>NC_083364.1:58691800-58999100 GCF_030254825.1 Meriones unguiculatus
TTAGTTTTAACCCTACAATAAACATACAAAGTGATAAACAACATGGGTGCTTTCAGTTGCTGCTGCTTCATTTCGAAGAACTAAATTATTTTATAGATCCCATTTGCCTGCAAATTTCATGATTTACTTGTTTTTAATTGCTGAGAAGTATTCCATTGTCTAAATGGACCACAATTTCTATATCCATTCCTCCGTCGATGGACATCTGAGTTGTTTCCAGGTTCTGGCTATTAGGAATAAAGCTGCTACAAACATGGTTGAGCAAATGCCCTTATTGTGTACTTGAGCATCTTTTGGATATATGCCTAGGAGTGGTATAGCTGAATCTTAAGGAAGCACTATTCCTAGTTGTCTGAGAAGGTGCCAGATTGATTTCCAAAGGGGTTGTACAAGTTTACATTCCCACCAGCAATGGAGGAGGGTTCCTCTTTTCTCTACAACCTCTCCAGCATGTGTTGTCACTTGAATTTTTGATCTTAGCCATTCTGATGGGTGTAAGGTGAAATCTCAGGGTCGTTTTGATTTGCATCTCTCTGATGGCTAAGGATGTTGAACATCTCTTTAAGTGTTTCTATGCCATTCTATATTCCTCTACAGGGAATTTTCTGTTTAGCTCCACAACCCCATTTTTTAATTGGATTGCTTGATTTATTGCTTTTTAACTTCTTTATGGGATCTAGAAAATATCATCCTGAGTGAGGTATCCCAGAAGCAGAAAGACACACATGGTATATACTCACTTATAAGTGGGTACTAGACCTATAAGATAGGATAAACCTACTAAAATGTGTACACCTAAAGAAGATTAAACAAGAAAGAGGACCCCAGGTGAGATGGTCAATCCTCACTTAGAAAGACAAATGGGATGGACATTGGAAGTAGGAGAAAACAAGTAGCAGGACAGGAGCCTACCACAGAGGGTCTCTGAAAGACTCTACCTAGCAGTGTATCAAAGCAGATGCTGAGACTCATAACCAAACCTTGGGCAGAGTGCAGGGAATCCTATGAAAGAAGGGGGAGTTAGTATGACCTGGAGAGGACAGGACCTCCACAAGGACGTAATATATCTGGGCACAGGGGTCTTTTATGAGACTGTATTTCCAACCAAGGACCATGTATGGATATAACCTAGAACCCCTGCTCGGATGTAGCTCATGGCAGCTCAGACCCCAAGTGGATACCCTAGTAAGGGGAACAGGGACTATTTCTGACATGAACTCAATGGGTGGCTCTTTGACCTTCCCCCAAGGGAGGAGCAGCCTTGCTAGGGCACAGAGATGGACATTGCATCCAGGCCTGAAGATACCTGATAAACTAGGGTAAGATGGAAGGGGAGGAGGACCTCCCCTATCTGTGGACTTGGAAAGGGGCAGGGAGGAGATGAGGGAGGGTAGGATTGGGAGGGAATGAGGGAGTGGGCTACAGCTGGGATACAAAATTAATAAACTGTAACTAATATTTAAAAAATAAAAAATAGTAATGCAAAGAAAAGAGAACTAAAGTAGATAAACTGTGAGTTCATTTTTTTTTTTTTAATTTTCAATAAGTTACTCAGTGGCTTTGGTTTTCAAATTTCCACAGATGCAAAAATGAGAATGTTCTTAAAATCATTTAGTTTGGGGAAGTGCAAAGTAATATACACATGCATAGGATTTATCCTCCTGGCTGCTGAAGTAGACATGAGTCCAGTAGCATGACTTTCCAGAAGGGAATACTTCTCTTCTTTCAAAGGCTTCATGCAACCCTTTCACGTACCTGTTGGTTAGCATCTTGTCACTGTGACAAGTACCCAAAAGAAATATTTAAAAAGGAAGGAAGATTTACTTTGGCCCGTGCTTTGGAAGGTTTCAGTGCCATGTCAGCTGCTCTAGGTGCCTCAAGTTTGTGGTGGGGTAGGATACTGTAGTGGAAGGGCATTGTAGAGGCAAGTCATTCACCAAGAAAGAGCAAGACAGGGTGGGGTGTCCCTAGTGACCTTTTCCACCATGAAGGTCTCATATTCTGGTTTATACCACTTCCTAGTAATGTCACACTACTATATATCCTTCAAAGGATTCATCTACAGATGAAGTCAAAGTTCTCATGAGCTACCCTCAGAGACTAGATCTGCTAGCCTGTGACCAAACATCAAACACACAAGGTCTCTGCAGAACATTTCACACACAAAGCATAGCAGTCCTACACTGATCAACATGGCTCAGAATCATTGGAGCAGAAGTACAATAAAGTCTTCAGTATGACTATTGTAAAGAGCTCATGATTATTGCAAGGGGCAATAGTCTGTACTACACTGTATTTTATATAACCTCATGAATGAGGCCTCAACCAGCAAGCACCATTTAAGTAGTCATGAATCCTCAATGAAACAAATACACAGTGGACTGAAGAACTCGTGGTGGGCTGGTTCTGTGGCTAAGAGGACTTAGAGCTTTCATAGCGAACCAGGGTTTATGTCTCAGCACTCACAGGTTATCTCACAACCACATGTAACTTCAGTTCTAGGAGAGCTGACACCCTATTTTGGATTTCATGGGCTCCTACATGAAACGGTACCCATCTCACCACCTCAGCAAGCCCTTCCTTCCTCTATTCCCAGCTCTATTAGTGATCAGTGATCAAAATGTGTGGGTAAGGGTCTGGAGAGCACCCCCAGGATGCATTTTAAGGTACAATGATTAAAATTTACCAGTAAGAAACTTCAGCTCCTTGCACCATATCTTAGTAATGTATATAAAGTGAAGATTCTGTTTCATTTTGGATAGAAAAATGACCCTTAAAAAACAAAAAACAACCCTTTACTTACGCCTTCAGTAACAGACTACCTAGAATTAGACCCCTCAATATTTTCCTTTTTCATTTTAGTCTACTTTATACACTATTAAGTACATTTTCTTTGATTTTAATGTACTCAATGATTTGGTCAGCTGAGCGTCCATGCTATGATCCTAAGAAGCAAAAGAGATAGCATTTGTTCTAAGAATAACGCCTCCAGGAGGCAAGGTTTGCTGAGGGGTGGTGGCTGCAGGATGAAAAAGAGGTGGCATGTCAGACACTCACCTACGTTTCTATGATCAGGTAAAAGGCCAGGCCTGAAAGTGCACATCAACACCACCAGCGACTCCATCCTCCTGAAGTTCCTGCGTCCAAATCCAAACACCAAGCTGGAAGGCTTTCTCCTGGGATATGGCAGCAATGTGTCTCCAAACCAGTTCTTCCCTCTTCCCACAGAAGGAAAATTCACAGAGGCTGTAGTCGGTAAGATGTTTGGGGACCAAACTCAGGGAGTAGGGTGGGTGGCAAGAGGTAACTACTGTGACAAGATGCCCAAATGTGGAAAATGAGGAACATCTCTTCGATATCCTTGGCTGAGCCCAATGTGGCAATACAAACCACCTTTGAAACTTGTGCAACCCAGAGAACAGTTCTTGATGGGGAAGCGTTTTATTGCATGAAGGAATGATTGTCTTAACTGCGGTTGAACCTGTACTCCCTTCCCACCTCACTGAATACAGAGGGGAAAAATAGCTGAGATGCTGGGTTTAGCGTTTATGTTGTTGTTTACAGGGACTTATGTGGTAGAAGATGATAGCTATGGAGTTTGGATTATCTTTACCTAAGATGTTGTCCTTGGAAAGAAAGGAAAACATGTTACAATTTAAATTTTCAGTTATCTCAGACAAGGAGATTAAAGGTCAATATGGGTTATAGGATGATGCACTTTTTTGAAAATATTCGAATGATATAAAATTAGAGTTTCAGGATGTGAGCCATCCTGTTGCTTTCTCTGTGGAAAGAAAAATGTAAATAAAATCCTTTTAAAGATTAAATGCTTTGAAAAGGATGATTCATTGTGAGAAATTTGAAAGACTAGGATGAGATTTGCGTTCTTTTCTCCCTGCTAAGAGGTTGCTTAAGAGGCTGTCTCTGAACTTTTTGGAGTTTAATTCCGCATGTTAAGCACATTGTATAGGCTCTTGTGTTTGTGCACGTGTAGTGAGAGTGCCAAGATGGACTGATTCTGTCCTTTAGCCTGTTGCTTCTCCTAGAGTGGTCTCTGCTGCTCCTAATGCCAGTTGGGAGATAACATTATTAATTAGTGAGTAACTAAAGATAATGTCGTTAATTAGTGAATAAACTGCTTTAACGCAAGAAAACCACTTTTTAAATTTAAATTTAAATTCTTTTACAATTTATTTATCTTATATCCCGATTATATCTGCGCCCGTCATTTCTTCCTGGTCCCACCCTCCCTCTCTTTTCCCCTGTCCCTTTCCCCTAGTCCACTGAAAAGGGGCGTTCTCCTCCCCTGCCATCTGATCCTAGCTTATCAGGTCTCATCAGGACTGGCTGCATCCTCTTCCTCTGTGGCCTGGCAAGGCTCGGGGAAGACTAATTGCCCTTCCCTGCTCTTAGCCTTTGCTAGTTGCCTATCGTTCTTTGGTAAGGGGTGGGACACTGTGAAATTTCCCATTTCTGCATCAGAACATCTATTGGTCGTGTCCTTGTTTAGGCAGCCAGACTTTGGATCTGATATAGATCATGTAAAGGAGACAGGATGTCAGTAGAATTATCAGAACTGTTTACACAGCATTCAACCTTGGTATTAGCAAAGGTGCTCCCTAAGCAGGGGTGAGGATACCCAAATTCATGTCACTTTATAGAATAACATCTTCTAGAGTTCTGAATGAAGGACAGACATTCCCTGGGCTGTGCCACTTAAAGCGTTCTCAGTGTATTTATTAGAGTTTCAATGTGTCAAAGGATGCGCTCCAGTCCTATAAAAATGGAGGCTAATAACACTATAAAGGGAAAAGAGCCCATGCTGTAACACAAGTGTATTAGCAGGGTGAGCTAGAGCTTTTAACCTGTCACTTCCACTCAAGGAAATCCTAAAGTATTCTGCCAGTCTAACCCAGGGGTAACTAAGGCTGCAGAGCCATTGATGTTCTTAGGAGATGCCCAACATCTTGCTGGCCTCACGACCCATTCAGGAGCAAAAAAGGTTAGGCTGAGCTCTATATGAAAGCTTAAAGAAACTCTAGGAGGGCTATTGAGGAGTATTACCCTCTAGATAAGCTGCATCAGCTGGCAAAGCTTCCTGATGGATATACTGTCGGATATGCCTAGCACATTCCACCTTCCCAGAGGACAGTCTCCAAGAATAAGGAAGAGAATACCTAGCTCCCAGAGATTTAACTGCAGACTGTGTGGTCTGATTTGCACTGAATGAACACCACCAAACATTTGTGGCATAGGATATAAAAAACTCAACGCTATTCAGGTTTCAAGAGGTTTGTTAATTAAACTCTGTTATGAGGCCAATCAGTACCTATAACATTCAGGGGAGTTCACAGACAAGTTGCTATTTGAGGATCCTTTGGGACAAAGATGCTGGAACTCCTAGGAGGCTATTCCATGAGGCATTCTCAAAACTCTTACTTGCCCCTTTGATCAATGTGTGTGTGTCTTTTTAATTAATCCTTTTCATTTCTTATATTCTATTAAAAGCAGAAAAAAATCGTTCTACATTTTTTCTTTTTTGTATTTTGTACTTTAAAATTTATTTAACAGAATTACATCATTTCCTCCCTCTTTTCCTTCCCTTTCTAGTTCCTTTCCCCTGAATCCCTCATATCATCGCACTCTCCAGTTGATAGCCTCTTTTGCCTTGATCATATTCATTACGTGTGTGTGTGTGTGTGTGTGTGTGTGTGTGTGTACAAATGTATATAAATAGAACCTGCTGACTTTGTTTTTGTTTTTTGAGTGTATATGGTTTCAAGGCTGACCATGCTGCATTGTACTTATTTTATTTTATTAGGTCTTGGAGTGTTTTTATGTGTTTTGATCATATTTACTCCCTCTTCAACCATTTCCAAATCCAACTCTTTTCCCTATCCATCCAACTTTATGTCTTTTTTTTTTTTTTTAATCTTTCAAGTCTAATTCTTGCTGTTCAAATATCCTTGGCTCTGTAGTCCTCCACTGGAGTCTGGTCAACTTGCTAGGAACAAGAACATAGTTTCTTGATTTTAACCCACTAAGACCCAGCTGGCCTTCTGACCCACAACTTTGAGCTGGGAAATTTAAAATGGTTTAACCCTCCAAGTTTGTGTTAACTTGTTACAGCAACACAAAGCTAATACATGGTGTCTAATGGATGAGGGACAATTAATACAAGCACAGTCAATCTGGTGGACTGAGCAGTCAATCTGATGGACTGAAAAAGATCACTTAACATAGATCATGAGTCTATTCTGAAGTGATAGAACAAAGTGATAGAACAGTCTCAGAGAAAATTGTCTCTTCTTCTCCCAGCAGCTAACAATTGCTAATATTTCCACAACTGGGAGCAGGAGTGTGTGCCTACTCTGTTCACGCTGTGATTCACTTAGGATTCACCTGAGCTTGCACAGGTTTTGTGTATGCTGTTGCACCTGCTGTGAGTTCCAATGTTCAGCTTCCCTCCTGTGTGTAAAAGACGGTGCCCCTTTGTACATAGTCCCACCTGTGGCTTTTACTCTTTCCAGTCCTTCTTTCGTCTCTTTTCTAAAGGTCAATTGTATTTTTAATTGCACACACACGAGCATACACATATGAGTGTGGATGTCTACAGAGGCCAGAAGAGAGTCTCAGATCTTGTGGAGCTGAAGTAACAGGCAGATGGGAGCCACCTAACCTGCTGGGAACTGAACTGAGCTCTCCCAGTCTTCTGCAAGAGAAGCTGGTGTTCTCAACTGCTGAGCCATCTCTCCAGCCCTCATTTGTCACATTTCTTTATATCTATGCGCTTTGCTGTTTGTTCTATCACTTCGGAATAGACTCATGATCTATGTTAAGTGATCTTTTTCAGTCCATCAGATTGACTGCTCAGTCCATCAGATTGACTGTGCTTGTATTAATTGTCCCTCTTCCATTAGACACCATGTATTAGCTTTGTGTTGCTGTAACAAGTTAACACAAACTTGGAGGGTTAAACCATTTTAAATTTCTCAGCTCAAAGTTGTGGGTCAGAAGGCCAGCTAGGTCTTAGTGGGTTAAAATCAAGGAACTATATTCTTGTCTAGCGGCTGAGAGGAGAGTGTGGTTTCTGGCCCTTTTTCAGATTCACGTTCCTTTCAGCTTCTGCATTCCTCTTCTGCATTAAAGTCGACAACAGTGGACCAAGCTGTCATAACACATAGAGTCGCCCCTTCCACTTAAGAAAAAGGGTGATTCTACTGAGCCCGTCTGTATAGTTAGCTGATTAACAATCTTAGTTCTCTCTGCAAAGTAAATTTCCTTTGTTGTGTAACCTCACACAGGTTCTGGGGCTTAGGATGGCAATCTTTGGAGCCCATTATCCTGTCACAAGCTTCTTTCTGTTGCCAGGTTCCTATACGTTCACTCTCTGTTCTGTTCATTAGCAGCAGGTCTATTTTTCACAGATATGCTGTGAGCAGGTGATGATTTCATGATAGTAAAGTGATGAGCTGAAATCCCTTGAGAGTAAAGGAGCAAGGGAATTTTATTTCTTCGTGCAAGAAAGCATCTTTTATAGCTCCTACTTGACCCTTTGTAATAGAATAGTAAGTTTCTTTTTCCAGTTCACTGGACTTTGGCCAAACATAATAAACTATTTTTATTTTCAAAACAAGTGCTATTATACCACATTGCCTGACTTATTTCAGTAGATGGCCAATGTGTTTAGTATCATATCTCACTTGTGACATGAGAAATTGTTTTTTTTCTTCACAAATATTCAAGTTAATATTTGGTTCTATATGGATTGCTACTCTTACTAATCACTGACAAAATTTTCTATATTTATTTTCATATCTTTAAAAAATATTTATTTATTCACTTTACATCCCAATTGAACCTCCTTCTTCTTCTCTTTTCAGCCCCACCCTCCTACCCTTTTTTCTCTTCCCCTCCTCCCCTTCTCCTTTGAAAAGGGGACCATCTCCCCCATACCAATCCACCCCAAAACATCAAGTCACATCAGGACTAAACACATTCTCTTCTACTGAGGCCAGACAAGGCAGACCAGTTAGGGGAAAGTGATCCTAAAGCAGGCAACAGAGTTCATGTCAGAGACAGCCCAAGCTCCACCTGCTAGGGGACTCACATGAAGACCAAGCTGTTCTTCAGTTCCATATGTGTCGGAGGTCCTAAGTCCAGTCCATGCATGGTCTTTAGTTGGTGCTTCAGTCTCTGTGAGGCCCCATAGTTCTTGGTTAGTTGACTCTGTTGGTCCTTTTGGGAAGTTCTTGTCCCCTTCAGGTTCCTCTATTCTTCCCTGCACTCTTGCACAAGACTCTCCGAGTTCCACCAAATGTTTGGCTGTGTCTCAGCATATGTTTTGATCCACTGCTGGATGGAGCTTCTCAGAGGATGGCTATGCTAGGCTCCTGTCTGCAAGCATAGCAGAATATCATGAATAGTGTCAGGGGTTCGGTTTCTCCTATGGGGTGGACCTCAGGTTGGGCCAGTCATTGTTTGGCCATTCCCACAGTCTCTGCTCCATCTTTATCCCTGCACATCTTGTAGGCAGGGGGAATTTGGGGTTGAAGGTTTTGGTGGGTGGATTGGTGTCCTCCTCCCTCTGCTGGAAGTCCTGCCTGGCTAGGAGGTGACCTTTTCAGTCTCCATGACCCCTCCTACTAGGAGTCTTAGCTAGAGTCGCCTCCATATCCTCCCAGGAGCCCACCCTGTCACTTTTATATCTTTATAGTAAGTATAAACTGGCTCTGAAGGCACAGAGGTCCACCTGCCTCAAATGAGTGACTGGGTCAAAGGCTGCACCACTTTGCACAGTTCTTGATGCTCAGTTTTAAGTTTAGCTCTTGATAATTTTTTGCAAGTATGCTAGAGAGAGAGAGAGAACATTCAGTCTGACTCTGGTAATCTGTTAATATCTGTGAATACTTTAGGACAGTGGGAACAGAGAGAGTGATAGAGCAAGAGATGAAGATAGAGAGAATGACAATCTATCAATTGAGTAGCACAAGGCAAAAAGCTTTACTTTGCTGGGTCAAATAACAAATGGAAAATAGTCTCATACTCTGAACCACTGCAGATTCTGACTGAAGAGTTAGTCTTCTAGCCAGGTGTTAGTAATGCAGTCAATTTAATGGAGTTAAGAGTTTTAATTCTTCCAGTTGTGCCCATTTTTCAAGAACTACATTTCATGCAGCTGTGGTCCTCTCCGGGCATTCCTGGCCTCCATCTTGCAGATTGATTCGGAACTAGTGCTGAGACAGCAAAGAGCTAGTGCCCCCCCCTTAGATGCCATATCCTGGAAGGAATCCTGAGTCAGAATGATGACTCCCATGTCCTAAGAAAGTTTACCCTCTACTTGAGAAGCAGCAGATAAAAACAAAACAACTGACTCAAACAAACTTGGATTCAAATTGGACACCCCAGCTACGGTAGGCTGGTTTGGAGCAAAGTACTTAACAGCTCTGTTTCTCTTTGTGTGTGTGTGTGTGTGTGTCTAAAATAGAGAATGATCTTCCAGAAGCATTGTGAAGTCTGGGTAAATGATGCAGAGCATATTATGTAGGTCCTAACAAATAATGTGCATGGTTTGTAAATTTTATCCACTTCTCATAGAAGTTGAATGGCCTTGGTCTTAACTTCATCTTTCTGAGCTTTGTAGCAGTCACTAACAAGGGCTGGGCTTTATTCCCACTAAACTTTTGGTTTATGCAAGATTTTAGTTGTCTAGCGTGAAGACACTTGGTCAAAGAGTGGTTGTGTGATTTGGTTTGGTTTTGTATTTGGCACTGAGAAGTGAGACCAGGAAATCATAGAAGTTATTTTAGTAGAGGTATTAGTTACTAAAAACAGATAGCCATATCCACTCCCCTGTTCTGTCCCAAGCATGGAACAACTCTAAATATAAGATTAGGAAACAAAAGCAAAAGCAAGATCTGAGGCTGTGATGTAGCCACGTTGGCCACACACTGCGTTCCTATGGTCATGGTCTAATCAGTGGAGACTCATGTTGAAGCTGCCTCTTTGTACTCAGTGATTAGAGATCAGGTGCTGCTTAGTTGGATTCCAAAGGAAGAGAATGGTGATTTCCCACTTTCTAGATTTCATATCTTCTAGTATCCCTAGTAAATTATCTATTAGTAAGAATAGAGATTAAAAAATATGACTTGAGCCAGATGCAGTGACACATGCCTGTAGTTCCAGCACTCAGGAAGGCAGAGGCGGGCAGATCTCTGTGAGTTTGAGGCCAGACTGTTCACAAAGCAAGTCCAGGACAGCCAAGGCTACGCAAAGAAACACTGTCTCAAAAAAACCCAACCAACCAAACAAAAAACATGTTGGATTGGAAGAAAAATGGTGAGGCAGAGGCAAGGAAAAACAACAGGAGGCCATGATACAGTACAGCCATGGAGACCAAGAGAAGCCCAGCCCCCTTCCTTGATATGTAATTAGCAAGCAGCAAACAGGTGTCAGCAATTAAGATGGGCCATTACCTAATTCAGAAAAGACAGGCATTAGCATGTAGAATTTTTGAATCCTCTTATCCTGCAGTTCTCAGCCTGTGGGCTGTGACTCCTTTGGGGGTGGAAAGGCCCTTTCCCAGGGTTTGCATATCAGATATTTACTTCATGATGCATAACAGTAACAAAATGACAGTTATGAAATAGCAATGAAAACAATTTTATGGTTAGGGGTTCATAACAACATGAGAAACGGTATTGAAGGGCCTTGGCACTAGGAAGGTGGAGGACCATCACGCTTGTGCATAAGGAAATCAAAGCTTACGTAAATGTCTCAAGGCTAGGTAGCTCTTTTTTTTTTTTTTTTTTTTTTTTTAAAGAATTATTTATTTATTTTTTTTTATTTTTTATTTTTTTTCATCAATTACACTTTATTCATTCTGCATCCCCCCATAAGCCCCTCCCTCCTCCCATCCCAATCCCACCCTCCCTCCTCCCTCTGCTTGCATGCCACTCCCCAAGTCCACTAATAGGGGAGGTTCTCCTCTCCTTTCTGATCTTAGTCTGTCAGTTCACATCAAAAGTGGCTGTATTGTCCTCTACTGTGGCCTGGTAAGGCTGCTCCCCCCCCAGAGGGAGGTGATCAAAGAGCAGGCCAATCAGATTATGTCAGAGGCAGTCCCTCTTCCCATTACTATGTAACCCAATTGGACTCTGAACTGCCCTGGGCTACATCTGTGCAGGGGTTCTAGGTTATCCCCATGAATACTCCTTGGTTGGAGTATGAGTCTCTGGGAAGTTCCCTATGTTCAAATTTTCTTGTTCTGTTGCTCTCCTTGTGGAGACCCTGTCCTCTCCAGCTCTTACTATTTCCCAGTTCTTACCTAAAATTCCGTTCACTCTGCCCAACAGTTGCCCATCAGACTCAGCATCTGCTTTGATAGTCTGAAGGGCAGAGGCTTTCAGAGGCCCTCTGTGGTAGGTTCCTAGGTTGTTTCCTGTTTTCTTCTTCTTCTGATGTCCATCCTCTTTGCCTTTCTGGATGGGGATTGGACGTTTTAGTTAGGGTCCTCTCTCTTGCTTAGTTTCTTTAGATGCACAGGTTTTAGTGGGTTTGTCCTATGTTGTATGTCTATATGAGTGAGTATATACCATGTGTGTCTTTTTGCTTCTGAGACAACTCACTCAGGATGATCCTTTCCAGATCCCACCATTTACCTGCAAATTTCATGAAAGCCTTTGACAAAATCCAACATCCATTCATGTTCAAAGTATTGGAGAGATCAGGGATACAAGGCACATATCTAAACATAGTAAAGGCGATATACAGCAAGCCTATAGCCAACATCAAACTGAATGGAGAGAAACTTAAAGCAATCCCACTGAAATCAGGGACAAGACAAGGCTGCCCACTCTCTCCATATCTCTTCAACATAGTGTTGGAAGTCCTTGCTAGAGCAATAAGACAGTTGAAGGAGATCAAGGGGATACAAATTGGAAAGGAAGAAGTCAAATTATCACTATTTGCAGATGATATGATAGTATACGTGAGTGACCCCAAAAACTCTACCAGGCTAGGTAGCTCTTAAATGGCTGGTCCAGAATACGACTCCAAAACTGCTTGAGAACTGAATTCTCATGTTTTTGTGGCTGCTCACCACTTAGGAAACCATATTTGACCTACAATACAGGAATCTTTGGATTGACAACAGGAGGCTCGTGGTGGTTTGCTCCTGTAACACTCTGTAACAGTCTTTTTTTTTTTTTTTTCAAAGAGGCCAAGCATCTCCATGCATGGTACTTGATTGGAGTATGAGTCTCTGGGAAGACCCCTGTGTTCAAATTTTCTGGTTCTGTTGCTCTCCTTGTGGGGTTCCTGTCCTCTCCAGATCTTACTATTTCCCACTTCTTTCATAAGATTCCATGCACTCTGCCCAACAATTGGCCATAAGTCTCAGTGTCTGCTTTGATAGTCTGCACGGCAGAACCTTTCAGAAGCCCTCTGTGGCAGGTTCCTAGCTTGTTTCCTGTTTTCTTCTTCTTCTTTTTTTTCTTCTTCTTCTTCTTCTTCTTCTTCTTCTTCTTCTTCTTCTTCTTCTTCTTCTTCTTCTTCTTCTTCTTCTGTCCTTCCTCTTTGCCTTTTGGGGTGGGGGTTGAGCATTTTAGTCAGGGTCCTCTCTCTTGATTAGTTTCTTTAGATGTACAGATTTTAGTATGTTTATCCTATATTACATGTCTATATGAGTGAGTATATACCGTGAGTGCCTTTCTGCTTCTGGGACAGCTCACTCAGGATGATCCTTTCCTAGCCCATGGCAGTTTAGTGTCCAAGTGGGTTCCATAGTAATAGGAAGAGGGACTGCCTCTGACATAATCTGATTGTTCTGCTCTTTGATCACCTCTCCCTGAGGGGGAAGCAGCCTTGCCAGGCCACAGAAGAAGACAATGCAGCCACTCCTGATGAGATCTGATAGACTAAGATCAGAAGGAAGGAGAGGGGGACCTCCCCTATCAGTGGACTTGGGGAGGGGCATGCGTGAAGAAGGGGGAGGGTGGGTGGGATCAGGAGGGGAGGAGGGTGGGGCTTATGGGGAGATACAAAGTGAATAAAGTGTAATTAATAAAATAAAAAAACCCAACTAAATAAATAAATAAAGTTGGAAAAAAAGAGGCCAAATATCATAACTACCTAACTTACATATATGTGAGCTGCAGTGTGTAACAACTGTGCCTTCAGAGCTTGTGTTTGCCTTTCTCATGGTTGCCCCCCTGACATGTGTACCTCCTCTACTCCACAGGAGGCCAGGGCAGAAAACATTTATGGTCCTCTCTGTGTACATTGTACAAACTGTTTTCTTTTGTACACTCCATGTGAACTGCTGTTACTAATGGTGGCATTTCTCTGTGCTGTTCACCTGGCCTTCAACACATGAGCTCAAGAGATCCGTTGGCTTCAGACTCCTGCATAGTCAGTGTCATCAATTACAGGCACCAATAGCTTGGGTTTTAGCATCATTGTTTGTTTGTTTTTCCAGACAGGGTTTCTCTGTATAGCCTTGGCTGTCCTGGACTTTATTTGTAGACCAGGCTATCCTTGAACTCACAAAGGTCCCCTGCTCCTGACTCCTTGAGTGCAGGAATTAAAGGCGCCCGGCTATAGCATCGTTATTACTGTTAGTAAGTGTGTATGTGTGTGTGTGTGTGTGTATGTATGTATGTATGACCTGTCTTCCCTCATACTCTACCTAAATAAACTTCCATGAGCTGAAGATACTAACAGCCCTATATTTCTTCTTTCTTTCATGTATTTTGAACTTAGGAACACAATGAACTAATGAATAGGAAAGGGTTTGAGCTCACAATGTCTGAAAGAGCTGTGAGTACCTCTTAAGACAGATTTTTGTTTCTCTTTATCTAAAGCCACTTTCTGAGTTATTTTTCTGGAAATAAATTCACTATGAGGTAAGTATTTGGCTTTAAATCATTAAAATAAATCCAAAATTTTCATTAAAAATTAGAAATCCTAGAATCATTTGATTTTCTTCCAATGCATAAAACTTAGCAAAATTTAAGTAAATTTCAAAAAAATCTTTAAAGCTATTGGCAGGTATCAATTTCTTAATCAATACATACCATCTTTTAGTCAGTTTACTATGAGTTTATTACCAGAAAGGCCTGTTTTGAAAATAGACAATTATTTCCCCATATGTTGCTAAAGATAAATCTTTTAAATATTTTTTTCTATTGGATTTAACTGTACTTTAACTGGATCTTACTCATCTTCCTGACCTCAGAAAGTAATACATCATCTCCACATCTGTCTTTTTTGGAAATTGACTAAAACAAATCTCAATATAAAGTACAGAATTTTATTTGTCAACCATATTGTATAAGGTACTAAAATAAAATTCTAACTTTTAAAAATTCATCATTGATTATTCAATTTAAAATGTTCTCTGTTGTCATGGGCTAAAAATAATGTTTTGCTCTGGATATACTATTCTAGAATCATTGCAGGCGTCTGACTATTGAGATGGTGGTTTAAAATTGATAAAAGGTTAAACTGGAGGGCCAAAGGGTTATCCAGGGGATGGGAATACAAGACAAGAATTAGGTGCTAGAATTTCCTTTGCTTTTAGGGATATCTCAAAACCAAGGACAATACTCTTAATCAGCTTTTGTAGTTGTTATTTTAATTCCCTCGGAATGGGTTACTCTCCAAGCACACTCAGTGTTCTTTGGCTCATGTCAGCCAGACCACGTGCTGTGCTGTGAAAGCTGCATTTGGCTTTATCGGTTTATGTTGTAGTCAGATCGGGTTCTTCATGTGCATGTATTCATCTGTATTTTATTTTCCCAGCCTAATGAGGCCTCCCAGAGGCAGAGCTGGGCCTCACTATCCCCATGTGCTCGCTAACCAGGCTCACTGAATTTGAGCTAATCTCACCTCTCCTAGTAAGGTTCATCATCAACAAAACAAACCATCTCTCCTGGCCTGTAGTGGTGGTTCTGGGAGAAACAGTTATTTGAGTTTAGGGGTTCAATCTACTGTTGGCAAATGTCCTGGTTTGTCTGGCGTGTCAAGATTTACACCCGTTGTCTAGCTAGACCCGTTACTAGAGTCTGATTTTCTCAGCAGTTTCCACATTGGTTGGAAAGATGACTCCTCAGTGAATTTGCAAGGGAAAGCCTAGAGTTCTCAGCGTGAGTCTCAGGTTGCTCACCATCTGGATGTTAAGTGGCAGCCCAAACTTCACTCTAGTATGGATGGTGCTGTTAGAAGGGAAGTCAAGGGAAGGTGTAGGTTAGGAGTGCTCTACTGTGTCCACCACCAAATGGGGCACACATTAGCTAGTCAGCCTGTGCTAGGATCGAGGTTTTCATCATGATTTTTGAGTTCTCTCAAAGTCCTAGCCCAAGGAATTGGTCAGTTGGTCCTAGGAGTTTCTCTAGAACAGACACTGTTGACAGCAGTACCCTCTTTAGTCCAGGAAAGACAGTGGACCTCTGGGGTTTAGGAATAATAAGCCCAGGAGCAGGCTGGCTCCAGAGCTGGTGTGGTCTTTAGCCACCACAACACAGAGCTTTTCAACCCTGTGACACACACACATTTTTCTGGTTCTTTTTTTTTTTAATTTTTATTTAACTTTTATTAATTACACTTTATTCATTTTGTATTCCCCCATAAGCCCCTCCCTCCCCCCTCCAGATCCCACCCTCCTTCACCTTTCTGCATGCATGCCCCTCCCCAAGTCCACTGATAGGGGAGGTCCTCCTCTCCTTCCTTCTGATCTTAGTCTATCAGTTCTCATCAGGAGTGGCTACATTGTCATCTTCTGTGGCCTGGTAAGGCTGCTCCCCCCTCAGGGGAGGTTCTTTTTAACTCAATGGGAAAATTCTGTTTAGGAATCTAGTCTTGTCTCTATACCTCTACTTGGTAATGCTCACTAGACTGGTTTAAAGGAGGGGAAGGACACACTGCTAGTTTGAAGTTTTCTACTCTGGACTCCATTCCTTGAAGAAACCGTGTCCAAATGAAGTCCTGATCTTTCACCAGACCTTTCAAAAAGATATTGTGACAAAATTTCAGAGTCCATGGGTACGTGTATCTGTGTGTGTGTGTGTGTGTGTGTGTGTGTGTGTGTGTGCGTGCATGCACGCGCACACGCACACCTGGACAGGCCTTACTTCAAAAGCTAGCCCATACAAATATTAAACTGGCTAACGGACAACAAACACCCATACCAAGTTTCCCTGTGGGGTGCACATATAAGCACAGGCAAGGAGAATGCTATAGGTACGAAAGCCAGAAATTTACTATCTGACGGGTTTGGTAGGTAGGAAAAGATGCGTCCTGCCCATTAGGACAAGTGGGTCAGAGAAATATGTTACTAGTTATTTGTGACATCAGGGAGATAAAGTGTCTGAGTGGGGAAGTGGAGGAGGATCAGTTTGGGACAGTGGCTGGATGAGACATACCAGGCCCTGTGCCAGATCACAGGAAACAGGCTTAACGTGGGGCAGCAGACATACCCAGTGTGCAGGGACGGGGAGCTGAGGATCAGATCAGTGCTGTCCTCACGAGCAGGTGACAAGTGCCCTTGGAAGACCTTATGTCCAGAGTTAAATGAGCTGTTACCATTCTTTTCAATATGTAGTTTTCTTCACATTTCATTTAGTGAGTGATGCCCTGTGGGCCCAGGGTGGGGGGTTGAAGCCTGAGCTTCTGCGCTTTGGCCTACCACACCCTCCCTGTCTTTGCTCAGTTCTCAGCTGTCTTGTCTCCAAGACTCATGTGTCCCTGCTCACTGTGTCCAGCGTGGCTTGGTTTTAGAAACCTGCCTGAGCTAAGAGAGGAACAAAGAAATTACACACAGACAGACAGGCACACAGACAGAGGCAGACACACAGAAAAGCTGGGGTCAGGTGGATTGGTCTGACTGGACTGGACAGGCACCTACTCCACAACTCGGAACCTAATGCATATTTGTTTATTGTGTGCATCGAGGAGGTGGAGTTGGCTAGTTTTTCAAAGTCTCTGTAGGGCTGTAGTCTCAGGCTACAGTCATCCTGGAGGAGGAAGCTTCATTGCTGCTTTTTCCACACACTCATGGCAGCCATACACCCAGTCAGAGGGAGGCATTGCCAGATCGCTGAGCCTGGCCTAGGGAAGGCTTTGCCAATTTTCAGGGGTCCAAGACAATGGGGTCCTGGACATGGGTGTGCCCATGTCAGTGATATGCCTGCACTCAAGACCTCACCTGCTCCCCACACATTCTCTCAGAGCCTCCTCCATGTATGTGTGAAGAGAGAAAGGGACGTCTGGGCTTGATTTCTTTCTTTGTTTTGCTTGTTTGTTTGTTTGGTTGGTTTTTGAGACAGGGGTTCTCTGTGCAGCTTTGGTTGGCCTATACTCGCTTTGTAGAGAAGGCTAACCTTGAACTCATAGAGATTTGCCTTTCTCTGCTTCCCTGAGTACTGGAATTACAGATGTGTGCTACCACGCCCGGCTGCTGGGCTTGATTTATAATGACCTGATAGGGTTTCCAATTGGCTCTACCTCGCAATATACCTCATGTAGGAATTGAGCCTCATAATGAAGCACAGAAAAGTCTGAAGTCTCTGGGAGTCAGAGGTAAGATAGAGTGTGGTTAGATGAATGGAGCCCATCTCCAGAATACCACCTTAAGTGGCAAGCAACACTATAACAGGTCAGTGCAGAGATAGTGAAAGAGAAAAAGATATATATATATATATTTTTTTCAATGCAGTTTATTCAGGAACCTTGAACAATCATCGGACCCTGGGGAAAGCCAGCCCACAGCTTAAATAGCCTCTGGGTAGCCAACCCCAGCATGCCACGTGGGCAATGCAGATAGGTCCACATACATGGAAGCAAGCCAGATCCTCAGCCTTAGCCAAATGTGGAGTTGTTTGTGACAGAGAGCACTCACCATCGGGAAGGTGGAAGGCGGAAACCAGCTCCATCTTTAAGGCACGGCATTACGCAGCTCTCTACAGTTCCCCCTTTTTGATATTTTTTTATGTCCTTAATAGTTCTTTTTCTTTGCTTTTTAAGAAAAGTTTCACCATTTGTTTTTTGCATTGGGCCCTAAACTAACATAGTTAGTCCTGGGTGAAATATGTCTTTAATAGTATTTATTGCCTCCCAAATCTCATCAAATGAAAAGTAGAACTCTGGGTGAAACTCGAGTGACATCTCCTTGAATGGGATATGTTTGAACCAGTGCTGTTTTGAAAACACCATGTAAGTGTTTTCTTCCAGACATGTTAGTAGGCTGTGAGGAGTGAACAAGAAGAGCATAACTCTGGGGACATTCTGCTTGGGAAGAAAGGCCCTTTCCCATAAGAGCTGAGTTCCCTGGCTGTGCTTTGAGACCCTGTCCATTTCACTGCATGGCGAGCAGGGGCTGCTTCTCACTGGTATCGTCACCCCTGAAGGCTTGTCCTGTGATGTACACTGACATAAGCTCCCTCAGTAGAGGCGAGTGAATATTCTGGGCCAGCTTCTGTGGCTGATCCCCAGGTCCCTTTCGCATTGCTGGTGGTTCTGTGATGGGACTGGACACTTCTGTGGATCTTTTAGACTTTGGTGTGATTCCACTCTTGGAGGCTAAGGAAGCCAGAATTTTCTTTGAACCAAGGGGCACAGCAGTGTGTTCTGTCAGACTGGGCACAAGTTCATCATTTAAACGATTTTGTAATATTTGACGGAAATACTTACCAAATACCACAAGGTTTGTTTTCAAATTGTCTCCATTTGTTTTTCAGGCAGGAAAAGAAAAGGCTTATTGATCCTGCACTAAAACAAATGCTTGGTATAAATAATTTTGTTAAGTAAGAGAAACAGTTCTGAAAATAATAAATGCACTAATTCTCTGCTTGAAAATGATAAGGTTTTCCAAAAATGTGGTTTGTGTTTATGTCGGCTCCCAGTCTCTAATCGTTTCTCCATTCTTCCTGCAAAGCTCAATTTATTCCTTCTTTCAGAATGTGCTAATGGATAATTGCTGCTTCTCATGCTTTAAGATGCATAAATAAACAAAGCCTGAACGCAAAGTGTAGCTAGGTCTAGCCTGAGCTCAGTTCACCAAGTCTTTGTATTGTAAGACCTGGGGTCTCACAGCTCAGGAGTTCAATCGTGCCCTTCCCAGAAACACCCCCAGACCAAGACTCGTTGCAAAAGCAAGAGGTTTATTAACCATTGTACAACAGGGTCACCCCTGCCAGTCAGCAAAGAGTGGCACCGGGAGACAAAGGCCTTTAGGTTTTTAAAAGAAAAATTGCGGGAAATTTGAAGTTGCAGTTTTGGCAATTTAGGATTGGATGAGGAAGTTATAAAGTAAGATAATTGGTTAGTCTTACGTGCTCAAGCTTGGCCAGTCCTGCCAAGTGTGGATGCAGCTACAATTTAAGGTGGGGGTGGTTAGCTCATCCTTGAAGATTAGGGGCTTCGGACTTTTGGCTGGAGGTCAAAAGCTACTCAGAAGAAGTCTAGGTTCGTTGCTAAGAAACGCTATCTCAAGGACAAGGGTATGGTCCTCCTTTTGCTGAGTGAAGGTCATTGCTTGCTTGCCCCCCCTTTTTTTTTTATCTGTCCTCACAGATAGGGTCACATTTCTTCACTCTCTGGAAAGGTACTAAGAGGCTTTAGCTTAACCTGGACCTAAAACTCAAAACTATAGGCTTTAGAAGACATATAGGTTACAAAGTTAGCTTAACCCTTTCAGTATAGAGACGGAAATATTGTAAAAGATGGGCTCATTTAGTTTCTGATAATGCCAGTTCTATAGGTATTCTTTTTCTGTACCACTAACAAAAAGCTAGTAATCTAAATGATGTATTAAAACTACTAGATTGTGTACATAACTTAGTAACTGTTGTGGAGTTAGCACAGTGCTAACACTTCTGGCCAGTCTTCCTCTTGTACACTTGCCTACCATGGGACTTTGCCACTGTATAACTGAGCATTGGTCCAAAGGGGCATCAAGTGCCCTCAAATGCTAGAAAAATGTTCCATCAGTGCATTCCCCAAGATGGGCTTTGGATCTTGTCATTGTGTTTTCAGGAACTACAGATATGGTCTTACAAACCCACCTTATGTTTGTTCACTGTAAGAAACTACACCTAACTAGAATGTATCATCCGCTTCTGTTTGACAACATATTTTGTAGACTTTTTACAGTGATATCTATGAATGAGTGTGATGTATAATTTTCTTGGGGAAATTTCTAATAGAAACATCTAAATTTTGAGAGTTAGTGGGGCAATTATAGTAGGAATATATCCTTGACTAAACAAATAATAGTATATATCTATAAATGACTCTAATATTATATTTCATTTAGCAATAAACTTTCTAATCCCCTACTCTAGGGCCTTTTCAGTATTAAGCAAATTAAATTTAACTGGGCTGTATCACTATGTAGACTTAGGCACCAGAATTACAAATTTAAAGTAACTGTTTCCTACATAAATTTTCCTGCATTGAGATTTTGATTGCATATATTC
Organism: Meriones unguiculatus; assembly: GCF_030254825.1. Classification (NCBI taxonomy): domain Eukaryota; kingdom Metazoa; phylum Chordata; class Mammalia; order Rodentia; family Muridae; genus Meriones; species Meriones unguiculatus. The sequence continues at coordinate 58,712,275 of NC_083364.1, forward strand.
CTTAAATAATGAAATAATTACTTTGGTAGCACATCTGCTAAGACCAAATGTGAATATTTTCAGTCTGCTACAAATCCAAAAGACTGTCATAGTGCAAAATGGAATAGAAATCTTACTTTTGGTTGCCCTACTTTCCCATGTGTGTATCCCCAATAGAGTATGAAAATTGCTGAAATACTGCAAGTTGGGAGTATTTAAGAATGAATACACATGCCCAGGGTTCCACTTCTGTTCCAGGTTTTGACACCCTGCCACAGGCTAGGCAAAAATGACTGTGAACTTAACAAAGACAGAGTTTTCAATTGTTCCTGTGACCATGTTGGATCCTGGGCACTGTCTTTGGCATCTGCACTGCTTGGGTAGTGCAAGTCCTTTTCAAAAAGCCACTAAACCATAATTAAATTAGTCTGTTTTAAGGAAGTAATTAAAAGTTAGCTCTAAGGAACTCTACCACAACGAGCAATTTAGTAAAACTCACGGTTGACCTTTGTTTTCTAGAAGTACATTTTTGAGACTTATTAAAGGGGCATTTTGAAGACTAAGTTAAGAATTTACATAATTATAGGGCCACCTACAAAGCTAACATCGAGGGCTCTTGTTTCAAAAAAACAGGATTGTCATTAAAGAGTAAACCTCTTCCTCTCACAGTCTTTACCATGATTTTGCTAATTAATGTAATTTTCAAAAATGAAAACTATCAATTATAGGACTTGGATGTTTGACCTTGATAGTACACAATGCCTATTTTCAGTGTGGACCCGAGAGCTCTTAACTCTGAGCAGCGATGCTGGAAGTGCACAATCTGCATTTTTACAGTTCCTACGCGTGTAGGATTTTCTAAGCAGAATTACAGAAAAGCTGCACAAAAGGTCCCAACTTTTTTATCTCACCTTTGACATAGGCATGCATATCCAGCAGGCGTTCTTTTTAACTTATAAATGAGGGAGAACCGAAAGGGCATTGAATTGTCCTGTCTTTCCTTCTTCTTCCATGTTGACTAACATAGCAAAAAATGGACACAAAGATGTTTCTTGCTGCTTATGTTTCTTGAAACACCAACACCTCATTTCTCACCAAAGCAAGTCTGGCTTGAGTGGGCAATGTGGCGTTTTAGAGCCTTCTGTGACTTCCTCCACCCCTTCTTTCTTAGTCAGAGATAAGACGTGATCGCCCTCTTCTGTTGTGCAGTATATGTCCACGTGTGTGTGAGTACATGTGCTGGCCTGTGTATGTTCATGTGGAAGCCAGAGCTCTACTTCTGGTATCTTCTGCTACTTTCCTCCTTTGTGCTTGAGACAGGGTCTTGCTGAACCTGGAGCTTGCTGTCCTTGGAATACCTTACTTGAAGAGGGAGGCAGAAACCCATGGGCAAGTGCTGTTATTTCTGGCTCCATTTGCTCTCATCCATTCTCCAATGTCCCATGAGACTTAATTTTACAAAACTTAAAGTTCAAAGAGCAAAATGTTAATATTTGCACTGGGTTGGTGAGATGGCTCCGAGGGTAATGTGATTTTCCCCAAGCCCTGTGACCCAAGCTTGATCCCTGGAGCCCCCATGATGGAGAGAACTGACTTCCACAATTTGTCTCTGACCTCCACACACATTTGTATGCACACACCTACATACACACATAGAAGAAGTTAAAAGAAAAAGAATTTCGAAATGGCGATAGGGTCTAAAACTGGACATGGGGTCCCATGAAGGGTGTAACTGTATGTATGTTCCATGCCTGTAAAGCTAACATTCTCAGTGATATCACTATTACATGAGGTAACTACCTAGGATGTGTAGAATTAGCATGGCTTGTCATTAGTTTATAACATTATCAACCCAGTTTTCTGCTCACAGGAAGCAAGCATTGTACTATAGTTTATTAATATCTGCATTGTTCTACATCCCTGATAAGCTCACCCAATGGTGACTGTATTCCTGTTACTGAATTTGGGTTGAGAGCTTATGTGAGTTTCAAATAAGATACACTTTCAAATCCATGGGGCTGTGAAAAGCTTGAACACCCCTTAACTATGTGCTGGTCATGAGGTACCTATGCAACAGAACCAGAGGTGAGTTCCAGTGGTTTCCTGGGTTGCTTTTCTCAGTAACTAATATGGCAGATTACAGCAAATGGTGAAATGCCAGCCAGTCCCCAACTGGAAATGAAGGCTCCATAAAACCCTGGGCAAGAAGCCTCTTCCAAACCCACAAAAAAGAAATGCAAATGCACATTAAAAACAAGACTAAAGGCCTACCTGAGCAAATAGTGCTGAACTCTGGTTACTTGGCAGCAGCCCAGTCAAACTTGGTGACTAAGAAGTCTCAGGTTCCAAAGCTCCTCAAGAAATACTGGAGTAATAACTCATCAGCCAGATAGTCCAATAGAATTGCTCAAAGAATGCTACATTACAGGTCTTAGATGTATTTCATTTGTGTGTGTATATATACACATATATACGTGTGTGTATCCAATCAGCCATTTTGGATATGTTAGTTAACAGCTATTTCATAAATTGACCACACCTTATTGAACATACATTGATTTCTTAGCTTTAACGTCACTTCTCAGCCTTTTAGCTAAGATTAAATATAGTGTATTATGGCATTTAACATCATTTTACTTAAGACATAAATATTTTTAAGTATTGTCTCTCCTATGTCAATGATAAGCTCCAGTAGATGGCCCAGTACTCATGTATTACAGGGCAGCAAAACAGGACACAGTTAAGTATTAAAAGAAAACAAAACATGAAATTGGGAATGGGAATAGACTGGATCCAGGAGGTGTTGGGGGAAGAAGTAGGGACTAAATATTATTAAAATAAATTGTATACATGTTTAAAATTTCAAAGAGTTAATGAATATGTTAAAAATTATATCTGGTTGGTGGGATGACTCAGAGCTTAGGAGCACTTGCTGCTCTCACAGAGGACCAGGCTTTGGTTCCCAGCACTCATGAGGCAGCTCACAATCATCTATAAGTACAGTTTCAGGAGATCTGATGCCCTCTTTGGACCTCTGAGGGCCCCAGGGAAGCACACGTACATATGTACATATATGCAGGGGTGTGTGTGTGTGTAAATGAGTGTGTAGGTATACTATGAAATTTAGAATGGCTTTCAAGAGGCCAGCAGTAGGTAACATGAAAGGAAGGAATGCAGGCAAAAGTACACGAGTTATAAAAGAGGATTGAAAGCTATTTTTTCTAGTTTCAACTCTCATAGTTTTTTTTATTTTGTCATTTTAGTGGTGGATAAATATATATATGGTGTAGTTGATAGTGAAAGTGTGAAACCTGAAGTAAAGTTGTGTAGCTTCAGGATGGTCATTCTAACTCTATAGATACTTGCTGAGATGAATACATTTTGCGACTGGGCAGGTACTTCGAGTGGTTTCCTTAAAGTAGCGCTGTGACGTTTTTATTTGTGAGTCAATAAAAATAAGACCATTTTACTTAAAAAGACGGGTTTGTATAGCATGTTCTCTTCAAAGACCTCTTCCCCACCCATACCCATTTCAGTTTGAAAATACGGATCTAATTTTCATTTCTAAAATTCAATGGGCTTTTTGAGGAAGTCTTAATTTTCCAGTTTGTGAGTTTTGTCATTCACCGGTACCTGGGTCACAGAGAGTCTAACACCAAGAAACGTTCGTTCATGGCATGAGTGTGCCAACTCCCATGCTGATTCTGAGAGGATTTTGCTGAAAGATGATGTTGTTGTTTCAGATGCAGAGCCGAAGTATCTGATAGTTGTGAGACCTGCTCCGCCTCCCAGCCAGAAGAAGTCGTGTTCAGGTACAATCCTTGCACTTTTTTTTTTTGTTGTTGTTGTTGCTGTTGTTAACTTTGCACCATGCAACTTCATCTCTTGCTACACGGCAGAGACAAAATGCCATGGGAATGTCTCAGCCATGCAGGTGCAGATGGTATCAGTCCTGAGCTGCCCCTGTGGGAGGAGAGGCACAGCCTAATCTCTCAGCACAAGCTGGCACTGCCACTTGTGACCGTCTAAGCTGAAGTTTGGACGGTTAATACACCCTCTTCACCTTGGTTGTTGTGAGGAGTGAGTGAGTTAATGCAGCTTCTGGCTTGTGGTCAGGGTCATGTGGGGCTAGTTCCTGCTAGTCTGTTGCTATTCTATAGAGGGTGACCTCTTACCCACTCTTGGCCTTTCTGATTTTAAGGACAAAGCTTTATGGTCTAATCTTGGCTTAAGGAAAACATTTTTTTTTTTTTTTTTTTTTGCTTGAAAAGGATAACGCATTTGTGTAAATGGTAAAGAGATTGGTGCTTTGGTTTTATTTATTCCACGTCTCTTTTTTTCTGCACTTCTCTCAGAACAGGAAGGCTAGCGACAAAAAATGGACAACATACAAATGATTAAGAGTAAAACTTATGCATCACTGTAGTACTGTTACCAGGTTGACAGAAGCTGAAATCACCTTGGAAACCTCTTGGCACATCTGTGAGATTATGTCCCTTAGGTTTATTGAGATGTAACTAACAGCGGGCAGAACAGTTCCCGGAGCTTAGGTCCTGGACCATATAAAAGGAAGAAAACTAGCCCAGTGCATGAACTCATCACTCTCTGCTTGATTGTGGATGTGCCCTGACCAGTTATTTCAAGTTCCTGCTATCTTTGACCTCTGTGCTGTGATGGAATTATCCTTGAGTTGTGAGCCAAAGTAAACCCTTTGTTCTCTGAGTTGATTTTGTTGGGGTATTTAATCATAGCAACAGGGGTTGGGTGGGCACCACTGAAGACAAAAGATTAAAAGCTTGCAGTGTCTAATTAGCAAGACTTTATCAGAGCATTGCCCTGAAGGAAAACATATGAAGGCTGTGCGTGAACATCTTCCTTTCCACCTTCATTTCATCGACCAGGGGGTTTTCCTTTGTTTTTCCCACTCAGTCATCCCCTAACCACTTCTGTCTTTTGAGTAGCCCGGGATGCCACACACAAAAGAATCTTTGTAGTTGCTTGCTCTGCTTATCTGGAGGGATGAGATGGGAGGAGCAGCGTTAAACATTTCAACCCCAAGGCATGGAAGCCTTGGCTACTCTGAATTTGTACTCAATGTACCAGCACAGGGCTGGTCAGCAGAAATCAACACCCTCCCCTCTCTCTCTCCTTGACTTTCATTATTTCTCTTGCAAGTAGCATTGAATGATTAAGCATTTTGAAAAAAAAAATAGATAAAATTATTGGCCTCTTAACACGAAGGGGAAATATGACATAAATTACTTCCTGTTTCTCAGTTGACTGTAATGAATGTAATGCAACAGCCTTATTCTTTAAACAAAGTAAGTATCTGAGGATGGTGTTTCAAAGTTTTGAATAAGGTTGAATGTGAGTGTCTTCAGATGGCTATTCAGAGAACTGTTTGTTTATGTAACTCTGATCATATAAATAAAAACTTAAAAGAAAATTCAGAGTCTTGAGGCTTTCATATCTCAGTAATAATTTCTACCTTCATTTTATTTCGAGGTTTCTGATGCTAGCCATGGAGATTATTTTCACTTCCTAGCTCAGGAAATAGTTTCATCTTGCTTGGCATGTGATAGTCTACCTTTCCTCTCGGGCAATGGATAAAATTTCTGTTTTTGTGTTCTGTGTCTGGGAGAGATACAATGACTAATGGAATGACTTCCATTTGTTTTACACTTGTGTCTGCCACATGGATTCTAATTAGCTAGCTGTTTTCATATTAAGATCATCAAGTTAGTGACAGGATTGTTTGATCACATGAGCTTAAGATCCCCTGGAGAATAAAATACACATTTTTCATCTCTAAGGTACATTTCATCTCTTCATACACCATAAGCTGAGCCAAGGATGCCCTTCTAAGAAAGTTGGAAAATATTCAAGGAAATCCAAATATAAGTTTAACCTTGTGTTTTATGTAACTTTGGACACCCTTGAAACTTGTGTGGCTCTTATTGTTCATTTAAAAAAACAATGCTGTTGTATTACATTTATTACAGTCAACTTAGAAACAGGAAGGCTAGCATAATCTCAGCATTTGTTTTCAAGCTGTGTCTGCCCCCTTCCTTCAGTCAAAATTCTCATCTCTCCTATTTAGAGGTCAAATGAAGATGACTCAAATTACAATCTGCAAGGCCATGATGACAGATGCCTGAAAAGGTTTATAGAGACGAGTACATGTACATTTGCAGCCAATTAAATGATTATGATCTTCATAAATTAGTTTAGACATCATTAAGAGGTCAACTCTCCTGGTTTTGTTTCTACTGTTCTGTTACTATGTCAAGTACCTGAGATAATCACCTCATAATGAGGAAAAGTTTAACATGGCCCAGAATTTTAGAAGTTTGAGTCCATAATCACTAGGCCCCATTCTTTAGAGTTAGGATGGGATTTCATGGCAGCAAGGCAATCATGCTTACCTCATCATCAGAATGCAAAGGATGAAAAAGAGGAAGGGACTGGGGTTCCATGATTGCCCTTTAGGGAATCCTCCCAAAGATCTAAGCTCTTCCCATTATTGGCTGACTTCTTATAGTAACTCCCAGTAACAGCAGGAGATGAAGACTAAGCCTTTAGCTCAATGGACTTTGGGGAGATAGTTACTCAAATCATAGAATAACATGTAATACAAATTTACTGTTTCTTTTTAAAAGTTGAAGGTTTGAAGTGAGAAAGTTTGATACTTCACCATAAGGAAATGCCAGATGGTTAAGGATATAGGTTTACTCTGCTTTGAACATTACACAATGTATGCAGATATTGAGATAAGGTATCCCATTACTAAGCCAACTATGTTAGAATGGGGATATTTTTACACCACTAGGGTATACAGATTCTAGACTCAGAGGCTTTATTCTTCCTAGAGTTATAACTCACACAGCTTAAAGAAGCAGATGAGATGGTTTTCAAGAACATTTGATTGAAATGTCACCAATGCCTTCACTTATAGGGTCCTGTGTTACCCACTTTAATAAAGGTCCCAAACACTGTTCTGTCTTGTTCCAAGCTTATTAGATGGAGAAAACACAAGTTCTTCCCATAATAAACATGATATGTCTAGTCTCATGAAGTGAAGAGGGAGCTCAGTGAGGATGTAATTATATGAGACTTCATTTTTAGAATTTTGATTTTATTTTCCTGACTGAACCTGTGTTCAAGGTCCTTCCTTTTCCTGTCTTCTTCTCATTTCTATGGTTACCAATAATTTTAAAAATTGCAGTGCTTACCCCCAAACCCTCACCCCTCATGTGCTTGAAAAGACTCTAGCATTGCATTACTGTAACTTGTGGTATTTCCCATATTCAATTAGCGCCATCAGAACAAACTGTGCTTTCTGTGTTGCTCCCCCTTTACTGGCATTATTTAAAAACTGCTCACCTTTCTATTTGTGTGCTCACTGTAAGCATGTGGCTATTACTATATCACATCAAGGGAGTTTACACTCTAAGGCAGAATTTTTTTTGAAAAATAATATGACAATAACTTTCTTAAACGATTTTACTTCTTTTTGGAGGATGTTCATTCAGTTTAAAAGGCACATTTTAAACTTACCTGGAAAAGAAATGATGCAAGCAGCATGTGTATACAGAGACGAAAATGTATGTCCATGTATCTACTTCATTAATCATAGCCAACAACTCCATTAACTATATGACTCACAGGAGAGCTAAAACCATGTTTCATTGCATGTAGTTTATATATGTATGTAGGCATATAACATGTATGGATATATATGTACGCATATTCAAACGTGTACTTACATACATGCACATATAAACACACACACAAGATCAATAAAGCATTTTCTTTGATTCATGTTTAAATTCATGAACAAAAACTAATTTGTAGACTCTATGAAAAACTATAAAACTAAAAAAATTATATAAAATTATAATATTTAAAAAACACTCATGAAGCCCAGAAATGACTCAAAAAATATGTTGATACTATAAAAGCTTAACAACAAAGGAAAGGAATATCATTTTCCCCCATCGTCTTTATGCACACATTTTACTCAAAACATCAATCAAGAGGTACTGTGTCCAGAATTAACTGCGTTCTGCCTCCACAGGTAAATCTCGCCCTCGCAAACCTCTCCAGCTGGTGGTTGGTACGCTGACGCCGAGCTCGGTCTTCCTATCCTGGGGTTTCCTCATCAATCCGCACCACGACTGGACACTGCCAAGTCACTGTCCCAATGACAGGTAATTCCCCAGAATGGAAATTATTTTTCTTGCTTTTGGTAGTGTTGACACATGCTTTAAGAGTGTACAAGCTCTTGGATCCTTAGCATTTACTTATCACCTCTTAGCAATGCAGTTGTTCCAGGTTTGAGGGGTGCATGAATAGCTGAGGCAGGGATCTTGCCATTGGTAGCAGTAGAATCTGAGTAGAAAACATATGGATGTGTTTGCCAGAAAATGAATAACGGGGAGGAGCAAATACCAAATGGGCAGTATCATGCAAAAAGTACATATGTGTATATATGTATACACACACATATATACACATAGATATGTACATCTGTACTATATACATACATGTATATATGAATACATATAAATATATATTAAGTATGTGTTTGTATATTCTTTTAAATAATCTGAAATATTCCTTATTTCACTTACTATTAATCCCATGACTTATTTTGCTTTGTTGATTCTTGAAAGTACTTATTTTTAAATGATAATTCCAGTTGTTAGTGTATGCTAATGCTGAAAAAAAACCCCACACATTGAGCTAGGGTTCTACTCTGTAACTGAGGCTGACCTTAAACTTACTGATCTTCCTGCCTCCCCCATCCCAAATATGGATCATTGATCTGAAAATTGAAGAATGCTTGAAGCAGAAAGCCTTGAAATGTCCATCATTCTTGCCATCATCAGGAAACATGTGACCTGCAAAGTGCAGGTCCTTTACCCCCAGACTTCACTCGATTAGAAATTCTGACTGTCGGTCTCAGCCATCTGTGTTTCAACAAGCATTCTAGGTGATTCTGATGCCCGCTGATGTTGAGGGTAGAAAGCTGGATGTGCACACACAGGGGAGAGTTAAGCAGAGGTGAAGCAATCTCTTTCTGTGGCAGAACAAATAAAAGCAGTTATGTTTTTAAATCACTGCAACTCGTTCATCCTTAACCCCAACACATTGTTTGGCTCTGTCTGTGAAATGGACCATGTATGGATATAACCTAGAACCTCTGCCTCTGAGGGCACTGCACACATGTGACTAATATACATACATGCAAGTAAAATACCAATGTACATAAAATAAAAGTAACGGTGTTGGTGATTTAATGACTATAGCTTCTATAAACATTTTTTATACAAGAATTTGAGTATATGATTTAATCTCTCTTAGGAGGAAAGTACCTCATCTGGAGTTGCTGAATTGCAGAAATGCATGCATTCCCTTCAGCAGGGTGTGAGAGTTCTGCTTGCTGCAAATCCTCTTCCCATTTTGTGTTGTGGCATTTTGCATCCTAGCTCTCCTGGAGTACTAGTGACCCATTACCTCAACACGTGTGTCCTGTGCACTAAGGATAGCTGAGCACTTTATATGAGCTTTTGGGCTGTGAGATTATTTTTGTAGGGTTTATTCTTGTCTAAACTAAGCGTGAAATAAAAAGCCTTTTAAAAAGTCTTTGCAAGTTCTCATAAGTGCTTTTTAAATTACTTTGATTAGGAAATATAAACTAAAAAGAAATGAAATCAGATTTTCCTTCCGATGTCCATGGTCCTCGAGGGATAAAATATTTGGAAAAAAAAAAAAGCATGTGGATGATTATTTCCAAAACTGTTTTAAAAAATAATTTTAAAATGTTTCAAAGAATCTGAAATATTCCTTATTTCACCCACCACTAAGCCCATGACTTATTTTACTTGGAAAATAGACTCTTGAAAGTGCATATTTGTTTTACAATAATTCCAGTTTTTAGTGGAATAGTCCGGCATGCCAACACTGAGAAAATAATGTGTGGGTTGTTTTTTTTTCCCTTTTAAAAACCCTCTTACACAAAAAAGAGTAGAGTGATGGACAGAAGAAGAAGGAAGGCAATTTGATATTCTTACTGCACAATGCAGTTTTGTTCTAATGGTTGCTTAGCTTGATTGATGAATCCTTGAAGTGGTATGTTCCACCAAGATCAGTGGCAGCCAGGGGAATTCTTGGAGCATGTGCAACAAGTGTCATCTAGCACCTCGTGACTTTCCTTCATCTATGCTTGGGTAATACTGACCTTTCCACAAAGACTTTCTTTGCACTTGGTTCTGAGGGACGGAGGTTGCCATAGTTGGCAGCACAGTCTGACAGAGAGTTTAGAGAGGGTTGGTTGGAGAAGAGGTAGACTTTTAAGACTTATGTGACTCAGACCTCAAATACGTCTCACCCTTCCTGGTGGCTCACCAATTCTGGCCCTGCTCTTGTCATTAAATAAGTGTAGCCATGTATATCAAATCATAGTATTTAAGATTCTGCTTTGAGTAAAGCATTCAGAAGATTCAGTAAGTATCATGTTAAAACGATTACATCTTTTCAAAACTGAGTTATAAAAATAGGGACCTGTAAAGATATGACTTGGAGAAGAATTAAAAAGTAATGGCCGAAAAGGAGTATTTTAAGTACTTGTGAATTCTGCTTCTCCAGGCCTCTTTGGTCCCAGGTTGGCACAGTTAATAATGAGCTGCCATTCTAAAGCTTTTGTCATGTTTGAGAAAAATGAGTAGTGCTTGTTTAAAATCATTTGGAAATACTGTACACATTATAAACACCCAAATCCATCTGCCAGAACTGCAAGTAATTAGAAACAGAGTTAGGGAAGTCTATTCTCATATATTCGTGGTGCCTTTTTATGAGATTAGACCTAAGTTAGAATAAGCAATAACAGCTAAAAAAGATGATTATGTCTTGAAAAGTAGAAGACTAATATAGCTGAGATTTTCTTTCAGCAATACCTTCTTTAAAAGCTACTGGAATCTCACTGCCCTTGGCTTGCCACAGAAGCACCAATGGGGTTGCTTTAAGTCCTTTTGTAAGAACTGATTTATAAAAACCCTTTAACATTGGGTTTCTAGAAAACTCTGATATCTTGTGCAGAGAATGTATCAGGCAAGCTGTTCCCTTATGCCTTGACTTTGGGCTTTCCATATTAAAGCCCTGAGTTAGTAAATTTCCAGGAAGTCTTGTGTTCTGGTTTAAGCTTGGCTATATTCATGGGCTCTAGCTTTGCTACCCATTTCTATTTCTGCTTGCGTGCAGTCTGTCTGTGTCTCCCATGATTTTGGAGTCTTTTCACAGTTCATGCTGAAAAGGAGATGTGTTTTATTAATGGCTTGTGCTCAATAGACTTTGAATGGAAGAAGGTAACATTTGTCTTCAACCTATCTACGATCAAAAGAGAACATTCCAAGTTGATATAGAGGAAAGATTTTTAATCCAAAATTTGTTTTAACATTGATTGTTTCTTTGTCTTCCCCATTCTTCCATCTTGCCATCACATCTATCTCCTCCAAGAATCATGTCTCTGACTTCAGTACTCCTGATTCCATTTCTTCCCATATCCTTTAAGCCTTTGGTTCCTTGGTGGTCAGTCTCTTCTCTCTTTCAGTTGCCCCTTCATTGTCACTGGTCTCCTGCCTACTGCATGAAAATAGACTCAAGATTTACATAGCCACATTTGCCCCAAGAAAACTTGTCTTCACCCTGTTTTGTCTTCCATACTTCTTTTCAATCTCTTTTCTTTTTTTAATTAAATTTTTATTTTTTTACATTAATTACATTTTATTTGTTTTGCATCCCAGCTGTAGGCCCCTTCCTCATTCCCTCCCAATCCTACCCTCCCTTCCTCATCTCCTTCAATGGATCTCTGCAAGTCCACTGATAGGGGAGGTCCACTTCCCCTTCCATCCAACCTAGCTTATCAGTCTCATCAGGACTGGCTGCATTGTCCTCCTCTGTGGCCTAGCAAGGCTGCTCCTCCCACAGTGGGAGTGGTCAAAGAGCAAGCTACTGAATTCATGTCAGAGATAGTCCCTGTTTCCCTTACTAGGGAAACCCACTTGGTTGCTGAGCTGCCATGGGCTACGTCTGAGCAGGGGTTCTAGGTTATATCTATGCATGGTCCTTGGTTGGAGAACCAGTCTCAGAAAAGACCCCTGTGCCCAGATATATTTGGTCCTTGTGGAGCTCCTATCCTCTCCAAGTTATACTAATTCCCCCTTCTTTCATAGGATTCCCTGCACTCTGCCCAAGGTTTGGTTATGAGTCTCAGCATCTGCTTTGATACACTGCTAGGTAGAGTCTTTCAGAGGCCCTCTATGATCAGCTCCTGTCCTGTTTCTTGTTTTCTCCCACTTCCAACGTCTATCCCATTTGTCTTTATAAGTGAGGATTGATCATTTTACCTGGGGTCCTCTTTCTTGTTTAGCTTCTTTAGGTATAGAGATTTTAGTATGTTTATCCTACTTATAGGTCGAGTATCCACTTATAAGTGAGTATTTACCTTGTGTGTCTTTCTGCTTCTGGGATACCTCACTCAGGATGATCTCTTCCAGGTCCTACCATTGGCCTGCAAATTTCATGATTTCCTTGTTTTTAATTGCTGAGTTCCTCCTTTCTTAATCCTCAAGGCTACTCTTACATTTGTGATTTCTGTAGCATTTCCATTTCTTCTCATTGTCTCCCACCTCTTCCTACTGTTTCCCTGAGTCCTCTTAGTTATCAGTAAGCTATTAATTACTAAGTCCAGTAGACTTTTCCAAGCTGCTATTCTTATCTTTTAAAATTAATGGCCAGATGATCAGTTTGAAAATTACCACAAGCATTCAAAGGTAATATGCTTGTCCTTAAATAAATGCTTTTTAAGAATAGAAAAAAAAAGAGTGCAAGAAAAATAATGTAGGAAAACATATACAAATTGATAAAAATATTAGACATGAAGGGACTCAGGAGCTCACAGAAATGTGAGTTATGCAAAGACTGGACTCAGGGAAGATTTTAAGGTAGATGAGAAACTCATAGAAGCTTAGATAAAATTTACTGTACTTTGTCATTAGAAGCGTTCAGTCTGCTAAAGAGGCCACACTACAGTGGACAAAAGAATGTGGATGTCTTTTATTATTAAGAAGTGGAAGAAAGTAGATTACACTTATGGTGAAATACAATGACATTGTTCCAAAAGTGATAACTTGATTGTTGCTTTAGATCTCAAAACACCTGTGCAACTTCCTTAGATGATCAAAGGAGGGGGCTGGAGAAATGGCTCAGAGATTAAGAGCACTGTCTGCTCTTTCAGTGGTCCTGAGTTCAATTCCTAACAACCACATGGTGGCTCACAACATCTATACAGGGATCTGATACCAGTTCTGCCATGCAGGTGTACATGCAGATAGAGAATTCAGCTATAGAAAATAAATAAATAACCCTTAAAAAAACTAGAAAAAAGATCAAAGGAAAAGTTGATGTGCTTACAAAGTAAGAAACTGGAATAAATTACCAAGAAGTTTACTTTTGAGAGAAAAAGATTGTATCTTATCTCCTGAAATTACAACAAAGGAAAGAAATGCAGGAAGAGGATGGAGTGAGGGCAGAATTCTATGGGGGGCTACACTTGCTGTAGAGAAAGAACATTAACAAAGGGATGTTAGGAGGAACCCTTAGATACAAGGCTAGAGAAAAGATACAGGGCCCATGTTTTGGGAAGTAACAGTTGTGTCAAAACCTAAGTCTTGCTGGAAAAGTATAGTCCATAAAGTGGCTAATGATGGGAGAGTTTGCAAGGAATAAATTTGATGGTCTTTGCTTTTCCCCTAAGTATAGTTAACTGCCAGCTGCTACATCACAGATTTAGTTTTTGCCTCAGGGAGGGTTTTAGAATAGAATAGCTAATCTGTTGCTGAAATAAATTTCTATAAACAGAGTCTCAAAAGGTGTTTAGTTCCCAAACTTGTTGAGAAAATTTATTTATGAAGGAACAGCTCCCCTGAGACTACTGTTAGCAGTGGGCTAATGGTCAAGCCACTACCTACCATTTAAGACCATGTGGACTTTTTTTTTAAAGAGGCTTTTTCTGTGTAGCTCAGCATAGCCCAGGGTAGCCCAGAAAAGCCCTTGCGATCTTCTAGCTTAGTCTTTTGATTATAAGTGAGCACCACCGTGCTCCAGCTTGCTGTCTGTATTTTAAAAAGACCCATTGCCTTTCTATATGGTTGTACTTCAATGCTATTATTCACAAAATCTCCCAAAACCAACATTTGATTCCAGATCACTATCAGACAATGAGGAGCATGTTGACTACAACAAGCTAAAAATCCTTGAGCAATACTAAATTGACTGTTCTCTGATTCTGGGTCATTTTATGTTTATTTTCATTTACTTTTGCCAAGCACCAGATCAGAAAGAGAATTCAGGGCAGACCAGAAAGTATAGCTTAAGACTCAGAAAAGAGAATGAAGGATTTGATTATCATCCAGCTGCAGCTGCCCCAGGGTCTCTTCTAACTCTATAAAGTTTTCAGAAAAACTGAGGTCAGCAAGAATCTTAGTTCTTTTGTAATACAAGCTTTTACTGTGTTTTGCCTCAACTTGTGACAATTTTAGGGAAAAGGTTTATTTTGTTGAGCGAGCCTTAGGAAAAGTCAATTTGCAAAATATAGCTATAGACCCACTAGCTTAAATTGCTCCTTTCTGATGAGTGAAATATTGCATTGATATCACTTACAATCTAATTTTAAAATGGACTGAGAAGAAACTAGTCATCTATCCTGTTCGTTGCACAATCTTTGATGGAGCACCTACTGAGTGCTCCATTTTAGATTATAAAGCAGTACTCAGTCTCAAGAGGCTCATTTTGTTTTAAAATGAAGAAGAATTTACTTCACCACTTCCAGCATAACATCTGCTCTCTTCTTTAAGACTTAGAAACTGCCTGCCTTATGCATTTAACAATTTAGATGGTGTGAAGAAAGGCCAGCTTAGATGCTATAGATGGGGGGTGGGGCACAGTGACTTGTATACTGAAAAAATTCATTTAAGAGAATTGTATTGTATTGTAATTGAAATAAATGAACTTTACAGGCTGAATTATTTTTAATGTGAAGTTGAGGATCTTTGGAAAGCATGGAGTATTTTGTCCCATTTTTTTTTTTTCCATTGGAAGGCTATATAAAATTAAGCTAATTTGAAAGCCGTGGATCTGGCCCCTGGCAGCAAGTCTACCAATGGGATCGTGACTCGTGCCTGAAGTTAAGTCCACAGGAATATATTCCTACTATAGAGGCAGAGTTGTGGGCCCATATGTTCTGATTTTAGCTTCTCACTATTTCTCTAAAGTCCCTTAAGAGCCAGGACAGGGTTGGGGGAGGAAAAGAGGAGGGCAACAAAAATTCCATGTAGCACACTTGTCAAAGAGATTCATTTCGTAAATCACTGTTGAGATTTTGACTTACAAGACACAGAGGACTCGTATCCTATAACATTTGTTACTGGTAGCCATGAAAATTCTGGCTGGAATAGCCCCCGTCACTCACCGGGCTTTCTGCTATTTTGGAGTGGGGGATTGGAACCCAAGAGTAGCTTTTAGTGGGGAAAAAGCAAGCTAATTGAGTGGATGCTAGCGTCTCCAGGCTCTGCAACTAGTAAGAGAGTAGGCTGCATACACCAAGGCTCTCCCTGACTCTTCTCTCTATGTTACTCAACTCTCAGGCTCCTCCTGAGTTTATGGACATGGGAGTTGGGAACATAGTCTCCCCCATGTAGAAGGGCTAACCTTGGCTTACTACCCTGCTCTGACTCTCCGAAAATTCTCAGTTACAATTTAAGTTCAGTCCTGGCCCCCACTTCTTAAGATTTTGGGCGACTGTATTTGTGTCACCAAGAAACTAGAAAAACTAAAGAGTGTTAAAGTAAACTTAGTCACTACAGGTTGCCTGGTAAGTTGACTTGAGTAAATGAATGACCTAAAAACCTTTAAGTGAAACCAGTTAACTTGAATTGTAGTTAATTTAGCTTTATTAGCTATAGAGTAGGGGGATCGTTCTAAATTTTGAGAAAAAGAAATAAAGGTATTTTTAAAAGCCCTAAAATAGTATATAGTTACTGCTTGCTTCCATCATCAAATAGGCAATTATTATTTTGTTCTATTGGTGTAAAATGTTTATTTAAAAATAAAAAGGAATTGCTTATCTGTCAAGACCACCTCTGGTACCAGTTTATCTCCTAGCCTGCTCACTAGAAGTCAAAGATCCACTATAAATATGACTTTCTCCCACTCTTTGTTATCTTTATAGTTCCACGAATAATATAGAAAAAAATTGTGTTCATAGTTCTGTAAATGATGGAAACCCATACACTTCACTTTCGGTTTGCGATTTTATCCAGTGTGCCATTTGTGAACACGTGCTGATTCTGCTGTATCAGTTTATTCTCATCGGTCTATGCAGTGGTGTGAAACCTGCTCTTCTGACCTCCAGCCTGGCTTAGTAGGGCTGTCAAAAATGTAGCCAGTGGCACTTTCTTTGGTTTGTGGTTCGGTGGCCATCAGAGGTAAAAGATACTAGCTGGAAATACTAGGAAAGCCTGACAATGATTCTGAAGGATAGTGTTTACATTTATAAAATGGGATTAACAATTTCTGCCATCCAAGATATTTTTTGTGATAGTTAAATGTGACAGCCTATCATAGACTAGACATGAAAAGCCTGGCGCTGGGGAGTATCTTACTATAACATCTACATTGGAGTATTGTGTGGCCTGAAGCAAATATGTAATGGTGATCTGAAATTTTAACTATTAATTTTGCTTTTTAAAATAGCAATAATTGTGTTATACTCTTAAAAAAATTATAGTCCTGTTTATACCATAAATCCTCAGGTGGGTCTTTTACCAAATTGAAAAAATATATTACTTTTAATACACCCTCCATGGAATAATAAGGCTTGAATTCCTCAAAATATGAAATGAGTGCATTATTTAAAACACCTTGGTTCTGTTTTTTATGCAATCAGAAAGGGATGGTTACCTAGCCTTTTCTCTTTCATTTCCCTATGTAGCTAACAACTGTACTGGAATTCTGAAGTTCTGTTGGTGCCTAACTGTGCTGCTACATGGAAACCCTATTTGAAAGTTAAAATTTAAAATGAAAAATTATATTCTCTTAAGATTTAAAAACTCTTAACAGTTCAATATGTGTTTAATATAGTCATCTGATTGAAGACTCTTGTGTATGAAGACACTTGAAGGAGCTGGATGGATGACTCAGCAATTGAGAGCTCTTTCTGCCCAATCGTGAGGACCAGAATTTAGGTCCCAGCGTGGAAGTAACATCTCACAAACACCTATAACCCTAGTCCTGAGAGATACAGCAATGCGTTCTGGGTTCTTTGCACACACATACATACACATAAATGCCTGCATACAACAGCAAGAGTATATGCTAATACAAATGCATATACTCATAAATAAAATGAATTTTAAAAGCTTGGACTTACATTTTGAATATCCCTGTGTTTTTTAACCATCATATCTTCATTCAACAGACTTTATACAATTCGATATAGAGAAAAAGATAAAGAAAAGAAATGGATTTTTCAACTCTGTCCAGCCACTGAAACAATTGTGGAAAATCTAAAGCCCAACACAGTTTATGAATTTGGTGTGAAAGACAATATAGAAGGTGGAATTTGGAGTAAGATTTTCAATCATAAAACTATTGTTGGAAGTAAGTATGTACTTGGTCCAAGAAAATTTTTTTCTAATTTTCTACTTTAAATCATTTTAATAGCTATATGATATGAAATAAGTTCCTTTTCAATAGTTAACATGTTCGGGTACTTAAGAAAATACAAAAGGAATAGAATTTAAACATTGAGAATTCTGAATTTTTTATAATGTGATTTTTTAAAATAGATAATGAACAACTTTATGTTTCCAGCTATGTCATTGAAGTACTTTGAAATATATATTTGGCCTATGAACAGCATCTGAGCTGAACAAATAAAATGCCAATATGTGTAAAAATCACATGGGAAGATAGGCCAGCGGAAATGGACACAGCCTACCACAGGGAGTCCTGAACTTCTTTTCCTGACCTTTGTACTTACACATCATTGGAACCAATATCTGAAATGACAGTGAATGAAACTGCATGCCAAAATAGAGTGTGACTTGGAATTAGCCTCACAGTGAGCTAGAATTGATCAAGGGGCAGAAGTAATAAAAATAGTGTCATTTTTCTCCTTGTTTTCAGGTAAAAACAAAGTAAATGGGAAAATCCAGAGCACTTATGACCAGGTCCACACAGTGGTAGGTGCCAATTTATTATTATTAAGAATTTTCTTTAAAGATAATTATATCTGCATTGTATTTCTACTTAGGTGAGGGGACAGCCCTACTGTGAGGTGCTGGGATTGTCTACTAGACTCTGGGTAAAATAGTTAATGATTTAGGAATTAGCTGGGTTTTTTTTTTTCTGAAAATCATAGAAATATGCTCTCAAACCCATTTCTAAATTGTTTAAAGCTCTATAATTCATAGATTCAATTCATTTATTCTAGTGTTTGAATATCTAGAGTATTTTGAGATTTTGCTCATTCTTGTAAATTTTTTAAAATATATCTATTATTTTATTAATTACAGTTTATTCACTTTGTATCCTAGCTGTAGCCTTCTCCCTATCCTCTCCCAATCCTACCCTCCCTCCCTCATCTCCTCCTTTTCCCCTCCCCAAGTCCACTGATAGGGGAGGTCCTCCACCCCTTCCCTCTGATCCTAGTCTATCTGTTCTCATCAGGACTGGCTGCATTGTCTTCTTCTGTGGCCTGGTAAGGCTGCTCCCCCCTCAGAGGGAGGTGATCAAAGAGCCAGCCATTGAGTTCATGTCAGAGACAGTCCCTGTTCCCATTACTAGGGAATCCACTTGGAGACTGAGCTGCCATGGGCTACATCTGTGCAGAGGTTTTAGGTTATCTCCATGCATGGTCCTTGGTTGGCGTAACAGACTCAGAAAGGACTTCTGTGCCCAGATTTTTTTCTCTCCTTGCGGACCTCCTGTCCCCTCCAGATCTTTCTATCTCTCCCCCCCCTTTTTTTTTTCATAAGATTACCTGTACTCTGCCCAAAGTTTAACCATGAGTCTCAGCCTCTGCTTGGATACCCTGCTGGGTAGAGTCTTACAGAGGCCCTCTGTGGTAGGCTCCTGTACTGTTCCCTTTATTCTCCCTGTTCTGATGTCCATCCCATTTGCCTTTCTGAATGAGAATTGAACATCTTAACCCAGGGTCCTCCTTCTTCCTTAGCTTCTTTAGGTATACAGATTTTAGTATGTTTATCCTATATTATATGTCTAATATCCACTGATAAGTGAGTATATACCATTTGTTTCTTTCTGCTTCTGGGATACCTCACTCAGGATGTTCTTTTCTAGATCCCACCACTTGCCTGCAAATTTCGTGATTTCCTTGTTTTTGATTGCTGAGTAGTATTCCATTGTGTAAATGTACCACATTTCTGTATCCATTCCTCTGTTGAGGGACATCTGGGTTGTTTCCAGCTTCTGGCTATTAGGAATAGAGATGCTACAAACATGGTTGAGCAAATGTCCTTGTTGTATACTTGAGCATCTTTTGGATATATGCCTATATATATCTGGTATAGCTGGATCTTGAGGAAGCACTATTCCTGTTGTCTGAGAAAGTGCCAGTTTGATTTCCAAAGTGGTTGTATAAGTTTATATTCCCACTAGCAATGGATGAAGGTTCCCCTTTCTCCACATCCTCTCCAGAATGCATTGTCACTTGAGTTTTTGATCTTAGCCATTCTGATGGGAATAAGGTGAAATCTCAGGGTCATTTTGATTTGCATTTCCCTGATGACTAAAAGCATTGAACATTTCTTTCAGCGTTTCTCTGTCATTTGATATTCCTCTGTTGAGAATTTTCTGTTTACTCTGTACCCCTTTTTTAATTGGATTACTGGAGTTGTTGCTTTTTAACTTCTTTAGTTCTTTATTTTTTCTGGATATCAGCCCTGTGTCAGATATAGGGTTGGTGAAGATCTTTCCCCAATATGTAGGCTGTTGTTTTGTTCTGACAACAATGTCTATGCTTTACAGAAGTTTTTCAGTTTCATGAGGTCCCATTTATTGATTGTTGATCTTAGAGCCTATGCTGTTGGTGTTCTGTTCAGGAAGTTGTCTCCTGTGCCAATTGTCTTGCAAAATTTTAAAAAGGTTTGCTCATCTAATGTGTGTGTGTGAGAGAGAGAGAGAGAGAGAGAGAGAAATAAATAAATAAATAAATATGTACACCACATGTGTACAGATACCTGTGGGTACTAGTAATCTAATCCTGGTCCTGTGGAAAAGCAGCAATTATTGTTAACCACTGGGTGAGTTGTTTTTCATATAACACTTTAGAGCTGATTGATAGCTACATGCCCTAGAGACACTGGTAAAGCTCAGATCTTTCCACATTTTGAAATGATGAAACAACCAGTTTGGTTGTTTGAAATGTGCCCAACCTCTGCTCGGTTCAGTAAATGTTTTGTATGTTTTGAGCCTTACAGTTCCCACCTTCGACCCTCCCTGAAACTCATAGGTCTACATGCCATTTTCTCTCAGTTCAGCAAAGGGGTCCTCAGGAATCATCCCATCAATTATGACATTGATTAAAGCCACGAGAGAGAGAGAGAGAGAGAGAGAGAGAGAGAGAGAGAGAGAGATACTTGTGTTTCATACTCGAGTGTAAGGTGAAATGTGCTTTGCTATCAAACAGGTAGAGAGGCAGCAGGGTGAGAAAATGGGAATTTGATATGGACCTGAGTTACCATGTGTTGGAATTGTAGAGCTTGAGAAGGCTCTCCCAGCCAGATGTGCATGAAGGGTTCTTTTCACTTTTCTGATCAGATAACCTGAACACTTCTATTCCCTTCTCCCCAATTTTCTTATCCTGGGACGATGGCTTCTTTTTGCTATCTTTTCATTTGTAGTTATTCCAGGATGTATACTCGTATCTGAAGACTGGTGCTAGGATCCTCCTATGAGAGAGAACATGTCACATTTACTTTTCTGGGTCTGGGTACCTAACTAAATATGGTTGTTTCTAGTTCCATCCATTTACCTGCAAAGTTCATTACTCATTCTTTTCCCATAGACAAATAGTATTTTATACCACTTTTTCATTTTCTATTTGTCAGTTGAAGGGCATTTAGGTTGTTCCTATTTCCTGACTATTGTGAATAGAGCACCAATAAACACAGGGGGGCAAATATCTGTGGAGTCCTTTGGGTATATGCCTTTGAGTATATAACTTTGGGAATATGCATTGCTGGGTCATATGGTAGATTTATTTACTGTTTTTTAGCATTTTAAGAATTCTCCATACTGACTTCCATAGTGCCTGGATCACATTGCAATTCCACCAACAATGAATGAAGGCTTCCATTTTCTGGCACTCCTCTAGCATTTGTTGGTTGTTCCATTGACCTTTTCCATTCTGACTGCAGTATCTTGAACTCTCAAAGTTGTTTTGACCTGGATTTTCCTAATTGATAGGGACAATAAACATTTTAAAAATGTCTCAGTAGCATACTTTTTAGAAAATTGGGTACAGACAATTTTCATAAAATTGGTTCCTCTAGATTTTGGTGCATATGTGTTTAAGGTAGTGAAGTCCTGGTATTTTATCTTCTGCTTGCTTCATGCTACTTGTGAGACTTTCCCTTGGGTTTTCTGAGTTGGGCTATTGGGGTTTTAAATTCCATCTTTATTTAAGATTAAATCTGCTTTAATGTTTCTATATATTTATGGAATTCCATTCTGTATTGTCTTCATCATTTACATATGTCTGTGTTTCTTAGGCATCACTGAAGTGTTTATTTCTTAAGTTCATTGAACTGCTTCTCTGTGTCTTCTTTACAGCCATCGAATTCCTTGATGGAGTTTATGATTGTTCTTTTAAATTCTGTGTCCTGGGGCTCATCTGGTAATTCTCATGGAGAACATTTCTAAGACTGGTGGAATTTGTTGGGAGACGCTGCTTTGCTTTTTCATAATTTTTTTTTTTTTTTTTTTGCAATGAGATCTGGACATGTTAGTTCTGTGTCTGATGTGGACAGAGCAGAACACAGCATGTAAAAAGCTCAGCCTAAAGGTTAAGTATGACTTAGATGGAAGGAAGTTGCATGGGTTGGGTTGGTGTACAGGATTTGTATCCCAGTCCAACACAGAGTTTATGACATTATTATCTGTGGATTGCATAATCCAAACTACATGATCATTGACTTATTCAATTTCCAGGTTATAAGCATTTTAATTATTTGTAATTGATTTTTAATTTGAGTGAAATAATTAAAATGCCTATTGGCAGTTTAGATTTTAAACATTTTTAAGGCTCTTTAGTGTGAATGGGCAAATTTCTTTCCAAGAAGATTATCCCAGCTTGCAATCTTACAAGTAGATAACAAGTAGATAACCAAGAGCTTACCTTGCTTATTAATAGTGCGTATTTGTCCCACTAACATTTTGGGTAATATGTTATATTAATTTCCATTTCTGTGAAAGTGGTACGATCTTTGCTTTTGTTTTCCATTCAGTGGCCATTAGTTGTGGCTCTTGTTAATGGGAATTGTATGATTTTTTTTTTCCTGACTAAAGACTATATGGACTAAAGGAACCTTTGTGATGCTATCTAGAAAGTATTTTTCTTATATTTTCTATCAACTTTCTTAGTCACAATTGTCAAAATAGTCACATCTTGAAATGTGTTTCATCAAGTGATTAGACTTTCATTATATCTTCAGTTGTGTTATGGTTATCAAAGCCTTTCCCTCAGCACACAACAGATAAATGTATATATTTTTCTTTTAATTTTAGTTTTTGCAGTAATTAAACTCTAAACTCTATGGACTTCCCTTTGCTGTGGTATACAGAAAGGCTCTGCATTTTTCTAAGCAATTAGTTAGCTTGGTAGCATGGCTTGACCCGTGACACTCTTGAATGTCTCTTTGGTTTTGGTCTTTCTGAAGTCCAGTCATTATTATATATGAAAAACAAACCTGCTACACTGCATAGTTCCTGTTCTCTTGCAGAGCATTCTTCATTCTTTGTTGCAAATGGTTTCCTAGGGATCAAATCTTATCCCCTACCCTCTTATCTGTCTTGCCTAATCTTTGTATGACTGAATGATGTCATTTCTTTCATTCTTTTACATCTACCATATGTCAATCATTTTTATTTACGTCATATAGGATGCGTTGCTCAGTGAGATTGGGAAAGATAATTGGTACTCTGCCACAACAGAATTTGATTTCTTTTCCATAAACAGCTGTGATAGGGCTCGGGAGGAGCTTCCTGCATCTGTGACATAGAGCCAAAGTTGTATCACTTCCATCTGTGAGGTGGAGCACCCCCAAATCCAGCCAGCTGGGATGAGCTGTACTTTAAAACTCTTGGTTATTTCCAAAGGAAAACCCAAGTTCATTGAAAAGCTGTTTAAAGCTCTGTAATACCCTATTTATGAGAATCCTCTGGATAGCAGAAAAGTCTCTCGTGAACAGACTTTGACGCTCAGGCAGTCTGAGACATGGGAAAGCTGCACAGCAGTCACACAGGGCAGCCTTTGGCTAGGTGATGTGGTCGTGTAGAATACGTTTGAAGTTGATTTGATATTTCAGATGTATATTTCAGTCCAAATCAAGTCTGTGTCCAAATATTCACCCGTTTCTTCTCTGAGACTGATCTTAAAAGGTGGTATTCCAAGAGGCATGTGATGTCTTACTTTTAAGTAAAAGTCTCACTGAAGGCAGTTGTCATTCAATATTCTGAAATCCAAACCTTTGAAACCACAAATGATCCTAACACCTTACTACAAGAAGTACTCGATACAGGAAAAGCATTTTAACATTATGTTATCCTTTTAAAAAGATAAATAATAATTAGGCTAAAAGTTTGTGTATTAAATCACCCCCATTTTATGCCCCTGGTTATATTACATACAGTAATTTTTATATCTAGGTATGTAATCTGTTGGCAAGCCCACTCAAGTTATACCAGGAACATGAGGCATCGCCTCTTCTGATTGGTTAGCTCCTTTGTTCTACCAGTTGTTAAGTACCTTCAGTGATGTCATTCCCATCTTTATCCCTAAAATGACAATGTATGATCATAAGCAAAACTGTGATTATTCATATAAAACATAAATGCATCATGTAAAATGCATGTAAGGAGGAAGTGCTTCTTATAATATTTGTGATGTTTTTCTTTTTTCGGTATCTATTCCTTTTTAATGTAATATTTTTATTTATTCCGTGTATGTGATAGATTATATACCTTTTTTGTGAAGTACCTGTGTATAACCTAATGTTTGTTAGTAGGTTTTATTTAAAATTCAAATGGCTTCAATTTAAATACATTGTCTCTTTAAAATTTTTTAATTTGGTTAATTCGGCAAACACCACCAATTATTGACCTGTGTACTACATTTGAATTTTTTTTGAAATGTTAAGTCATTTGACCCGACTTTCCTCAGAGTCTGAGTTCCTTTAAACAGTGGTGCTACTTCTACCGTTTCATTTTCCATTCAAAGTCAACTTATGTTAAGAGAGCTACTCCCACAAAATGGAGGATCCCTCGTAGTCTCCTTTTAAAAGGTTCCCTTTCAACATGGTTGCACTGAGGGTTGAGTTTCTAACACATGTCCCTAAAAGGCGTATTCCGGCTGTGGTACCATGC
The DNA here is from genome assembly GCF_030254825.1 of Meriones unguiculatus. Lineage (NCBI taxonomy): Eukaryota > Metazoa > Chordata > Mammalia > Rodentia > Muridae > Meriones > Meriones unguiculatus. The sequence continues at coordinate 58,736,980 of NC_083364.1, forward strand.
CACCCCACACGGATGACCTGAAGTCTTTCCAGTACTGAGCACCTCACGCCCAGGCACCACGGCAGGTGTGATGGAGTCCATACCCGTTAATACCAACACATACTCACAGCCGTTCACTAACGTGGAATGAATGTGTCAAATAGAAAGCTGATCAGATAAATGAACCAAGACCTTGTGGCCACACTTCTGTCTTAAAATTATACAGCATGAATATAAGAAGCACCTTCATTCTGAATATCCATGTTCTTAAGCAGAAACACACACACAATTACCAGTCACTAGAGGTTTATGTCTTATTTCAGTTAACCAAAAACTTTGAAGACTTTCAAATGGAGCATGTTAGAGTCAATTTCGGCCAGATGTTAGACTGAAACAGTATGTTTTGTAACTTCCATTAGGACAGCCTAAAACAAATTAGAAACAGAATTTAAAATGACCAAGTGCTTCTCATGTTGTTTGGCTCTTGAGTCCTTGAAATTAGATTTTGAACACCCCTTTACTCCTCCCCAAACGGACAGCTGCAACTTCCCAGGGCCTGAAAATAAAATTAAACCCTCAATAGATACTCAGATGCCATAAAAATAGCACATGGACAAACCTTCTAATAATAGCCTTCTTGCTATCACTGATATTAATAAAAGCTAATTTTCAATATAGTATGAGGAGAGAGTTGGTTTAGTGCAAAAGGTAAATTTAACACTCTGTCCTACTACTGCTGCTACTGTTTTAATTTTACATAATCAAAGGCTTTCTCTACTTATGACAAAAATACAATAGAATGACAACAAAACCCCACCTGGTTTATCTCCATTGGCTTTCCATTTCCGTTTCAGTGTTATTTTCACACTGAGCAGCACCAACTTCATCTTCTCTGACTGCCTTGCTCAAGGTATAGCACAAAGGGTTAATCAGCCTGCTCAAGGCTAGTGCAATGTAAGATGTCTTAAAGACATGGGATTTTTTTTTTTTTTTTTTTTTTTTTTTTTTTTTTTAGAAAAAGATAACATCTCTTACAGAGACGTAAGCATCATATTTACCTTCTGGTGTGTTGAAAACATTCGGAAAATATTTGCTAAATGAAGAGGACAGAAATTGTAGAAGGAATGTGGGGATGGAGGTTGCAGCAAGATTGAGGGTCAGCAAGTTGCAGAGCAAACATAGCCAGCAAAGAAACTGCCTAAGGACACCACTGCCAGGGTGACATTCATGGGCAGCTGCGTTGCACCTATGTGTGTCTTGTTTAGTTGTTTTGTATGGCTGTAAGAAGATGCCCCAGACTGTCTCTGACATGAGCTCAGTGGCTGGCTCCTTTGATCACCAGGCCACAGAGGAAGACAATGCACCCAGTCCTGATGAGACCTCATAGGCTAGGATTAGAGGGAAGGGGAGGAGGACCTCCTCTATCAGTGGATTTGGAGAAGGGCAAGGGAGGAGATGAGGGAGGGAGTGTGGGATTGGGAGGGAATGAGGGATGGGGCTACAGCTAGGATACAAAGTGAATAAGCTGTAATTAATAAAAAAATAGAATTAAAAAAAAACTGGAGGGGGAAAAATGAAGATGTTCTAGACCAGGTAATTCATAAAGACTACTGTCTTAGTTAGGGTTTCTATCGCTGCAATGACAAAAGAGCAAGTTGGGAAGGGAAGGTTTTATTCAGCTTACACTTCCACATTGCTGCTCATCACTAAAGGAAGTCAGGACAGGAACTCAGAACAAGGCTGAAATCCGGAAGCAGGAGCTGATGCAGAGGTCAGGGAGAGGTGTTGCTTACTAGCTTGCTCTCCATGGCTGGCTCAGCCTGCTTTCTTATAGAACCCAAGACCACCAGCCCAGGGATGGAATCACCCACAATGGGGTAGGTCCTTCCACATCAATAACTAATTAAGAAAATGCCTTACTACTGGATCTTATGGAAATATTTTCTCAGTTAAGGTTCTCTCATTTCAGATAACTCTAGTTTGTGTGTCAAGCTGACATAATACTAGCCAGCACGAACATAGATGTATGTTTTATGTGATTCTAAAGGCTTGGAAATCTAAGACCAAGAAATTGGCACTTGGTAAAAGACTTCATAATATGTTTTTCTATGGTAGGAAGCAAAAGGAAAAGAGAGATGGGAGCAAGCTTGGCCTTTTATTGGTTTCTTTGTTGCGTTTCTATTGGTGTGGTAAACACCATGATGGAAAGGGATTTGAAAAAGAAAGGGTTTATTTTGCCTCACAGATCACAGTTCATCATCAAGGGAAGTAAGGCAATGGCTCAAGGGAAAACCTAGAGGCAAAACCAAAGCAGAAGCCATTGAGAAATGCTTGCTCCTCATGGCTTACTCAGCCTGCTTTCTTATACAACTCCAGACCACTTGCCCAAGGGTCTTCATGTGAGCCTGGGTGCACTCACATCAGGCATTAATCCAGAAAATGTGTCCACATACTTGCCTTCAGGCAATCAGATGGAGACATCTTCTCAGTTGAGGTCCCTCTTTCCAGATAACTCTAGCTTATGCCAAACTGACAAGAAACCAAGCAGGATAGTTAGGAAGCCCATGGTATCGCTCGTTAACCCCATTCCCTAGTGTTAGAGGAACTCTCCAGATCTAGTCACCTCCTATATTTTATACCAGCTGATAGTGTTGTACTAAGTTCCAAACGTGTATTTTGAGAGAGAGATTCAAACCATACTACAACACTGCTCCACACTCCTCATATTCTAGTTTCATACTGTATATGCCCATGGCTCCAGCACACATTGATCAGTGGTCATAGAAACAAGCCTGTGGAAACAAGGGAAGGGTAGTGGTGGTATCTTTTAAAAACAATGCTGAACATAAAACCTAAATGAGTGGGTTCCATAGTAATGGGAACAGGGACTGCCTCTGACATAGACTGATTGGCCTGCTCTTTGATCACCTCCCTCTGAGGGGGGATCAGCCTTACCAGGCCACAGAAGAGGACAATGCAGCCACTTCTGATGAGAACTGATAGACTAAGATCAGAAAGAAGGAGAGGAGGACCTCCCCTACTTGGGGAGGGGCATGCATGCAGAAAGGTGAGGAAGGGTGGGATCGGGAGGGGAGGAGGGAGGGGCTTATGGGGGATACAAAATGAATAAAGTGTAATTAATAATAAAATAATAATAATGAAAAAAAATAAATTGGAAAAAAAACCCTAAATGAAATTAGGTTTTAAATGAAAAAATGATTAAACCTTAGTATCTTAAGAATTCTCATATTTTGTTTTCCAGTGATTTTAGGCAGCAGATGTTTCCTTCTACTTTCACCTCATAAGCAGACAGAGAGGAAGAACTCAGTGTGGATTTCTTCATGGGGACTTTTGTATTTGGTAGACATATTGAATGGTTGGACTTTTTGATGCCCTTACATCTATCTGCTGAGATGTAGATATTTGTTCACTGGTCTAGTCTTAGTCTTTGGATTACAGATTAGGCAAGAAAGCAATTACAGGTCTAGAAAGAAATGCATTCTGCAGCTAAATCATTTCCTTATTTTTGGCAGCACACCCTGTACCTATATTCTTGTCATCAATTTAATAAAACATCGGTCAGTACTCAAGCAAGAACTCGGAACAGAAACGTTGTTCCATTCATGTGATGAATAGAATATTTTCCATTTGTTAAAAAAAAAAAAAAGCTTGTCTGAAAACAATCACTGTAGCATAAGAAGTCTAAATTTGGTGCAATCCAGTTCAAAGGTGATCAACACAGCCACATGAAGGCATTTCTGCTGTAGTGTCTCAGCAGTTTTTGAGAAATACATTCTGTAGAATACTATGATAGGACTCCTAAAGCAAATAAACAGAATATTCAGATGTCTTTTTCATGGTAGCCATAGACTTGTTGTATTGGTACTAGAAAGACAATCTGGCTTTCTACATAGGAGGCTCTCCTGAAACCTTGAAAGCTTGCTCCTCTAGGTATGCAGAATTTTCAGAAGTCTTGATCTCATGGCTATAGGGAATACTGTGCTGGCTAGGGGTGTGAAGAGAAATCTTGAAGAAGGAGATGCTAAAGTTTCCATTAAATAGGAGAAAGAAGTTCTTGAGAATGGCCATACAATAGAAAGCAACAATTAAATTTATTGAAATACATTTCAAATTTCTCACCACAAGAACGATGGATCACTTTGTATAATTTTCTCAAAACATCACATTGAACCTCCTAAGCATTACATACTTATGATAGACAGATGTAAAGCTATGAATTGCAAGGAAAGCGAACATAAACTATTCAAATGTAAAAACGACATTCTTAGAAGTGGTAGGTAGAGACCCAGGCTGGGGGTACTTCCGCAGCACAAACGGAACACTGGCTGGTTGCTGGTACGGTGGGTGTTGGGGAAGTCTAGAGTGGGCAGGGACCTGTCTGTCCTCAGTGCGAGCTGTGTACATGTGCTACAGTGATAAAGCTAGAAGGGATCTTCCCGCGCGTGGAAACCCATAGCTGACAATATTTTACTTTTCTATGAATGTTCGTTTCCTTTGTGCTTCTTCTATTTATATGGGGAAAACCACAGCAAAGCTATTTTTCAGTCATTGCCCTGTCCAGCAGTGGTGGCTGACCTAAGTTACAGTATGGAAATGGGTGGTGGGCAAAGTCAGGGAAACATCTTTCTCTGAAAATATCTATTGAAACCCACTTGTCTCAGGATCTTGGTCAATAAAGGTTATATACAAAAATTAATGTCAGCCTATAATAACTGGTGTTGAAATTGTGATTATTGTGTTATTTCTTTCTACTATGTTTTACGTATGTACATATGTATGTGTGTACATGTGTATTGTAAATTTGGGTTATAGTGTGAGTCTAAATTTATATTTATAGCCTTTATATTTTTTCAAGCTATTAAATAGAAGTAAACTATTTGAACTACACCTTATTGAATAAAGCCTGAACTTTAGGTAATAAATTTATTCAATCATAGTAATAAATGTGCTCACACACATAATTATCTGTACCTGATTGAGTACTTATGCTGGTATAGTAAGGTAGAAATTTCTGGCTCAGTGAGTAGAGATTATCCTTTAAAAATAATTATCCAGTGATAGTAAATTCTTTTATAGTTTTTAAACATAATAGAGGGAAAGACATAGCAAGAGTAAGGTCAGTGTTTTGGCCCCTCTTACACCATCCTGAAAAATGATAACATGTGGGGACACTCTTTTACTCACAGCTGTGAATGCTATTAGTGTCTCAAATTCAGTGCACATTTAAAATAGGCAGATCTGCACATGTGTGTCTCCTTCAAGTATGTGAGTTAAAGCAAGTGCCCAAATTTGGTCATTCTTACTCTTTCAACAGCTCAACTCTAATCCTCCTAATTTAAACTCCCCACTGTTCTCATCACCACCTCTCTCCACACCTCTCTCATCTGCCTCACCTTTTGCCCATGTGATTGTCTGGCAGCAGCTCCACTTTAAAGTCTAATCCTATCCCTAGGCACTGTGGGACATCAAAACACCCCATGGGGCTTGGAAGATAGTTTGGGTGACGGTAAGACATAACGGTCCTCTGGGTCATGACCTTCAAATTTGGAGTCCCCCCCACATAGAAATCAGTGCAGAGTGGCAGAATGAACATGTTTAGGTTCAGTTTGAAGAAATACTTGGTTCTGAGTCACTGTTCTTCTCTCTTGTGCAGTAAAAGGTGGTACTAAGGACTGGGGCAATTACAGTATCCGCACTAACAGCAGCACTAGGCTCAAATAGTTCTTTATACTCCAGACAACAGACACCCTTCTCCAGGGTGGACATGAAAACTTGCACCAGCACGGAGCTCCAGAGTGTGCCATCCAGACTGAGGTGGTAAGAGAGGGAGAGCAACAGCAAGCACCGTGGTCGTTGGCTATAGCCACAGGACAGCCGGAGCACTTCTCCATTGCCACTAGAAAGAAATGGGCCTCCTGCTGAAGGCATCTCAAAGTGGATTCAGTTTCTTTGTGTCATAAGAGCATCAGAGAGACCCTCTGTGCCTTTTAGCTTCAGATTCTTTTCATTGGCTAACTGCAGGAGACACGCAAGAGCCAGGGTTAATGAGAGATTCTGAGCCATGGGCGGGGGCAGCCTCCTCTGCAGATCCTTTGAGTTTCTTCTCGTCAGCCACTTCCTTGGGAGCCCCTTCTTTCCAGTGTCACTGTGGTTTGCCTCTGTGACAGCCTCCTTTCTAGAAGACTCTGTCAGCAGACTTCACATGTTCTGCTTCAGCTTCTTCATGACCATCTCTCTGTCAGTCTTGGCATAATGAATTTCTATTCTATTCACCTTCTGAGACTCAGCCACCAGGTTCAACTCTCTGTAAGTTGTGATATCTACTCCTTGGCTTTCAGGAGAAATGTGACCATTCTCCCATGTTGTCTTTGGCATACAGCAAGGATCAGATTCAAGGTCAAGGGTCCCAACTGGTTTCTTCTAATAAATCAAGTGACTCTTCATCATTACTGTCAGCAGCCTGAAGTCCAGGGCAAAAGTCGGAGGTATCCTCAGGGTTGTTGTCATCACAGTCTTCAATTTTTTCATAGTGCTCAGTCTTTGCGTTCTGGTTCTGGCCCATCTTAAGTAACCTTATTCTTGGTTTGAGGGAAAGCTAGACCAGAGTATCAGTTTCATAGTGGAAATCTGTGGAAAGAGTGGGTACCCGCTGCTACAATTTCTAAGTAAATGGGAGTTCTGAAGACTTGCTTCTGTGAGGTTTCGGCCCTCTATGGGGTAAACAAATGAGTTCAGCACAAATGGAGGCAAACACATATTCTAAATATTTATCCAGTGACTGTTAAACCGCTGTTATGGGTGATTTCACTGAAGAGAAGAAAGGACTCCTCTCAGAATTCTGATTTTTTATTAACACTGATGTAAAAGTTGACTTTCTCTCTTTCCAGCCAGCATATGTCCCCAGGAAGCTAATCCCAATAACAATCATCAAGCAAGGTAATTAGTCTGATATTCTAGGAAACTATTGTAGTAGTCTGTTCATCTAATATAATCATACAGTGTCTGCTTTCTCAATTTTTCTGAAAGTGATGTTTGGAAAACATTTGAAGAAACTAGTGTTAACTAGTTAACTAGTTTATGGTTAATACGTAATTTTGTCTGCAGCATCAATATGAAAAACCTTGAGCAAATCATACCAGTGGGGCAACAAAGTGATTGTACCATGTGTTACGTTTAAATTAATCAGTTAAACATGTGGATCTTTACTTAGGATTAAGTTAGCTAACTCCTAACTTAAGCACAGGAGGAAAACAATTAGCAGACCATTTAGGATATTGAGAATGAAAACTGTGATTTAGCAGTCACTTAGGGGAAGTAAAGATGTCCACGTTTTAAGAATTACAATACTGTATTTCATTTCAGTGTCCAGTTTTGTTTTGGCTTCCAGTTTTCAAGTTATTAAAACAACTCCATTATTTCCAGAGAAAAATCTCTTGGTAGAAGAGCTACCACCTTGAAATAGTTCTTTCTTTTAAGAAAACACTGTGTCCTGAGTATATGCTGAAGGCAGGGCCAGTTACTGCTGGGATCACTGAAAGATTCTTCGATTTGAAGATATGTTTTCCAACTTCATATACTGTCTCATCATTTGCAATGTGTTATGCAAGCTCTCAATTGCTCTGTGAAATGGGCAGAACGCACACAGAGTAGAGACAGAGAGGGATTTCCACGACTTAGAATGCGATACTTTATGCTCAAGTAATAAGGACAGGCTTTGTTTAAGGCAGGACATACCTAATTCTTCTGTTGATGCGATAGCCAACTCACTGAGATGCTTCTGTTGATTGAGAAATTTAGATTAAGACCATAGGATGGAAGGTAGCTTTACACCATTAGCTTCGTATTGCTTCCTGTGTTCATCCCCATCACACCACTGTCTTTTTATGTTTCACCAGTGATTCAGAATGTCACCCATAGGGCTTCAACCAAATCCCCAGACAAGACTCCTTTTGGAGGAACAATACTAGGTAAGTCTGTCATGTGTATCTAGAATGTGCAGTCTAGGCTGGCTTTTGACAATAGGGTCCTCGTGAAGTTTTGTACTATAGGCAAGTGTGCTAAGTTGGTGTCAGTCTACTTCATGTTACTGTTTTTAGATTCTTGGCTTGTGTCCATTCTAAGCTACTTACTTTATCTTGGCATGTTTAAGAAATAGCTCTGGCCCATGCAAGAGTTTTGAGCCTTTGAATTTTAACCCACAGGATTTCTGTAGATAAGTTCTAGATATGGGGGGAAAAACTATTTAAAACATCATATTTTTCTCATTTTCAATGTGGAGTTGAACGTAACCAAATGAAGGAAATGTCAGCTTTTAATTTCTACTTTATGATTCGCCATGCTTTGTTTTTGTATGATACATTTTCTTCCTCTTCTTACACTTGTATCTTTTTCCTTTCAGTTCATCTTATCATTCCGGGTCTTAATGAGACCACTGTAAAACTTCCCACATCCATAATGCTTGAGATTTCAGATGCTCTCAAGGCACAATTAGGTAAGCGGGGGCTTTTCAATGAACACTACACTGGATGGCAGAGCACTGCGACCATGTAAGGAATATTGCAAACAAGCCACTTGAGGTCAAAAGAATGAGGATGGGGGAGGAGGTTGGAGGGTCAGAGCTATTACCATCAGTCATTCTGTGGGGAAAGCTCTTTTATACACATGCATGCATATGTGGGAGAGGAATGGGTCTCAGTATCTTCTTCTAGAAAGAATTCAGTACAATTTGTGTGATAAAAAAAAACAAAACAAAAACAGCAAAATCCCCTTCAAAGAGACCCAGAGAACAATTCTGGTTGCTATATTTGACTGTCAGATTGGGGCAACATTACCTTTCTGGCAGTAGATCTGAAGCTTAGATGATGGCCATTCTGACTGAAGTAAGATAGAATCTTAGGATAGTTTTAATCAGCATACCTAATGGCTATTGCTGCTAAGTATTTTTCCGTTTCCATGTATGTGTAGGTGGCATACATGAGTTAATGTATGCATATGAGGAGATATATGCACACATATGTTTATATGTATATATGGTCATATATATGTGTATATGTACACGTGGAGGCCTGTGGTTGCTTTGGAATCCTGAATTACTCTTCCAGAGTATGCAGGGTTTCTTAATCAAACATAAGCTTATCATTATGGTCAATCTTTCCAGCCAACATGTTCAAAGGATCTTGTGTCTCTCTGCCTTCTGAACTAGAATAATAGATAAGACACCATGTATGCCCACATGGCATTTAGGTGGGTTTCAGGGATCTGAACTCTCCAGTCTTATGTGACAAGTGCTTTAACAGCTGAGCCATCTCCTTAGTTTCTTTTTGAACACTCTTTAGACTGTTCCCTAACCATTTGTAGTTCTCCTTTTGAAAACTCTGTTTAGCTCAGTTTTACTTGGATTATTTTCTTAGCGTTTAGGGTTTTTTTTTTTTTTAAGTTCCTTGTATATTCTAAACACTACCTCTCTATCAGATGTATAGCTTGAAAATATTTCCCCACATCCTGTGGGCTACCTCTTCACAGATTCACAGTTACATTTGTTCTACAAAAGCTTCTGGGTTTTCTGAGACCCCATTTGTTGGTTTTATTTCCTGTGGAGTCCTATTAAAAGCATCCTCATCCATGTCTGGATGCTGAGGTGGGCTCCCTTCTTTATCCTCTAACAGCTTCAGAGCATCCTATGTTAATTTTAATTGATGGTGATTATACATTCTTAAGAGTTACATTTCAACACAGACATACAAAGTGTAATGATGAGTGCAGGATTGGCATACTTATCACTTCAGACACATGCAATGTCTTTGCATTGGGATCACTGGAACCCTTTTCTACCAGATATTGTGAAATGCCACATTAGCTGCTGTCAGTCATAATCAATCATCCTTTTGTGCTATAGAGTGTTACCAAGTTATGGGGGCTCTTTATATATTTTAGACACTGAGTCTGCATGTGAATTTTGGATTTCAGATATTTTATTTCAGTCTGTAGGCTACTTTTCATTTTGTTGACAGATTGTTCTACTATATACAAACCTTATTTTTCCCATAAAATTACATGGGCATCAACACTTTTTATCTTCCCAATGGAGAAATAAACTTCCTAAAGTTAATTATCTCTGCAGTTCAGAAAAGTTGTATTTTTTTGAGGGAGCAAATTCTAAAAATAACCCCATTTCAGCAGAGCTCATCATGTGACATCAAGGGATGTAATAGAACACATGTGAGAATACGTAAACAAGAGAACTAATTTTGCACACACTTATCTCAAAGAGATTTACAAAGGTTTTGCCAAGCTAAGACATGCCCTGCCAAAAGTTAAGAGAAACGGTGGTGCTGAAAAATAGTATAAAAGGAAAAAAGGAGTATAAAGAATTTACTGAGCTTAGGCCTTAGTTGGAGAGTGTTTTATTCTCTGTCAAGACAACAGGTGTGTGTAGTATAGACAAATGCTCATGGGCTGCAAAGTGATGCCAGAAGCTCTCACTTAAATATATTCCCTATCTCTCAAATACTCTGATATCTGGTGTGCCATATTTAAAAATACCACATGCCTTTATTAGAAATTAGCATTGTACGAAGAATACAAATATGTTTTGAGAAGATGGCTTGCCGTGTTTTCCCATTTGTAATTGAATTTTAGGTTGATGTGATTGCCAATTAAAGGCAGCTATTGAATTTTAGAACCTGAAGCAATCCAGTTTGTTGTCCTGACTGAGAGTCTAAGATTTGGGTGTAGGGGGCCTACAAGAGACAGACAGACAGAAACACACATACACAGAGAGAGAGAGAGAGAGACAGAGAGAGAGACAGAGACAGAGAGAGAAGAGACAAAGAAAGACAGAGAGAGAGAGATCAGACAGACAAAGACAAGGACAGACAGAGGCAAGTTCTGAAGTTAGAGAGGTTTCCTAGCCAGGCAGAAGTTACCCAAATCAAGACCATAGGACATTATTAAGTGAAAAGGGAAAGATTAACAAAATTGCCCACATGGAGTTGAGAACACTGGGTGGTGGAGCCCTGTAATTTACACTTGAAGAGTTACTTCGGCTCCCTGTGGCGTGCACTGAAAAGAACAGGAGCAGAACTCACGAGAGGCTTGTGAGGTTTAAAGCTGTGGCTATGAAAGATGTCCAGAAAAAAAACCTTGGTAAATTTTAGAAATTTTAAAAAAATCCACTGATTGTCATTTTGTTTCACCACAAACTTTTCCAATTAGCTTACTTTCCTATGTCTCTTATTTTGGGTATAAAAAATTTTTAGTGTCATAACCTGTTAAATTTTTTACCGTCTGTAAATAATCCCTATTGACATTTTTAAAAATTTGCTGTACTTGAATAAAAATCAAGGAACATTTATAGGTTTCTTACAGAAACTTTAAATTGAGTGATGAGATTTATTCAAGTACTCTGTCATTTCTGTAACAATTATGATCGTAAAGAATTTCTAGGGTTAATAGGGAAGAATTTTGAAGTTTGTCTTTTATTCCTACTAGCCCTTGGGAGAAATGTCCAGCAAAACTGACCTGCTGGCAGGAAGGAATGTTTGTCGATTGTGTGTTTGTTGTTGAGGAAACTGCCGGTGCTATGGCTAAAAGCACTTGGTGCTTCATACAGAGGACTCTGGTTCGATTCCCAGCACCCACAGGGTGGCTCACAAGCATCTGTAACTCCAGTTCCTTTTCAGACCTTAGTGAGCACCGGTCACACATATGGTACACCTACATACATGTAAACAAAATGCTCACACGCATAAAAGAGTGAAATAAACCTTTAATTTTGTGATTTATTACGTTTGCAATAATGTTGTCTGTAATTTTGGACACTGTACAATGGAGAGATAAATCGTTTTTCTTTTTTTTTTTTTCAGCTAAGAACGAAACCCTGGCCCCGCCGGCGGAATCTAAAACGCCAGAGGTTGAGAAAGTGACTACCCAGCCAGTAACAGGTGATGGGGTCCTTAGGGAGCTACTGGAAAGGGGAAGTAGCTTCAGACAGTGAGTGAGCGACAGACATTTTTTTTAAAGCAAAGAATGAAAAAGAAATTCATTTTGATTCTAATCATAAAAAAACAGGATGTTCTAGGACTTTAAGCTTGGGAATAGAACAGATGAAATCAAGCAGCTGGAAGAGGAGCATGCGGAAGGTGTGTCAAAGTTGAGAGTTTCCTCTAGGGGTAACACAGTGGTTCGTGGCCTTTCCTTTTGTATGAGCACTAAGAAGCACCATTTTTTTTCACTGCCCAGTTCCCTTCGTAAGTGATCAACATACTTATATACCTCATAAATCCATAATGGTGGCCATGAAAATGCATTAAAATAGTTCTATAAAATGTTCCTGCAGATTAGTAGCCCTAATATAGAGAATGTGTAGTTTAGCTAAAAACAAAACAAAAAACCTTCAAACATATGGTAAGCAGTGTCCCCATAGTTTATCATTGTTACTACCAAACATTCAACGTCTGTTCTTCAAATAAGTCTACCAAGCCTAACTCCCTGGGGAGACGTCAGTCTCAGGCGTACTGAGTTTTTGCCAGAGTGATGCCACCTTATCCAGGGTTGGATGAAACAAACAACTGCCAACCATTCATTCCCTGCAGCTCACCATTAGTTAAAAAACTCTCATCAAAAGTGAGCTTCTTAATTCATAAAATTCCTATAACCTATGGCATGCCTGGTATCCCATTTGTACTAAATTTGGGGGGCTTGTGCTTGGACAAGAAAGGATAAGATTGGTGTGGTAACAAAACAACTTGAAGAAGCAGATTGAACTAGAATGTATCTGCTGACAGAGTGAGTATGATCCTGCCTTAAGAAGAAACGGGCCTTTGTAAGATGAGGTAGAAACCATTTGAGCTACTAGCAGCATCCACTTGGATGAAGTTCCAAGGTGACTTTTTTCTTTTTTTTCTTTTTTGGTAACTTTGATGTGATCGGTTAACACAGAGAAAAGTACAGGCGTGACCAGCGGGTAAATTTCTGTGTCAAACGTTCTGCCCAGCTTTCCAAGTTGCGCTCTCTTCTCTTGGCACAGTGTCTGATGCGAGTCCACAGATTTCCCAACTTTCTGCCAAGCTCTCTTCAGAATTTTCCACTTCAGAAATACTTGGGCAATCCCCACTGCTTATTATTCAGTATTGTTTACTATGTGTCCTTGCTCCAAAATGCTAGGGGTTTGTGGAATTTTCAACTCTCAGTAATCACGCTGGTTATTTCTCCAAATCCTCTAACCCAACCTCTTCCTTACCTTTAATGGAGCAGCAGAGACAACCCATGCTAGGGCTGAACATTTGAACACTGATCGCAGTTGCAGCCTGAGCCCAGGCTCTGCTGGTTATTTATGGGATTTAAAGGAAAGGTAGTATAATATGATAGTTGCTCTAACCTTGGATCTTCCCCCTCGCCCCATTTGTTAACTCACTTCTAAAACCGTCAGCCGCTTACCATAGGCACCACAGTAAGCTGTGGCGATAAAAGGGAAGACAAAACCTTCAGATGGCTGTGAGGGGTGGTTTCATAGAGAAGAGTTGGGAGTGCTCCTGTGGGACGCCTAGGAAGTCTCCCAACCCCGGAAGGCTGGAGCAGGGAGGAGAAGCAGCCAGGTCTACCGGAGGCAAGTAGGTAACCTCATCCTAGGACCTTGAAAAGATATCGGCTGCCAACAGAAGGTGAGCCATGCCTGGGTTCCTTTCCCATTTTATTAGCTCCTAGCTCATAAAGTTGTTTTATGTTTTACTTCTCAGTGACTCCGGAAACAGTTTCAAGAAGCACCAAGCCCACACTGTCTAGCGCATCAGACACTGCAGAGACTGAACTAGGTAATGCTAAAAACTGTCTGTTCCCAGCCACCAGCCCCGCCCCGCTTAACGGAGCAGCAACAGTGGCAAGCCCCCCCCCCCCCGCCCCCGAATTCACAGGTTTAAAAGCTGCTTTATCCTGCTCTGTCCCTTCCCGCTTCTTCTTTCTTCTTCTCTTTTTTTCTGGGAATTGATCTTCCTGTTTCTTGGACAAATTCCACTGAGGCCTTAGCACCATGCCTTGATCCTGGTGACCAACCAGACAGGCAGATGTGGCCACTACGTGCATGCCCTCCGTTGTGACCTCTCTTGTAGGTTGAGTGGACAAGAGAACGGCATTTCAGCCTCTAGAGATGCTGGAAATCTTGACTTTCTCTGGGATTTATGCCCAAATCAGTTTTGGGAAAGTGTTGCGCCAACTAAATTTGGGAAAAATCACTAAGAGGCCTGCTATTTGATGAGATGCTTAGTTGCTCATGTTAGCTGCCGTTTCTAACTGTCATTTTACCCGGAAGAATGTATCTTGTTTTTCTTATTTGTTCTCTTCCCTTGAAGAAAAGGAACAGCTTGTGTTTCGTTGTGCGTGTGTGATAGTGAACTAAGAGACACCTTCCATTTAACAGTTAATGACTTCCCGGGAGCGCCAGCTCTTTCTATGAAAGGCTCATTGCAGGCTGGTCTGCTATGAAGCAGTCTGTGCCTGGTGAGGGTTAAGCTAATTGTACTCTTCTTTATTGTAGTCGTCAGGCAGAAGACTCCAGAAACAGCACACTCTGTTCTAACGCCTGAGTTTGAATCACCTTTGACCACGCTAGGTAAAAGTCATTGAACACAGCAGCACCAATGAATGCTACTTGGGAATGTTATGCATGGCTAATAGAAATCCATGGCTAATAGAAATAATTCAAATAAATCTCCTGCGAAGAACAGACTGACAAATAATACAGAACAATGAATTCTTGACACCCAAAATCTTATTTAAACAACATTCATAATTTAGGACCCTAACAAGCCCTTTCCTATGACAAAGCCTGGGCTCATGATGTCTCAAAAAACAACTATCTATCACTGAAACAGAAGTTAAAAAAAAAAAAATACTGCTGAGCATCTGCTTGACATACAGTGATTTTTTTTTAATGTTGTACTTGGTGTTTTGGCAACTGTGAAAAATTTTAAATCCTTTTCGTTCTATTATACACGCCTGTCCTAACTATCCTGTGTGTTTTATTCCAGCTCCAAAAAGGTTCCCAGAGTTTCCCGAGGCAAAAACAGCCTTCCCTTTGGAGAAACCTGGGGGTACCTTGGGTAAATAAAAGAACTTTGTGTTTGATGCTGTCAGTGTGCATGGTGGGGTAAGGATGTAGCTCAGGGATTGAATGCCTGCCTGCTGTGTGTGGAACTGATTACCAGCGTCATGTAAGGCGAACATACAGTGTCCAGTTCTATAGAACACTAGCATCTCGTAAGGTGGTAACTGTTGAGTTCTATGGGACACACATGCAGAGCTCTTTCCCTGCGAAGCTAAATGCACAAATGCACTTGGTTAACTCAGGAAAATCTGTCGTTGGCTGGCTGAAGAGGAAAATAAAAATACTATTCGACTAGATTTCCTACAGCTTCATTAAGTCACTGCTGTTACTTTTACATAATCCTCTGGTTGTTGGCTGTCTGGAGGGGCGACTTCTAGGTAGACTGTGCCTCTCAATTGGATCCATGTGAGCTTTGCAGTGCAGTTTTTTTCTAGGCACTTACCTATCCCAGTAGCATACATCTGTCATAAAACACTCAGCACCCTCTGATTCTCTCTAATATAGCATCAAGCGAAGAGCCGTGGGTGGCACCCGGAGCTAAAGTACCTGAAGATTCCAGAGTTGGACAGCCTCAGACTGGTAACTGCCTTCCTTTTTAAAAAGAGAATTAACATCTTCTGCCTTTACTTACATAGGTTCTGCTACTAATCATCGACGTATTTCATGGCAAATAGCGATACGTTTCTCTTGTTTCTGCTAATGTGCAAGAATGCATCTTTCTAAGCACTAGTTTAAATACTTCATGGAATCATCCCAATTTATGTTCAACTTCAAATTAAAATTTAAATATAGGTCATTTGTGATCTCAAGAGTTTGCACATTCAGGAGTTGATGTTTTTGTGTTCTTTAGCAGTTGATGTGTTCATGCTTCCATTCACTTGAACCCTTCTTACTTTTTAATTTGGGGTATATTTGTACATGTAGTAAGCTGTGACCTAGGTAGTTTTAATACATAGCAGTAATTTCCAATTGCTCAGGTATCTCCCCTGTTTATTATTATTATTTATAAATTATTCCCCTTGTTTAATTATTACAAACATGGAGAACACAGACTCTGATGAACTAAGGATTGCTTAGAAGATGCTAGAAAAGGATAGTTTTCCGTCTCCTGTGAAACCATCAGAGGAGTCCCAGGAAGTGACTCTTTGCCTTTCTTGGTTGAAAATATTCAGAGAGTAAGTGAATGAGAAGCTTCATACCTGTTAACTACATGGCAAGATGAGCCAAATGGCCATAAAGCTATGATTGTCCAGAAGCACCAACTGTCCGCATTAGCCAGAATGTGGGGAGGGGAAAGCTGGTTGTGTTTGTGCCTGCATCCTGCATGGATACAGGATAATTTTGATTCTTCCTTGCTCTGCTTTCATGGTAGAGCAGCCTCATCTAACATTAACATCCTTTGAGACTGTTGACATTCAGCTGGGGAAAGCCATGGGCCAGCTCCTGGATGGATGGGGCTGTGTGGTTGGTCATTAAATGTGATCTATTGTACTTTTTAAAAATTTTATTTTGCTTTGGAATTTACTGGAAACCTTGCCACCATTACATTCTTTATCAAAACTATGGAATGAGTGTTCTCATAAAGACTTCTATACCAGTTCTTGAGATATAAAGGACAATTGAGAATTCTAGGTTGTGTGGTTATGGAAACCCTTGAGTTATTTCAATAGCTTTTGGCAATGAAGGAACAGGATATTTGGGGTTTGGAGCACTGTGAGAAATATGAGATACATAGTCACTTAATGTACCCTTCCCCATTTACAGTCTATGCATCCTAATCCTTCACTAGTTCTGTATGTTGTGATTTTATTAGGTGGAATTGCATGTTGTATAGTCGTTTGTAAAGTATGCTGACTAGGGTTGATTGAGCTTGATTTCCTTGGCAAATCTAATTTTCCATAAAGTATATAAAGGAAATCATAAAAATGTGCTCTATAATTGCATACCAGGATGTAAAATTACTTATAAATTCTGTGTTTAAAGGAAACTGGCAAGATCTTAGAAATGCTTAAGTGCTTGTGACAATTACTCGGGGTGAATTCTGTCTTTCTAGAAATACAAGAGAGTTAGTCTTATGCTCTATTGGACCTTGGCCAGCCTGCTATGATCCCAATGTTAAAACAGTAGGAGTTCTAGAAAAGCTCTCAGTATCTTCTGCCACCTGATGGACTGTGCATCTATGTCCATGTGGCACACATGCTGTTGGATACTTTCTCCCCTGGAATTATATTACTTCTACATCAATTTTATTCTATGAAATTCAAAGACCTATGGACCCATCATCATACACACACACACACACACACACACACACACGCACACACACACACGCACCACACACACGCACTGGCCGTCCTCCAGCACAGTTCCTTTTTTAGGAAGGCCATGCAGGAGGGGCTTAATCTCCAGGATGGGTCAAGAAGCAATAGCCAGACAGTAATTTCCTTCACAGTCAATCTCATGAGCCAGTTCAATTGAAAAGTCAAACAGTGCCACGCAACAACTTTGGAATTTAGAGAACAGGGTTTTATAACAGAGAATTACGTGTTCTTCTCTGTTCCGTGAGTGATAACCTGAGTTAGTATGTAATTGTACTCTGGGGACTTGCATAGGTTTAATCAATACAACGATATCCACATCAAGTTTCTGTGTTGTCTATGGGAAAAGAGAGTTGGATAAGCAGCATGAATCCCACAGACAGGCATGTGTGTGATGTCTAATCCTAACGTCCTAACATGAAATGGAGGAGATAGACATGAACTTCCTGCTTCTGTCCTGTTAGTGCCATCAGTGTTAAGCCTCTTAATTTATTTTAAAATGCTATAAAAGACTACTATTTAGTACCATGAAGGTATAGACTCAAAGGAAGAAACTGTTCACAAACCCAGAATGATCCAATGCATTGGGTCCAATGATTTTAGCATTAGAAAACCATTCTGTCTGTCCTTCCCCAAAGTATTCAAACAACTGAATCCCACCCACACATTCCAATACATTGAGACTTATTACAACATATCCCTCTAGTAAAATTATTTCCTTTTAAGCTCAGTAGTCTTGTAGGGACTTGCCTTGACAGAGTGTCAGGATAGAGGATGCTCAGTCTTGATTTTTTTTTTTTTTTCATTACACTCCACTTTGGAGCTTTCACTATTTTTGGTGTTGAATTCTTTCAGTACTTTGTAGAATTATAGCAACTTGTGTCACAAAGCTAGGCTCTGTGAACTAAAGAATTCAGCTTTCACAAGGAGGGGTGTATTCGTTGGAACATTTGTATTATGGGTGATTTGCTTACAGTTGTCGAAAAGAGATAAACTCTATATTTGGACCTTTTTGCCTGTTCTGTGAGGTGTTGATTAGCCCAGACCTGGTTCAGCCATCCAGATTAAACCCTAGAGAGGCTGAAAAGGAGGAACGAGTACTGGTGTTGATGAGCCAGGGGAATGAAAATAGATTGAAGCAAAGCAGATGGTTCACAGGTTTGCTGTGGCCTCTTAGAGATTTATGGGCACAATCTTTCATTTTATTTCACAAACTTTAAATTCAAGAAAAAAAGGTGTTTTGATTTTCCATCAACTGAAGAAAGTATTGTTTATGTATTCACATGGTACAGAGAATCACTATTCTCTGCCACTTTCCTAGCTGTGTGCTCTGTTCCTTCATCGCTCCTTCACATGGCTGTTAGAATTCTGTTTCTGTGGTCAGGCAAGCCAATGGCAAGTCTGGGTAGTAGATACTTAGGTGCACACATTTTTATATTATTAAATGATTAAAGGGCATGTTTATCTCCCTTCCCCACATCTAAGCCAAAAAGTCATTGCTCTTTTGAAGACCTTCACCCATCTTCCAAAATAATCTGTGTGGGCATTTTGCAAATGACTTCTACTGTGGATCTGCCATGTAGCAGGAACTAGAGTACATAAACCTTTCAAAACAAAATAGATATGACAGAATTGCTCTTTAATAAGGTCTTTTAAAAATATTTACTCACTTTATATTCTGATCCCAGCCCCTCCTTTCTCTCCTCCCAGTCTCTTCCCCCACCCCTGCACACCCTTTCTCCCCTTTCCTTCTCCTCAGAGAAGTGTGAGGTCCCCCATGGGTACCAACCCACCCTGGTACATTAAGTCAATGCAGAACTAGGCACGTCCTCTCCAACTGAGGCCAGAAAAAGCAGCCCAGTTAGGGGAGTGAGATCCAAAGGGAGGCATCAGAGTCAGAGAGGGCCCCCACTCCAAGGGTGCCCAGTTGTTAGGGCACCCACATAAAGACCAAGCTGCACATTTGCTACATATGTGCAGGGGGCCTTAGACCAGCCCATGTATGTTCCTTGGTTGGTGGTTCAGTCTCTGTGAGCCCCATGGGCCCAGGTTATTTGACTCTGTAGGTCTTCTTGTGTTTGTCTTTTACCCCTCCGGCTCCTTCAATCATTTCCCCAACTCTCTCGCAGGACTCCCTGAGTTCTGTGTATTGTTGGCTATGGGTCTCTACATCTGTTTCCATCAGCTTTTGGATGAAGCCTCTCAGAGGAGTTATCTGAGGCTCCTGTCTATAAGCATAACAGAGTAACATTAATAGTTTCAGGGACTGATAATCTGCCATGGGATGAGTCTCAGGTAGGGCCAGTCTTTGGTTGGCCCTCTCCTCAATCTCTGCTCCACCTTCATCCCTGAATGTGTTGTAGGCAGGAGAAATTCTGTGTTTAGGCTTAATGGGTTGGGATCCTTATCCCTCTCCTGGCAGTCCTGCCTGCTTTAGGGAGAGGGCACTTCAGGCTCCATGTCCCCTGCTGCTGCTAGGAGTCTCAGCTAGGGAGAGTCACACAGACTTCCTGGAGCCTCCCCTATCCCAGGGCTCTGGCAAATCCCAGGGATGCTCCCACCTCTGGTTTCTGTTCTCTTCCCCCTCTCTCCCCAGTTCTCCCAATCCAAACCCCCACTCCTGATCCCTGCCCCCTCTTCTACCTAGTTTCCTCCTCCATCCACCTCCAATGCCGATTTTATTTTCTCTTCTGAGTGAGACTCAAGCATCCTCTCTTGGGTATTTCTTGTCACTTAGCTTCTTTGGGTCTTTTTGATTATAGCACGCTTATCCTCTACTTTATGGCTAATATTCACTTATAAGTGAGTACATACCATGCCTGTCTTTTGGGGTTTGAGTTACCTCACTCAGGATGATCTTTTCTAGTGCCATCCATTTGCCTGTCAATTTCAAGATGTCTTTGTTTTTAATAGCTGGGTAGTATTCCATTGTGTAAATGTACCACATTTTCTTTATCCATTCTTCAGTTAAGGGACATCTAGCTTGTTTCCAGGTTCTGGCTAATACAAATAAGGTCTTTTGTCTAGGAAATTATGTTTGGGAAGGAACTATTTCATATGGATACTGATATTCAAGAAATCCAAGCAAAAATAAAATAAGTTGTTGCTTATTTGAAATGCTGTGTGAACTGTCACATGACTCTACCATGGTGTCGGCCTGGCTTGGGAGCTCAAAATGTAAATATGAGAGGTAGGGTTAATTAATAAATACATATTGAAATAAAAGTATAGACTGCAGAAAAATGGATCTAACATTACTCCATAGAAAGGAGATTTGGGAGTTAACATAAATGTAGCCATGGCCTTTTTCAGAAGTGTGACTATAAAGTCAAGATATTATTCATGATTTCCCAAGATGAGAGGAATATGTAAAAGTTGATGATATTCCCAAATTTATTCAGATATAGACAGAGCTGATAGTGATAGATCCTTGACTTGACCTTAAACTAGGCCAAGGATTAGTAACTGTCAGCATTTTTGTTCTTTAAAAAGATTATTCGTGATTTCCTCGTTTTTAATTGCTGAGTAGTACTCCATTGTGTAAAAGTACCACAATGTCTGTATCCATTCCTTAACTGAGGGACATCTGGGTTGTTTCCAGGTTCTGGCTATTACAAATAAAGCTGCTACAAACATGGTTGAGCAAATATCCTTGTTGTGTACTTGAGCATATTTTGGATATATGCCTAGGAGTGGTATAGCTGGATCTTGAGGAAGCGCTATTCCTAATTGTCAGAGAAAGTGCCAGATTGATTTCCAAAGTGGTTGTACAAGTTTGCATTCCCACCAGCAATGGAGGAGGGTTCCCCTTTCTCTACAACCTCTCCAGCATGTGTTGTCACTTGAGTTTTTGATCTTAGCCATTCTGGTGTAAGGTGAAATCTCAGGGTCGTTTTGATTTGCATCTCTCTGATGGCTAGGGATGCTGAACATTTCTTTAAGTGTTTCTCTGCCATTCGATATTCCTCTACTGAGAATTCTATGAAATTGGCTGGCAAATGGTGGGACCTAGAAACGATCATCCTGAGTGAGGTATCCCAAAAGCAGAAAGACACACATGGTATATACTCACTATATAGACCTATAAGATAGGATAAACATACTGAAATTTATACACCTAAAGAAGATAAACAAGAAAGAGGACCCAGGGTATGATGATCAATCCTCACTTAAAAAGACAAATGGGATGGACATTGGAAGTAGGAGCAAACAAGTAACAGGACAGGAGCCTACCACAGAGGGCCTCTGAAAGACTCTACCTAGCAGTGTATCAAAGCAGATATTAAGATTCATAACCAAACCTTTGGCAGCGTGCAGGGAATCAAAAGAAAGAAGGGAGGAGTTAGTATGACCTGGAGAGGACAGGACCTCCACAAGGACCAAATATATATGGGCACAGGGGTCTTATATGAGACTCTTTCTCCAAACAAGGACCATGTATGGATATAACCTAGAACCTCTGCTTGGATGTAGCCCATGGTAGCTCAGTATCCAAGTGGGTACCCTAGTAAGGGGAACAAGGACTATTTCTGACAGGAACTCAATGGCAGGCTCTTTGACCCCCCTCCCCCGAGGGAGGAGCAGCCCTGCTAGGCCACAGAGGACTTTGCAGCAAGTCCTGAAGATACCTGATAAACCAGGATCAGATGAAAGGGGAGGAGGTCCTCCTTAATCAGTGGACTTGGAAAGGGGCAGGGAGGAGATGAGAGAGGGAGGGTAGGATTGAGAGGGAAAGAGGGAGCAGGATACAGCAGGGATACTAGGTTAACAAACTGTAACTAATATTAAAAAATTTTTAAAACTTGGAAAGAAAAAAAAGAATTAAGAAAAAAAAGGTTATTCGTTCCTATATGACCCTTTAAACTCACAATGAGGCTAATTTATATTAAAATGTTACACTATAATATAGTAAGATTCTCTCAATATGTGTCTATTTTAGCACAGGATATTCTACTTTTGAGGACTTTGTAGATTTCTCTTCCCAAGTGACACACATCTCTTGTCTCCTCTTCAGGGACAACGTGAGCTGTTCTCTTCTTTGAGGCTTTCTCCCACTGTGTAGTACCACCCAACAGCTTCAACAAGCACTGGCTCTACGTCATTAAATTGTTATAGAATAATTAACACAATAAGTAAATCCTCCAGTGAGCTATGTTGATTTTAATATTTTTTCTATAAGACAATTTGAATGCCCAGAATAAGCAGTCTACCCCCAGTTTCTGCTTTCTCTACCTCTTATTTCCGCAGAGACAGTTCTTTGTACATGAGAAGATTTTAGGAACTGTTCTTACTTGGAAGTTCTTTTATGTGTGCAAGAAATTTATCCCTACATCAAAAGAGTCACGTTTGAATTTAGCCCATTTTCTTCCTTTTATACAGAATATAACATCTATCTTCAAATCTCCCTGCATCCTTGTGTAAGGGATCATGTATGGCTCTATGGAAGAACATAGAAAGTTGCCTGTAAATAAAACCAAGAGGAGTGGTGCCAAGAGTGCCCTGGTCTTAGGAGTTTTGTTGTCCCTAGCCCTGATATTGGGGTGAAAATGTACTAAGTCAACAATTCCCCCCACCATGCGACCCCTGGAAATTGTCTTTACTGATATAAACCTCAACATCCTTGTCTAGAAAATCTACAAAGTGGCAGCAATTGTATCTCAGGTATGGTAACAAGGGTAAAGAAGTTAATACACGAGACAGTGTGAACCTTTAAGCACCATTTGCTCCTTAGGTGCTGTGCCAGCAATTTCTACTAAGTAGAAAGAATAAGCAATAGATTCTACAAATAGCACTTTCTGTTTCAATGTGCCCTCTCTCCTTTAGAAGCCTCTGCCCTAGCTGCCATATGACTGTTTGATTTGTGTTTATGCTTGCTGGAGCTCTTGGATTTAGAGCTGGAATCACTTCGTTAAAATACATATGGCACACTTTTCACAGCACCCTGGGGGCCATGGTCATTGCATGGTATGTAAAGTCCTGCAGTTAAGACAGTAGTGGTGACTGTCACCTCAGTAGTGAGGAGGCCAACAGCTCAAGAATCTAGTTCTTATGTGAAACTGCCCCGGGGTGCCATTGACATATGTCAGGAAATCATGCATAATATGGCAAAATTAATGTATCTCTTGTTTCACCTTTTTATTTTTAAGCAACCTATGATGTTATCTCAAGCTCAACAACTTCAGATGAGACCGAAATAGAGCCGGGCCCAGGTATACCCAACCTTTCAATGATGCCTTTGCTCCTACGCGTTCTTAGACCTAGCGGTTGCTTTTAGTTTTTGCAAAATGAAGAAGTGTGCTGCCCAGCGTCCCGCAGTGAATTGTAGCTCTCTCCACCCCTGCCAGGGAGACAGTTCCTGTCCATGCTTCCCATCTGTTATCTCTTTATTTTTATCAGTAAATGAACTCTGTCACACCAGGGGGGAGGGTACAGACAGACAAGGCCACTATGGGAAAGTAATGTAATGGCCTCTTCCTCTTTTGTCCAGAGTCGTTCTAAAAATGTTTTGTATCCCTAGAGCATATTCTTTAGGGCGATGCTTCTCAGACGGGGGACAGTTTGGGTGTCTCCTCTGCACAGGGGTATTTGACATTGCATAGAGACACATTTGATCTGAGCAGTGGGAAGAGGCGCATCTACATCTGAGAGACTGGGATTGCTGCTGTGCACACAACAGCCTGCCACAGCTGAGACTGGGCTGTGGGCGTCCTGCTGAGGACAGACGCCCCATGCCAGAAAAGGGGCATCATTTGTTTGTCATGTTTTTGTCATGTCTAAGTTTTTCATTCACTTACTGACACTTGTGCAGTGGGTGGAGCTCAGTCGAGCAGCCCTTTTAGCAAATGTGCATCAAGCGTCCGCTAAACCAGTGCTACAGAATTCAATGTCAGACTGGCAGCTGTCAAACATAGATAGGCATGTTTTCTTCTCCTTCTTCTTTTGGTATGTGTAGTATTCTCTCAGCATTATTCATAAGGTAAGCAAAGATAACGAATTTTAAATAGTAGAAAATAAGAAAAGTAATAAAACTGAATCCTCATAGTAGGTTCCATTAGCAATTATGAAACACGGCAAGAAACTAGAAAAAAGGCAACTGAAAATAAGCCGAATGTGCAAAGCTGTTTTATTGTGAGTTTTGATCTTTCAGTGATATATGTTTTGCAGAGTGAGGCTGTCTTCAATTCCTATTGAATCACTGGCTTAAACATGGGCTTGCAGTCCCTCAATTGTCTTTGAAATTTTTCTTTTATGAGGCATCACTTCTTACTCATGAGTTTGTATTTTATCCCTAGGAACTTCTATTGCCTTTATAAATGTTGACATTTATTCCAACAGCAACAAGTGATCCTATTCTGGACTCTGTCCCACCTAAAACATCTAGAACTCCTGAACAGCCAAGGGCAACACTGGGTAATGTTTTTAACAGAGACTTTGTGCTTTGTTTTCCATTAAAAATTCCATAACCCGTGGGGATGCCTTTCTTCCAAAAATGACCATTTCATCTAATCATTTACATCTTTTCTATTTCTGAACACAGATGGATGATATATTTTATATGACATCTTTTATGTATCTCATACTAAATGAATAACCAAAAAAAAAAAAAAAAGATTTCCAATCTTAAAGTTGTGAAAATTTTCAGAAACTGCATGGACATCTTTGTCACCTGCATCATCTCTTGCTGTGTGCTTATGGCTTGCATTAGCTCATTTTCATGGACAAGGTCTGCCTGTACTGAGCTGTTATCATTCGGGCTTTCCCCTGCTTTACATCACAGTGTCATCCATCAGCTGCAGGACAACGTGCATCTCTTTTTATCCTTGTAGCATGCACATTATGCCATCTGAAAGCATGTTGGAATTCCTAAAATACCTCATTTTAACTGAGATCGCTTGGTGGGATGGGGTGTTTGTGTTTCCAGCTCCAAGCCAAGCATCATTTGATTCACAAGATGTGGAAATCTTCACCAGTCCTGAAACGCAGCCTACAACAGCTGGTAACCAATGTTATTTGTGTAGTTGCATGCTTTGAAAGGCCAAGTAAAGTGACAGAAAAGAACCAGTCACATCAACCTTTGAATACTTTCCTTCTTTCTCTACCATGGGGCTCTTCAAAAGCTGTTATCTATAGTTAGCCTCATGATAAACCTCAAAGAATTTGTACAGTCTTGATTCCTATATATTTGGAAAAGTAGTTTACTTGATTGCTTTCAGCTTTGTCAACCATAATAGTTTAGCAGAAACATAGGTGACAATTATTTTAAGTATGTTCCTTTCTGTTGAGCACAGTAATAGTATTTAATCCATGGTAGTTCAAAAAGAGTATCGAGTAGTCCCTGCAGTCCTGGATATGCTTAAAAAAAAAGATGTGTGAAAGAGCTTGTGTCTTATATATAATATAAGAATATAATATAATATAAAGAAAATTATTTAAATAATAGAGTTCATTAGTGTCTAGTGAAGGCACTTAAGAGCTGCAAGATAAAGATGTTCTGAACATCCCTGTTCTATAAATCCAAAATATCCTACTGTGTACCTTCCCTCCTGCTAATGTTGATGTCAATATTATTCTTTGAGTGCTTACTTTATGTTACAGTCTAAAGACCTCCAGCGAGCTTGGTTTCCAGTGCATTTATTTGAATAGTATTTTTCCTCAAGTAGAAATTTAATCTTTCCTTTATAGAAATATAAGTCTTTGGGGGACCAGTAAATAATTAAGCTTATTGAGCACGTGCTCTGTAGAAAGCTCAGCACGAGCAGCTAAGAGGATAAGGAGAACTATGCAGTCGTCATTCAGTAGGGTTGTGTGTTTATGTTTTCAGGCGTGATGTGGCTGATCATTAAGAAGTATCACTTATCAAAGGTGTACTAATTTTTCTTTCAGCTCCCCAGCAAACTACGTCTATCCCTTCCACACCCAAACGACAACCCAGACCCAAAGTCAAGCCTGGTAAATGAATGTCTCTTCAACTTTTCAGTTCACTTAAATCCCAATAGATCATTCTCATCTCCTTATAGTAAAAAGAAAATTATATTTTGTAGGAAAGATTGTTTGTTTGTTTTTACAAAATTTAAAAATATCTAATGGTAATACAAAAAGAAAACAGGGGTCCCCAGTAAAATGTTCTGGATTTGGGGGTAAGCTGGGGAACAGGTCCTGCCACCATAGCTCACAGCATGAAATAACTACCCCATTCTGGAAGTGTATCTGCACCGAAGAGTCTGATAGACCAGTGCCTACCACACTCTCATTTTGCCCTAGGGCAGTGGTTCTCAACCTGTGGGTAGTGACCCCATGGGAGTCAAATGCCCTATTTACAGGGGTCACTTAAGACCATCAGAAAACACAGATGTTTATATTACAGTTCATAACAATATAAAAAATACAGTTAAGACATAGCAGCAAAGAATTTTATGGTTGTGGACTATCACGAAAGGTTGCAGCTTTAGGAAGGTGCAGAAACATTACCGTAAGGCATGCTGATGAAAAGAGGGTGTGATTTTGGTCTTCAGGTTTCTCATAACACTGAGAATGATAATGAAAATAAGGCATATATTCATATAAAAACTATAAAACTTCAGTCTGTAGTACTTGTGTGGAAGCTCCAAGAAAGATTGAGTTGAAGTGATGAGCCTTAAAATATTTGTAGTAGTCAGGTGGAGGAAAAAAGAAGAGAAAAACATCTATCATAACCTGAGGGGGTTTGAGTAATTTATCAACTTTGGGGTGATGGTTTGCATTGCCTTATAGTGTACTCAGATACTTGCTCAGCAAACCCACTTACTCCACCTACATTTGTAATGTAACAGTTGTTTTCCAACTTACATTTCTTTTTGTGATGGTTTAGAAATCCTTTCCTTCGTATTTTGCTCAGTGCATACCTTAAGACCGACTACTAAATATGGCAGGATTTTGAAAGGTCGCTCTGTTCCTCCTTGGAGGATATTTTACTATCTCCATGTTAAGCTAACTTTCCCCTTCCCGTCACCAGAAAGAACTACACGTCCCAGGACAAATGCTCCGAAATTTCTAAATGTCCTGAAGCTTCTCGACACTATATGTTGCTTCATCACGCCACAGGGGATGCGGAGCTCTGGCTCTTTTGTAACCTGTCAGTAGCTGTTTGTTCTAATTGCTCATTGGGAAATGCTAGGTATCTTGGAGACTGCATGAGTTCTATGGCTATTTTGGCTGTGAGTAGCTGGCCCCTGCGTTAAGAGATCTGAACTCGGATTCGGATGTTTTCTAGGCCAGCACTTGGTAGACGAGGCTGCTGTTTGTTGCTAGATCACACATGCGCGTGTGCACGAGCACGCACGCACACACACACACACACACACACACACACACACACAATTCTTGGGGATTTATGGAAAAACATCCTCAAGATCAACTTGGGAGTTCTTTGAAAAAGCAACACTTCTGGTGTTATTGGATTTTCTTTGTGGTGTTTCAAATCATAGCATTATTCCTGTCAATCATTGGTTACTAACATCACAACTTGCCCCCATTACCTAATAAATATGAAGTAAGAGTGAAAAATAATTAGACTGACTTAAAAGTGTAGATTAAAGTTAGTCTTGAGTAGTTTCCCGAGAGTGCAAAGCTCTCTTCCATAAGTGGCTTTCTGTTCCTAGAGTGTGAAAGATTCTTTTAATGGAATGTTTCCAAATCTTCCAGGATGATAGATTCGGGCCACTTAATTAGTTTTAGTATTAGATTCTTCTTTTGTGCTTTTTTTATTCCAAAATTGAAACTTGTCGAGTATTTTGTTCATTTTTAACTCAGTAAAACACAACTAGCTTCCTGAAACTTCAATATCTCCTAGTCTAGAAGTGGTACCCAGTATGATAATTTCTCTGATCCTCATTTGTGGTGTTCTAAAACTAATACCGACAAATTGATTTATGTAAATTTTTTTGGTTCAAGAAGTTCTGATTTATATGTTAGTATCTGATGCAATCTTTCCATGGAAAGCACGAAAACACAACCAGATGACCTCAGCACAGCCAGACCCTTTGGTATTATCATAGTGTTACTCTGATGTTTGTGGCGGATCATTATGTTCATGACTGTCACACAGAGAACACAGAAATAAGCCATGGGAGTGAGTGAGGGTCCCTTGTCTGTATTACAAAATACTTTCCAGTACCAAAGTTGATTGGAATTCTGGTGCACTGAATCACAGGCTTTCAGCTGGCAGAGCAGGCGGGAGTGGCTCCCTTCTTCTAAGAACCCCACTTGTTTGGAGTTCCTCAGTTCTTGGGTTGCAAGATCAGAAAGAGCTGTTTCTTTAATGTGCCAAGCCTTCTTAGTTGAGGGTGATTTTTGCACTCTGACTGCTGTTTACTTCTCAGGAGATTTTGTGGTATTTTTTTTTTTTAAAGATGAGAAGGCTCTTTGGTAGAAAAGTAAACTTCTCTATGTTTCCCAAAAAGTGAAGTGGTCCACTTTGGAAGGATTGTGGAGCATATTGAATGATCCAACATTCACCTTTAAAAGTTTATCTGGAACTTATACAGCAGTCTTGAATATTGACTTATAAAATTAGCGGTGGGGAACTTTGGCGGTTCTTACTGTCATTGCCATATAAACCTGAAACCTTTAGCTCTCAGGAGAATGCATTCCACACTCTGCTGTGTAAAGGATTCTCAACTCGCATTTCCACCATTGGCATGTTTGCACAGTGGAGTTATTAAACTGAGAGGTTTTCTACTTAAGTGATCATGATTTATTTTCATGATGGCGTAGGGCAACAGAAGCAACTGCTAAGAAAAAGAATTTGTGTAGCACCCTTAGAAAAGATGGCTGTGTCTCCAGACAGAGGTGTCAGACTGAAAGAACTAGAACAGTGATTCTTTACTTCTGAGTCCAGGACCCTTTCAGAGGTCTAACAACACTTTCACAGGGGTCACCCAAGACCATTGTAAATCACGATTCATAACCATAGCAACATTACAGTTCTGAAGTAGCAACAAAAATATTCTTATGGTTGAGGATCACCACAACATGAGGAAATCTATTAAAGGCATTAAGAAGGTTGAGAACCACTGAAACAGAGGCTTGGACAAGTGTGTAAGTGACCCTGGTTGAGGTGGCCAAGTGAAAGAGGCACAGTGTATAAAAATCAAGTGTCCTAGCAGTTTAAATGAAGAACTCTGATAGCGGCAGTAGTTGTAGTGGGGAGAGATTAATGTATTTGAGTTTTTAAAAATCATCCTTAGAGAGGATTGGAATGAGAAAGTGACTGTTATATTCATGCTGCATTCTGAGTGGGGGCCATTAGCCAGCAGATGGAGAAAAGTGCTGTGTGTTTTCGTTAGCAAATTACTTTTCCTAAGTAATCATGTCTGTCAATTTCAAGATAAAGTTGAAAAGCATCAGAAACTGCTATAAATATTGTTTGACATTTATACATAACTCACAATTTTAGAAATGAATTTAAGATGTTAAATTAGAAGGTGTTTTGTTACTCTTCAAAAGTTTTGAATAGATTTTTTGTTGTTTTGTTTTTGTTTTTTGTTTGTTTGTTTATTTTTTGAGACAGGGTTTCTCTTGTATAGCCTTGACTGTCCTGGACTCTGTAGGCTGGGTGGGCCTTGAACTCACAGCAATCAGGAATGCTGGCGTGTGTCACCACACCTGGCTGAATAGATACTTCTTAATTGGACATTTGAAAATATTTTTCAGGGACTTTTACTTGTAAGCAGTGTGGTTTTGTCCCTTTGATTACTAAACTTTCTCATGTCCTGGCATCCTTACTCTTTCCAGCTCACAGTCAGGATCACTGTTTGAGGTAGTTAACACTAACCTCATAATAAAGTGGCCTAAGACAGCAGAGAGTATGGGCCAGGTCCCCGCAAAGCATTTCCTTAGCCACAGACTTGGTGTTATTTGAGCTCTGGAGAAGGTTTCTGTTTCTAGCTGGGGTTCACAAGACCATGTAAACCACCAAGAACTTCTCAGTGTGGAGAATCCCCTGCCTTTCCCAGCTCTCCTCAAATGCTTGCTTTTCCATTTCACTTTCCATGTGAGATGCTTTTCCTTGGTGGTTGAGTTAGTCAGTGAAGCTTCACATTTGTTTTTGACTTGTTTTATATGCATAACCCAGCACATTTCTGAAAAACCAGAGCCGTCTCCTCTCTCCTAACTCATCTGTCTCATTCAGTGAGAACAGTCACCCTCCTGCCTCCTGCATTACTCCACAATGCGGTATCATACTTGGCTCTGAATTGCTATATTTTCTTTTTGGAGTTATGAAAGCAAAGTAATTTAGTTCCTAGAAAGTTACTATATAAAAACTTCTGTTGTCACTTTCCCCCAGCCCCCAGACACCCCTTGTTTCTTCAAAACCTACCACTGTCCCTCGTTCAGAATGATCAGAGTTAACTCTATAAACAAGGTACTCTCTGAGCTCTTTTACAGTCTTCTGAAAGCCAGTGAGTACCAAATCAATTAATTCTCACTTTTTCCTGTGCTTGAAAAGTACAGTTGATTATAATTATCCTCTTGAAAGAATTTTTTTTGAGCAGAATAAGACAAAAACTCCTAGAAAGAACCTGTTGTTCTTTTCCTCCCAAACATAAATAGATGTAACCAAACTACAGTCAGCATGAAATATTATAGTTTGTTCACGTCTCATTTGACCATGGGGGATGAGTTGGTATTTATCATGTTATTTAAGTTATTAAGCAGTTCATGAATCCTGAGACGACACTTGGAAACTTACTGATTTGCAAACCAAATAGATTTTGTTTACAAACAGTATGTACTCGTAACCATGGGGAGTACTATAGGGACACTTGCAGCGCTTTTAACACTCAAGTTTTTTTAATCTTTTGTGAAAGAACATGAGGTCCAGTCGAGCTGGCTACCAATCAAAACTAACAGAACACAGGCATGGGAGATGGTGTGTTGCCTTCTTCTCACTTCCTAGGGATGAACATGACCGCTCTGTAGGAAACAAAATGGTAGGTGGCGACAAAGTCAGAAAGCCTTTGAGACAGCCATCAGACACTGGTAGTGAGAGCAAAGATCAGAAGCACAGTGAGAACTCTTAACTCCTTCGCTGTGGTTTACACGATGGATCTGAGGCGAAGAAGCCTCAATCAGTATCCTAAGCTGGAAGAGTCCAGCCTTCATCAAACAGTGAATGTGTCTTGTGGGAAAGAGTGTTTAGTTGCTGCTTTCGGTGAACCTTCAGCACTGCCTTGACATTACTTGCTCTCATTGCAGCCCCAGACCTGGAGATGCGACCGTCTGCACAGTCAACAAAGGGTAAAGCTGCTTCCTTGCATCACAGTAGAGGAATGGCCTGTATCACTTTCTGGGTTCAACTTTTGTCCGTCGATTTGGTTTACTTTAAAAATACTTAATTGTCCTTCAGATTCTTTTACAGCTGTTTTTGCAAGAATATCTGCCCTGTGCCTGGGCTTGGCTGAACAGAGGCTCTGGGACACCCATGGAAGTCACAGTGACTTGGATGTGATATATTCAAGGAGATTTTCCTTAGCTGCTTCTAACCTGTTATTTCCAGTGGAGACTGCTGGCTTCCCCGGGCATAACTGTGCTTCCCTTTGGGAGATATTTTTTCTCACTTTTCAAAACTCTAACATTTGCAGACTTTGTTGAAAAGCAAGATGATCATTCCAGATCTGAAAACTCTGATGTGTCACCAGATAATCTATTAGAAGATGGGGAGGGGGCAGAAAAAAGAGAAAATCACAACAAAGCTAACCATTATAGCTTTTTTCTTTAAAAAAGAAAACCAAACCAACCAAAGGGAAAAAAAAAAAAAAAAAAAAAGAAAAGAAAAACCCTGCCATTATCCATCCTAGCCAATTACCCACATTTTCCTTCACAACCAAAGCTCCTGGTTAGTGTATTCCACCACAGCCTCCAAAGGCCCGTGTCTCTGCCCTTTTTCCATTCCTTTCTCCAAACTTTAGCTGGCTACATTTTTATTCATTTTGTCTAAAAAAACCACAGGAATTGATTTCAGTAGAAAAGGTTGCATCTCATGTGGGTAAAAATTTCACCACTTATAATTTGCTCAAGCTAGTAGTTAAACATTTAGCATATCCCACATTTAAGTCAATTTTATATTGGTTTTTCCTCTGACTTAATTTCCTCCCTAATGAGTTTGCATGTGGTTTCAGGACCCAGAGCCCTGAGAAAGGGTCAGTAATAACACGAGTTGGTCATTCAGTTACTAAGTGGGTGACTCCTTTCTTCTTTTCCTAATAGCATGGTGTCACTATTGGCAGATTTATATTCCTATAGTAATAATACATTAGTATCCATTTGTCTGTGTTCTTGGTTATTACTAAAAAAATTAAATCTTATACCTCGAGTCTATAAATATGTCTCATTTAAAAAATGTTTCCCTTGATATAATTTCTAAATTCAAAGGTTTTTTTCTTTTTTTGCCTAGTGTTTACATGTGGATATCTTTAATGCTAAGTAGAAAACAATCTGATGCTTTGGAATATTAAGCCAAATTTTAATTTTAGTTCTTTTTTTTACTTTAAAAAATTATCAGTTATTACAATTTATTCACTTTGTATCCCAGCTGTAGGCCCCTCTCTTGTCTCCTCCCAGTCCCACCCTCCCTCCCTCTTCTCATCCCATGTCTCTCCCCTAGTCCACTGATAGGGGAGGCCCTCCTCCCCTTCTATCTGACCCTGGCCTATCGGGTCTCATCAGGACTGGCTACATCATCTTCTGTGCCCTGGCAAGGCTGCACTGTTTTTCAGAAGCACTAAGAATCAGAATTAAACTTGATAAAGCTAAAGAAGCTTTAATTTTAATTAAAATGAAAACTTCTAAAAAAAATAGTCTTCCTCGTGTTCCTCCTGATGGTATAGCTTCAAAACTTTTGTGTGACCATCTCCTCTAAACTGTACACTAATTTTGAGATTTTCAAAGTCTATCTCAAAGTGAAAGAATATGGAGATCTCTTGAGGAATTTATAAATCTTTGACCAAAAAGTAAAAAAGAAAAAGGGAAGGAGGAAGGAAGAGAGGAGAGAGCAAGAAAGCGAGAAGGGAGAGAGAGAGAACAAAACAGCATCAAAAGTCCAAACTAAACTCTACATTTTGTATGACCGGATGATGATAGAAACTGGCAAAACAGAATGTGTCCAGATTGAATCAAAAAGCTTAAATACATGACTAAACTACAAGTAACATTTCCTCTGTAGCACTGCTACCTTTTCTCTGCTAACTGAAAATTTTCTTTCTTTAGCTCCAAAAAAGACCAAACGACCAGGTCACCGCCCCCGTCCTAAAACCACACGTGGTCCAGAAGTACGGGAGTCCAAACCTGGTAAATGTGACGCTTGGGGTTCTCATTACCATAGATGCAATGTTGTGGCTCCTGGTTTGCTACTCTCCCCCACCCCCCAAACAGCTGGGCTTTAGGAAACAATATGGTTGATTTGTATACTGAGCGTCCGTATACTCATTCTCTACATTCATTTTATATATGATGCATCCTTTCTTTGTGATTAGTAAGTGTGCAGTGTGAAAAGCTGGCCCTCTAAGTGGACTGTTAAAGCAAGAATCCTTAGAGTCTGACAGCTGAGGTATGGGAAAGACAGAGGAAATGAATGGGAGGAAAGAAAAAGGAAAATTACATTCAGAAATACACACATACACTTTATGTATAGCTTCTGCCTTCAGGCACAATGTCACCTTCCTTAGGATATCACCCCCTGATAAAATTTCATGTCTTCATGTCCCTGGTGCTTTGCTTCACTAGCTCTGGAACATACCACTGTACCACAACTGGTCATTCCGCATCCTCTATTGCTTTCTTTTTCTTTTCATGATCTCCAACGCAGGCGTGACTGGGTCATTTTATCACACTATCAGCCATGCTTTCCTTTCATTTCCTGTGTGAGTGGGAAGAACCTGAAGACTGGAGAATTCTTCCAGTGAAATTTTCTATATTCATATAGGGAAGGTCTGTGGTCCTGGGCACAGCTTCCCAGTTCTCTGCTGACCCTCTGTCCTTCGGCCGCATGTCCTGATGTTCAGTGAGCCATCTGTTCTTCCTCACAGACGTCTGTAGTCATTCTGAACTAAACAAGTGTCATACATTTCTCCAGTTCTAAGGCTACAATTACTTTACTCATCAAGCGTGTAAGACTCTGAAAAGCTACACATTTCTATTGGAGAAGTTTTTTAGTATGTTTGGATACCATAGACTGATTATGGTCTGGGGTCCATTATAAAACTGGTGATTGTCTTTGCAACTCACAATAAGTAAAAGTTCCAAGATGATTTCTATTATTTTAGTGGTAATATTTTGATTGTAATTGTTTCATTGTAACTTCTCTGAATTCAGTTCGTCTCTCATCATTTTAAGAAATTCTGCAAATCAGTAGCCATGTGTCATCATTTCTGTGTTAATAGCAGATGCTTGTGGGTAATTTTCCAGGTTTCTTCTTGGGCAACTTTAAAATTCTTTACCTTTCTGTTTTGTACCAATTGAAAGCTATTAGCAAAGCATTGAAACTGATACACTTAGTCCTTCTTAAATATAAGTTGTATGATAGTACTCTTATTCAAAGACACATTTTAAGCATTTTCTTAAGATTGTTCTTCCATGCATTGTTTCTACACAGAGTGTTTCTCATCTTATATATCCTTAATTTTGACAGCCACTACCATGACTATTATGCTAATTTTAGTACCTTTTCTTCTAGTTCCCAAACCACCCCAGAGACCTACAGATACACGCAGGCCAGAGGTACCCCAAATCCAGCCGGGTAATTACCACTTTCAATGCCTTAGCATGGAAATGGGAAAAGAGTAAACAAATAACATTGATTTCCACATTCATAGCTTAGCTGTGACACTAATTGTAGTACCTTTTTTTCTTCAGAATTAAAACCACCAAAGCAATTGCTTCCTAAACCCAAAGCCACACCTGACATGCCACCAACTAAAGCCGGTAAACACAATCCCAATTGTTCTAGCTTAACACATTTTTATCATTGGGAATTCGTGGAAAGGATTTATATATTCGACTAATTATAGAACAGAGCATTATTGTTTTGTTCTTCATGTTCTGAAGGTATTCACAATAGACATGAAATAAGAACATTTTATATCTGACAGTCTTATGAATTCCATGTTTTGTAAAAGCATTTTCAGGCTTTTCTGAGTTTATAAGGAATAGAAGTTAGATTTTTTTTTCTGTGCCTGGGGCAATTTAAAGTGATTTTGCTAGCTATTTTCAGATGGTACACACAAGAGGAGACATATGTTCCTCCTTAATGAGCACAATTGAAGAAAGGCTTGCCTGAGATGCCTGATGCCTGTTGATATTTTAAATGGTAATTAGTAACTGGATGGTTTTCTACCACATTAAAGAAAAAAAACCTTTTATAACAGTTTTGAAAATTCTGTTTACAACTGAAAGTTTTTCCTAAGATTCTAATTAGTATAAAACTCTCATTTACTAAGAGATCTTCTCATTATAAATAAGCCCATCAGGAAAGCAGTCTACATCAACCTCGAATAACCTATGCTCTGAATCTCTGAATTAAGTGTTATGGGTACTTAAGGTTGTGCTTTCTTCACCAATTTTTTTATGTTTGATGATGCAGCCTCTGAGCCAGTTACATTTGGAACCAAAGCCCCTTCTCTGGCCATAGGTAACAAAGCCTTCTTTATTCATACTTCCTTTGAGATCTCTTCTCTCTCTCATCATTTCTATGTTCAGTTTAATCATCATTCAAACTTTTTAAAAAATATTTGTTTCTAGAAATTATTTGCTATTTTTGGCAGAGGCCGTTTGAATACCGTGCTAGGCAGTCTTGCATCTTCTCAGCTTAAATAGCACTTGGCCGTTATATTTCCTTTGACCGTCAGAGTCAAATGGATTGCTTGCAGCACTGGATGCTGCCAAAAGCCAGATACTGCCACCCATCTTTCAAAGCAGGAACTTTCGGAAGCCTCTTCCTGCTTATGGGAACAGAGCAGGTTGGAGCTTGTGTGATGACCCTTCAATCCTTCCTTCCTTGATTCCACAATATTCAAATGCAAGTGGACCTTTCTGCTGAGAAATTCATCATGTGAAAAGTTCTAACAATGTCTTCATCATCTTGTCCCAGCTTCTTCCGTCACTGCTGTGTAGTTAACTCGGATGCTGATCCCTGATGCATTTCAATCCAGCTTCATGCTTTGATTCTCTGAACAAGCAGGGAGAATCAATCTCTATACCAATGCTTAGAGGACTTTAAATTCTTTTTACTTCAAAGATATGAAAAACTTTCATTGTATGCAAATAATTTTAGAAGGTGTGATATACATTTAGAACTATTAATTTTAATGGCTTAGAGCCCTAAACTGAGTCTTTTAAGGACAGCTATCCAAAATCAGGTTAGCCCAAGCCTCTCTGATGTGATATCAACGCATCATGAATCTGACTCCCTTTGGGTCTAGAAAGTCTTTGATGCTGGCAACTAACAATAAAGGTTTCAGAAAAACAAAAGCAATGTCATATTGCCCCCCTCTCTCTGCAGACCCAAACTGTTCTATATATATACTAAAAAATAACTCCAAACCGAAGAGATAATTTTTTTTTTCTGCAGACTTGAGAGAGAGTCTGGAGAGGCCTTAGAAACCTTACTTTCACGCGTTCATCTTTCTTTAGTTCTGAAGTCACACAACCACAGTAACCGCTCTGCTTTCTCCAGCTCCAAAAGTGCCACAACCAGTAACTCATCGTCCACGTCCCAAACATAAAGCCACCCCCAGCCCAAAGACACCTCAGACTAAACCAGGTAAAGGTGGTTCTCAGCTCACGTAGCTCTTCACTGGATATGACCAAAGTGGTAGTTATCCTTGTCGTGAAGCGTGGAGGCTAAGCCATAGGAAGCAGCTGCCACTAGCGTGATGCTCTGGCCAATCCCTATGACTGTCTCATGCGACTTTTTTTTAAATTTTATTTTATTTATATTATTTAGTTATTATAATTTATTCACTTTGTATCCCTGCTACAGCCCCCTCCCTTATCTCCTCCCAGTCCCACCCACCCTCTTTCTTCTCCCCCTATGGCCTTTCCCTAGTCCCCTGATAGGGGAGGACCTCCTCCCCCTTCTATGTGACCCTAGCCTGTAAGGTCTCATCAAGGCTAGCTGCATCATCTTCCTCTGTGGCCTGGTAAGGCTGCACCCCGCCCCTCCCTCAGGGGGAGGTGATCAAAGAACCAGCCACTGTGTTCATGAGGAATTCCTTGATACCTGAGAATTTTATATATTTTCCACTGACATTTAATTATTTATTATTATCTATTTAGTGTATTTGATTCAAGAATCAGACACTTTATGAAATGCTACTTTAGCATTGTGGGCTATGTATTAGAGGTAATGGGTGACTTAATTGAGCAAAGAAACAACTCTTACTCAGACATCATGAATAGAAATAAAGAATAGGAGCAGGAGCAGGTCACCATTTTTTGCCAACTGTTAAGCACATAATGAATCTTTCAGTAAAAAAAAAAAAATGCATATGTGAGCTAATATGTGTTATGTGGACTGGAGACTTTGAGCCATTATAGACTGACCAGCAACATGGGCCTGAATCCTATAAATGGAGAGGAGGGTACCTTGTATTGGGAGGAAGAGAGGGTCACAATAGAAAGTTAAGAACTAGGAGTCTAATCTGAGTGAGAAGGGCGATATTTGCTTAGGTTGAACAATGATATAGTTTTTGGAAAGTTTACAAAGAAGATCACAGGTGCCCAACTTCAGTGACTGCTCTGAGCCCATTGGCATGTCCTCTTCCCTAGAGCTAGGGCTTTTCTTTGTTGATAGTGAAGAGATGTAGTAACAAGTTCCATGGACTACTGACACCCCCCCCCCCAAGCACTGAAGCTCTTTCTTGCTTTTGCTCACATGTAGGTCTTCATCTTTTCTCAAAGCAGACTCTCAACAAAATCAAGCATTGTCTCCTTTAGTTATTATTCACTGTCTCTGCCTAAATGTACCAAACATATTTACCATGATTCTGGGATTTGTTTTCCAACATAAAGTCTTTCAAACTATGCTTTCATTAGTTTCAATTAATTTCTCATAATTGTTAAACATGATGTCATTACATGCAAAACATTTTTCTAAGCAGAGTTTTCTATCACATTATTTGCTAACATAAAAGCAATCAAAACTTACAGCTAATTCTGTAGATAAACAAGCAAAATTGCCATTAACTAGGTATAAATGCTAAGGATAGAGTCATATATAAACATCTGTAGACTCTTACACCGAGACATTTAAGTTTTTGGTATTGTTGTTTTTGACTATATAACGACTGGCAGTCTGGTAAAGCTCATGTTTGGGAGAATTTGATGAGACTTTCTGATGTGTTTAACATTTCCTTGTTTTAAATTGCTTTTGATCATTTCTCACAGCAGACTTGAGACCTTTCACTCCTGAGCCATCTTTAGATAATTATTTCTGTTCACTGTTGAGCTCTGCCATGGCTGCTTAGTAGATGATGGTGGCATCCCTTGGTGGCACCCTGTTACAGGACTCATCTCAGAGTATTGAAGTTTTCTTACTTTTTAACAAAAAGGTACCATGACTTGATTCAAGACAGCTACTTGATCCAGGTTCTGCCTGCCTTGAAATTGTGTCACATCAAACTGAGTCTCTTTGAGTAGTTATGGCACCTGGCCCTCCTTTAGGCTGCTAATGTAGTATCGGTGATGGCACAGTGAAACTGATCTGAGAAGTTTGCTTTCTTTATTTCAAGTTCTGTGTAACCATTTTTTTGGCTCTGCTGTTGTTTCAATGACTTGTAAAACACTCTAGTAAGTCATCAAGTGCAGAACTTCTGCCAGCATAGGCGTGTTAAATTGAAAGCATCCCTAGGTAGTAGGTTCTGAATTCACACCACTAGACTTGAACATGGATTGACA
Source organism: Meriones unguiculatus (assembly GCF_030254825.1). NCBI lineage: Eukaryota > Metazoa > Chordata > Mammalia > Rodentia > Muridae > Meriones > Meriones unguiculatus. The sequence continues at coordinate 58,776,328 of NC_083364.1, forward strand.
ACCATTTTGGAGTTAGAGACATGTTCAAGAAAATAGGGTTCATTCCTAACTTACATTTATTGAATGTAATTATACCTATTATTTTATTAAAGAAATCTGTTAATATACTATAGGAAAAATTATAAACCCTAGTGACGGGATTTCTTTTTTATTCTTTTTCTTTCTTAAATTTCTTTATTTTTTATAATTAATTCATTTTATGTCCTGATTGTAGCCTCCTCCCTCATCTCTACCAGGTTCCTCCCTCCCTCCCTCTCTTCCCTCCCTCCCTCCCTTTCTACTCCCCCCTCCCTCTCTCCCTCCCTTCCTCCTTCTCCCCCCTATCCCTTTTCCCTAGTCCACTGGAAGGGGGAGTCCTCCTCCCCTTCCACCTAGTGACAGGATTTCTGAGCTCAAACTATTAAAGTTTTTTTGTTTTGTTTTTAGCTTAGACAGTGTACCTCATCCTAGGCATAGGTTACGGACTCATCAGCACCATGTTAATTCTAAGTTCTCTTCTACCAGCTTCAACAACAAAAAAAGCCCGCCGTCCTCGTCCCAAACCTAAAAGCACACCCCATCCAGGAGTGCCTCAGACAATATTGGGTAAATATGTGGCCTGTCATTTATTCTCTGTTAGAGGCTATCCTACATAGATCCTTAGCGTAAAAACTCTTGGTTTGCAAAGAGAACACTGCATGGCTAAACACCTTGATTCCTTCTTAAGAGTATTGTCTCTCAACGACCATTTTATTTATTTTTCTTACTCTCTGATCATATTCACATCTTAAAGATGAGACTGCTTAGTATAGTATTGAACTAAAATGAACTGTTCAAATCTACTATGTTCTTTAGGCTAACATTTGCTTTCCTAAGCCACCTCTGTTCGTGGCTCTGAAGTAGGAGGTTTGTTTCATCTCCCAAATTAAAGTTTTTTTTGTATAAAGTAACGTAAGGCAGCATGTTCATGCAAGTGTAAAATAAGAGGAGCAACACAGATGGTACATATTACGAGCTTTGTGAAATTTTATATAAGAAAATCTGTAAGAAATTAGTGCAGGATTTAAAGGTTGGGAGGATGAAGGAGTAAAGGCTACCACATGGATAATGTGTCAAACCTGACTTCCCAAGCTGAGGATACCGTTTTGATGCTCTGTCAGGTCTGTCAGATGGGCTCACAGAATGAATTAAAGGAACCGGGGGAGGGGGCTGAAATCTTTAATTTTATCCTATGGGATTTAATGGCTCTCACTTCTGCACAAGATCATTCTCTTCCTGTTCACTAGAAGTAAAGATAACTGGGCCCAATGATGACAAAAACTAGGAAGTGTTTTTTCTTCTTGTTGAGCAACTGTTCTCCAAGGACTTCACCTCTTAATGGGTGTAGTTCAGTTTCCTTGTAGCTATGAAGGTAGCTACAGTGTGACCTCAACACTTCCTAACATTTCCCTTAGCCTCCATCTCACCCTATATACTGTTTCTCTCTGCCTGGTGCTAGTGAATCATATGCCTAGCACATACTCAAGAGAGGATGTAAATACAGACCTTATATCTGTAGTGACACAAAGTGTTAATGAGCGAACCACTGGAATCAACATAGAATCTGCAAGCTGTGTTATGTTTACGTTCAACTATCCAAACTGCTCACTGCAGCTGGCATTGGCTTATGGTGGATGTATGTTCTGATTTTTTTTTTCTTTTATAAAAGTTCTGGGTATCTTCCTACCTTTTTCTGATGATTCAGATTTTCTATATAGGTCCTCATGGTAGTCAAAATTGGATAACTACCCAGCAGTAACATCCTAGAGTTCTAGAAACAGATGCTCAACTAAGGCTCAAGACTGTAACTAATATCTGAATCCTAGCAGACAGATCCTAAGGACTCATCTCTCCATCTCCCTTGGCTGAGCTACTGACCCTCAGTTGCTCAGTATATAGTGATTCTCCAGAGAAGCATTTTCTACAGAGTTAAGAACATTAAAAATAATGTTGTAGCCAGAGAGACCTTGTTTTTACTGGTAAGATGAATTTGCCAACATTCCATGCATTCATAAATTCTCTTTGGTTTCTTTTATTCTTTTGTTCAGTTCCTGCTACAAGCCTTGAACCAGTTATTAGAACTGAGGTTCCAGAGATGACATTAGGTAATTACATACCACATCCTTATACATCTGCATTTCCCACCCGTTTTATTACCTTCATAACCACTGGTTCACAAAGCTTCTACATCTTCTGGCCATTCAACTGCTTACTATGTTTGAGTGTTTAAAAAATGTCCTATTTATATGAGAACCAACTTACCGAAAAAGTACACAATGCTCATCTATGTGTATAGACCCCTTATCACACCTTAGATTTGTCCTATCTCTGCTTCTGCATATATCATGTTTACCACATCCATATTTTTGTTATGGTATGCCCATCTTTGTCCATGTCTACATAGGAACCTCTGCACCCATCTAGGCCGAGTCAATTTATGCAGCTCTTATGATGTGATAGGTGGTTGGTTTTTTTTTTTTAAAGCTGTATATTTCTGCATTTTCACCATCTGCATGGTTTTATTTTGTTTTTGCCATCTTAGAGAATGATAAAACTTTGCTTTGATGAGCATGAAGACAAAAAATGTATTCACGGATGATCAGTTAAAATTATTGAGACTATCAATAGCACGAGGCCACCTATACCTACACACACTGTAACTCTGCAAGGGTTTGGAGCATTTCTTTACTCGGAGATCCTTATGAGAAGCTATAGGAAATGTTCTTGATAAATAAATTCATGTTTCCTCATGAGTTTTGTTTTTCAAAGAAATGCAAGTGATGATGTAAGAAACCACAATATCAAAACAGGGACACATATTCCAAAGCTCGAAAGGGAAATTCTTTTGAAATTTGAAACCTTAAGAAGTATATTCCTAGCCAGTTTCTAAAATCCAAAATACTGTATTAACCTGAGATTTTCTTCCTTCAGCTCCCCAACTTCCTCAACAACCAGACTATCCACATCCCAAACCTAAAACCACAAGGAGTCCCACGGCACCTCAGACAGAACTGGGTAAATGTATAGGACCTGGGTTATGAATTCTGGAAGCCCAGCCAATTGGGTCTCCCAGAAAGTATGATGGCAACTGAGGGTCAGTAGCTCAGCCAAGGGAGAAGGGGAGATGAGTCCTTAGGCTCTGTCTGCTAGGATTTTTTTTTCCTGCAATGGTTGTTTTTTCTGACAGCGCTAGTCATTGTGAAGTGTTCAGAGTAAACGACGAGAGAACAAGTATATGCTCGGACTAGTAGGGGTTGATGTAGTCACTGTCAAGTCCTGTCAGCCATCAGTTCAGACAGCAGAAAGTGTTCTCTATATGGTTCTAGAGAGTAGGCACTTCAGGTTCTGTAGAGCATGTGGCTCTGCAGCATGTTGTTGTTGTTTGTTTTCCCCGAGGGTTTATAAGTGTAAAAGCAATTTCTACAGGGACGATATCCTTCAGGGGAGGACAATGGGGAAGTTCAGAAGAGGCAGAGTGTACAGGAGAGCCAGTGAAAGGAAGCATCCTCTTATGGAAAAAGATAAGGCATACAGGAACTGCATGATTTTAATGAGCCTCCTACAACTAATGGCCTACAGGACACACTGAAAAGTTGTAAACTTTGTACTTGGGAGCTTAGAGTACATCAGAGAATCTACTTATGGCCAAACTTTCTTTGGGTGTTGGACAGGGATGCCTCGCTATGCCACAGGCAGAGGGGCGGTCCCTTGTAATGTTCTCTCAAGTACTGAAGTTGGGACCTTCTCAGTGAGGTGGGTTTGGTCTAGACAAAAATTCACTATGACAAAATGACTACTTACAAAGGAGAAGTTTATCTAATACAAAATACTCCATTGTTCCCATTTCAGTGGCACATTACAGGCTCTGTGGTAAAGGCTGATTCCTTGTATCACCTCATGGCTTGGTACTGTGGTGATTACATATGTTCAATCTAGAAAGTGGAAAATTAGAAAGTTAGTTAGAAAATTTCAGATCAGGCAGAGAGGACTGGATTAGCCAGATTTTTTTCTTTTATATTTATCTTCTCTGGAGAACTTAAAGGATCACACAAAACCTACCAAGGGGTTGTGCAAGCTGTCTCAGGCCACCTCCTAACTTGAGACCTTACCACTAGGTCCCACAATCCAAAGGTACCACTGCCTTCTAACATAAGTTTAACCATGTAGACCAGGCCTCAGAGAACACAAGCCATATTCCAACCACAGCTATCTATCTGGTACATTAAATAGGCTCAAACATTAGAGAATGAAGACAACTTGAAGTCACTTGACATAAACTTTGTAGGCCAGTACCTACAAAGGTTTTGGTTCCCCTCTAAGAGATGAGCTGACATCTAAGAGCAGAGATATTATATTCTTTTAGTTCAGAGAGTTAATTAGCCACACAGTTTAGTGTTTCAGACACGTTTCTATCCAGCTAGAGTGCTTTTCAAATAAATATTATAGGTTTTTATAAGCTTTAATGTTTAGAGTGAGCTTTTTTGCTTATTTTGTCTTTGTTACTTTTGGCTAGTTCCTACTCCAGTCTTTGAACCAGTTACTCCTTTAAAAGAGGATGCAGTGACAACAATAGGTAATGACCCTCCTGACCCTCAACAAATGCTTTCTCTGTTCGTTATCATACTAATCCCATTTGCCGCCCAATTATAGTCTTCATTTTATTCAAATTGACCAGCCTTAGACATACCCACCCTTTGTTTGTTAGATGCATAGGAAACCATGGCATAGATCTTGGTCTGCCTCATAACTTGATTTAAGGTGTTTACAGGTTGCTTTATGATTTTTGTTGAGCCAAAATTCTTTGTTAAGACCAGTTTTATGTATCTTTGGTGTGTCTGTCTCTGATTTGCGCAAGCAAAGCTACAACAGGGAAGTTTCTTTTGTTTGTTAATATGTGGGCAATGTGACTTAGTAGATTGAGTAGAATATGATCAATGTGATTTAGTAGGTTAAATATCAGATTAATATCTTTAACTAGTAAACTCCATCCTTGAGTTATATTGCAGTCTTCTCCTTCCCCACCATAACTTAGAAGATTCTCAGCCAATTCAGCCCAATCAGAAAATTCTTGGAGAATTTTTTTAAAATACTAAAATAGCACAGTATGAGGTACAGCTTTCATACATTGCCTGGAACTCAAGAAAATTTACCAAGCTTTGAAGTACCTAAAGATTTTATTTAAATTTTTGGTAATATGCTGAACCATAACTTTAAAATAACTCCAGCTTGCCTTTTTTAATTTTCAAAAATGTGTGAAAGAACTAGGTCTCCTAGATAAACAAAGGGTCCTCGGTTCAAAGAGTCTGAGATCCACCAATGGCTGCAAATATCACATTGTTACAGGTTTCCCCTACAGAGGGGACTCCCAAGAGGCTGTTAGACACTAAAGGCTGACAAGACCTTTGCAATTAGAAGAGGCACGTCTAATCTTTCCTGTAACTAGGAGTGGTAGGAAAATATTTTATCTCTCAGTTTGGAAGCTAATGAAATCGTGAAAGGCTCGTTTTGGAATGGCTGCTTGTGTATTTCTTCAGAACTTTTTATGCAGTCATATTTTCATGAACCTGATAGATATATTTTCTTTTTAGTGGGTGAAAAACACAAGTAAGCTCCCTATATTCTTCTTACAAAACATCAAGCTCATGTAAGGGCTCGGATAAAGATGTCCTGAAGTTTTCCCTGTTACAGTCAGACGTGAGGAATGGCTTGTCTGTAGCATTAGAAATAAGAGCAAAGATAATGCCTGTTTGGGAGAGCAGTGCTAGCTACAGTTTGGCTAGTCTGGTATTTGCCTTGAGTTTTACTAGGACAGCCATTGCGTAATGTTACAGACTGGCTTCTTAACAGTGGTCTATTTTTATAGCTCTGGAAGCAACAAGTCAAAGACTAAAGTGCTTCCAGGTCTGTTTTTCCTGAAGCCTCTCCTTGGCTCATAAGTGGCTGCCTTGCTATATTCTTACATGGCCTTTTGCCTATGTACCCTCATACCTACTGTCTCTTCTAATAAGGACATTTGAGAAATTGGAGAGCACTGACCTATGATCTTTTAGTTAAATTTTTAAACATTTTATATGTGTATGTATATGTACATATGTCTAGATGCACACACATAGTCCAGATGTAGTGTCATGCTAACGGGCTCATGTTGAAGTAAATGTTGTATCTATTCATACATGTTTTTCAAATGCTCATATTTGTTATTTCAGTTCCTGTTACAGACCTTGAACCTGTTACAGACCTTGAAACACTTGTTACTTTTAGAACTGAGGCCCCTGGGACAACACTAGGTAACAGTGTCACTTGCCAAGTGCTTCTATTGCTCATTGTATAATCCACTAAGTTTACATCCCCATGCGATGGCCTTTCCACCTTTCTGAGAAAGTACCCATCATCTTTTGCCATCTGCTACAGAGTTCAAAGCATCTTACTGACATGCTTCCTGTTGTGTTCATGAGAGCTAAGTATGAAATTAGTTCAAACACTAATAGCTACTTGGAGCGCTTGAAAGTGCTGTGCTGTCTTGTGTATCACAGAACAGTGTTCTGTATTACAACTGAATTTTAACCACAGTGGAATGACTGCTGATTGATAGCAGCTACTCTTACATTTCTAGGCCTGTTTTTGAAAACTGTTGTACAGTATGTTTGTTTCTTTGGTGATGTGATTTAAGTAACAATACGTATATAATGGTATATGTAAGTAATGATGATTTAAGTGATGATATATTTTACTATAATCTGATAAATTGGAAATGACCCCTCTGAAATGTTAAATTATAGGCCTCTATCTTAATATGACCCAAATCTCCCCAACCCTTCATTAAATGATTCTGTCTCAGTCATTTTCTCCAAAGTGGAGGTCTATGGCTTTCTCCAAATGACTATGAGTCTTCTTGCATTTGAATGACCAACTCAGCTGTGAACAGCAATTTATGCCAAATCATCATCAATGACAGAAAGAGATGCTTTTTTAAAAGGGGTAAAAATTTCAAACCAAAAGAACAATCTCCTGCAACTTTGGGAAATGTGGGAGCTATTGAAGGGTCACATTTCAGTGTCCAGGGCCATAAGTCCAAAGTAACGTGAGGCTTTTCTTTCTTTAGCTAGCAAAGTATCACAAAGAACACGTCGTCCACGACCCAGACCTAAAGCCACATTGAGCCCTCAGGCACCTCAGACAAAATCTGGTAAATTGGGAGTCATAGGGCTTTTGGGTTAGCCTGGTGGTCTGTCCCATCAGAGACTCAAAATAATGCTGGTGGCAGGCACTAGCTACTGTTAAGCTTCCGAGTCTGAGGCCATAAAGCAGCATCGATCACTTCTCTGCTGGTGTTTTAAGTAAAATATGGGTGGGTGAGACCTTGCAGGAGCAAGAATGCCTATTCTTTTTATGTAAGGCCCTTTATTGCAACTTTGTATTTAGTAAACCTCACACTATGCCTCTGTATTCAGATCTAAATAGTGAAATGACACTAGCAAACCCAGTATATTTAGTTCAAGTAAATACATCCTAAGTCCTTTGCATATTCCCAGACTCACATTTGCAATCATAAATAATAGGCGCAATGGAGAATGTTTTCTGTTTTGTTTTTTGTTTGTTTGTTTGTTTTGGCTTCTTTTACTTCTTACACAGTAAAACTGAGGCCATGCTGCGCAGTATACCCACAAAGTAACAATCTGGAATCTAGAAAAAGACATTCAGCTTGGTTGGGTTTTGGATGTTGGGTTCACTACAGGATGTTTTTCAATGGAGAAAAAAGAAATAGAGGGATCAGACATACGTATAAGTCAGCCAGAAATGCAGTACAGTGCAAGCGGACTGTAGCTGTTCCCTCACTCTGTCTGTTGATGATTCTAGATTGGGAAGGGTCCATCACACCAACAGAAGGAGAACTATGAGGATTTGGCTCAGAGCTGGTGGGATTCAGAGACACTGCATCACACACAGACTCTTTGATTTCCACCTTTTATGCTCATGGGGAAGACATCCTACATTGGGTGTTAGACTAGTAGCCACCTTTGTGATGCTTTTATGGCTTGTACAGAGGTGTCAAATTCCACAGGATTGGCAAGAGCAACACATGCCATGTAATGCTTAAATTTATATGTTTCAAACTTCTATTGCTTACGTAAGCATAACAACTCATGTTATGCTTTTTGGCTTAATTTTCTGTCAATGTGTTAAGTAAATGCATTAAATAGTCTCTATTGTAGTATTTTCTGCATTGGCTAGAATTCAGTTATTAAGATCCTTGCAGAATGTCATTCTGACTTCTTTCCTCAAAATAGTTACAACAACCATCGTGACAAACGTTTAGCAAACTCTTAAAAAAAACATTCTTTCAGATACGGGGCAGTTGATAGTCTAGTTATATGTTATGTGTAAATCTTCTGGTTTAAATATGCATTTTGAAATCTCTTTGGCTTGTTGTGTTGTTTTTGGCCAGTTCCTGCGGTAGTCCTGGAACCTGTCACTCTTACGTCTGAGGCCCCAGTGACAACGATAGGTAATGCTGCCAAGCTGTTCTTATAACAGGTGTTCTCCTTGTCACGTTGAAGGTTTCATCTCACTTCATGGGGAAACTGGGTCGTTCTTTGTGGTCACTGAGTTATAGTCCTAAAAATTATGCAGGCTTTATAATTATCTGTCATATGTGAAACTTCTTTGGGCCATTTATCTGCCATGTTATCTACCTGAAGTTGCGTCCTGTTTTGTTGGAGGGGGCTTTTGCTACAGCTGTGTTAGAAACATGTTAGAAGTCTCAACTACACAGAAAAACCGTTAGCAACTTTATGGTGCCCATAGGGCCTGTGGCACATTTACATTACACTTTTTTTCTGTTGGCACAATATTTTGTTGTTTTGTGTCTACTTAATGAGTTTTTATTTTGATAATTATACAGATAACATACCATAGATTTGAAAGATTAAATCATAGATAGTGAAAATGTCCACTATCCATTCAAATTTAGGGATGATTCCTATTCATTTTAGTTCTACCAACTACCTTATAAAACTTAGCTAATAATTACTAGATTTTATTCCTATAATTAAATGGTAACTTTTTTCTTCATAGAAGTTCTTATGATTGAAAAAAAGAACCCTAAATGATGAATATGTGAAAACCAACAAACTATCATCTTTTTACCTTCCATAGCTTCCTGAGTCAGAAATAATGAAAATATAGAGTAATTTAATAATGTCTTCCTTTAGCTCCCAAAAGATCACAACAAAAACATCGTCCACGTCCCAAACCAAAGCCTATACCGAGTCCTGAAGTGCCTGAGTCCAAGCCAGGTAAAGCATATGTGTCAGGTTTAAAAAACTTCAGTAGTGTGACCAAGTGGGGCCATGGGCGTTTTCTGAGTGATTGTGAATATTCGGTGTATCCCAATGAGAGCAAAGAAGCATTTCTGGAAGGGAGGGGGACTGGAGCTCCATTGCACAGATGTTAAGCAAACAAGGCTGATTGAGGGAAGTCTGTGGGTAATTGGATTCCCACTGCTTCCAGTGTGCAGCCTTCTCAAGCATCATGCCTTTTGTGTGTGTGTGTGTGTGAGACTTCCTTTTATCCATTAAAAATAACATGTCTTCAGGATAATTAGATTCAGTTGAAACAAAAAGCATTTATTAAATACCTTCCTTCTCCTCAGAATCCTACTAACATTGAATCTGGGTGAAATAGATATGGGAGACACATTTTGCTTATCAAGTTTGCAAGAGAGAGTGGAAGCCTTTCTTTATAAATATGGTTGATGGTGGTATAGAAAGAATCATCACAAGTGCAGGATTAGTTTTCGGGGTATAAACAGAAAAGTGTTAGGTACATAACAAATATTTTTACTCAGGGAATAGAGATTAAGAAGGAGTAGGGTCTTGAAATCACGTTAGAGCATGGCTGACTAGAAGAAAGGAGAAGGAGGAGCTATGAATATTGAGAGATGTCTCTGGAACATTGCTGTGGGGATCATAGTAAAATCCTTTCTGTATCTCAGAGGGTCCTAGGACATGCAGAGTCAAGGTCTTAGGAGTGTGATAGGGCAGCCGAGGATTGGGCTGGTAGACATCAGCAACCTTGTCTTTCTATGAGAGCATGCTGCTTCTTTGTCTGTAATGAAGGAACCCCACCAATTCATCATGCCAGTACCCCAGTTTCTTACCTAAGTTCTAAGCAGTCAACTTTGTGTTATTAATTAGATGAAGAATGAAGGACAACAAAACAGCTACTTAGCTATCATGGTTTTTTGAGAAGTAAACTGCTTGCTTCACCCCCCTCCCCCAGTTTACTAGTTTTAAAAAGTAGCATGTTGTTATAGAAAGCATAACAACATAATGAAAGAATGACTCATAATGAAAGAAATATTTTACTTTTTAGTTACATAAAACAATCATTTGGTTTACTTTGATACCTTTGCTCAGTTCCTACAACAGAACTTGAACCTGTGACCCTCAGAACTGAGACTTGGGTGACAACGAAAGGTAATTACGCATTGTGGTCCTGGCTACATCCTCTCTCTTGCCAAACTCATTGCCAAACTCATGCCATCAATGTCATAGTCACATGTTCTGCTTTCTGTGGTAACACCATCATTCCCTTTGCCATTCTCTGAAAGCCTTCATCCTAAACATATTGAAGACTGTGCCTCTTCAAAGAACCCACCTCTTGTGAGACCCACCATAAATCTAACTAATGTCATCTGTCCGGCTTTGTGACCATGTGAAATCATCTTGTCATCATGTGTGCTTTCATTCATTCGCTTTTACCATGTGACATTTGTTCTTTAATTGACATGTCAGTAATTGTACGTGTGGTCTTTAACCACGTTCAAAGAAGTCCTGGTCAGTAATCACTACTATGAACATGTTTTAGCAGGGATTCTCGGCATTTCTGTGTGAGAGTGCCTCTCGTTATATGGTCCAGCCTCAAACTGTCTTAAGTATCTCAGTTGGGTTGACTTGAACTAGTGCTTTTCCTGTTTCAACATTCCAAGTGTTGGGATTAAAAGTGCCTGCCACTATTCCTGGCTCCTTAACTCTTTGATTCTATAAACATTCTGGTTTTTCACTTCGCTTCTTGACCTATCCATTACATGCAACTCCTCTTCCAATAGGCCTTTGTAAAGGGAAATGGGGAAATTATAATATGGGTAAACATTTTGAGTTAAAAGTTGAAAAATTGAGTTTCCTAAGATATGAGAAAATCTGATTTTTACTAAATTTAGCTCTATTTATCCCATAGCTTTTGAACTACAGACTTTGTAATAATGAAGATTTTCTTTTTCCTAAACCAGCAAAACGAACCCGTCGTCCACGCCCCAAACCTAAAACCACAACAACTCCCGAGGCTCCGCTAACTAAACCTGGTAAATTGAGTTTCTGGTTCCGGGGTACTTGAAGCAGCTCTGGAAAGCCATGAGGGATGCCGGTGATAGAAGTATTAGTTCATGTGGCTGAAGTGGTGCATGACCCTCTCCTGACACCATGGCCACATGTATGAGGGTCCCCCTCATATTAGGGTCCCCTGTGTGGCAACTGATTTCCTTGTGATCTCTGTACGACTCTCATCTCTAGTCCCACATACTTTATTTGGTACTGCTGATTTAATTACATTCTGCTCTTAAAGACAAAGCGTCAATGTCTGAGGTAGTGCTGTGAAGGGAAGTTCAATTTCAAGGAATAATTCAGAAGTTTGGATCTGACTAAAAAGCATTGCTGATCTTCCTATCCTTCTAGATTGCGCTACTTGTGTAAGGAGAGCAGAGAGCTAGCTGTTCCTCCGGTACCACATAGTATGAACCATCCCCTACCCTGGTTTGTTGAGCATCTTTGTCACAAATGAGGTCTCAGCCCTGTCCTACCCATAAGTTGTCAGAGTGCACATGGCTCACTTGCTTTATTCTTGGCTTTACCTCATGTAGAAAAACTGTTTTACCCCTGCACATTTAGATAAGTTATTTTCTTGAAGCTTCTATACAGAAGCCCATGAGCACAGAAGTTATATCTGTGCAGCTTTGGTAAATATCTAAAATGTCAATAGTAGTTAGAATGAGATATTCCAAACACCGAGAGGAATAGCACCTTGACTGTATTAAGATGTTTGGCACAAAGTGTAGGCAGCAACTGGGTACTTCTTAAAGAAATGTTTACCAGGGTACAATGTGGCCAAGCGTCAAGTGACAAGTGTTAAATTTCAGACAGTTCCTTAAACTTGCTTCCCGCTTATTCCAGTGAGGGTGTATTGTTGTATTATTGACTTTCACATATGTTCATTTCGTTGCCTTTAATTAGTTGCTGCTACAGATCTTGAACCCAGTGCTCTTAGAACTGAAGTCCCTGCGACCTCGGGTAATAAGATTGTGTGTCCTCCTAATGCCAGTGCTTTTCCTGTCGTACCATCACATCACCAGTTCTTCTGCATCCCAGGACCGTTCCACCATTGTCCTCTGTTGTCACTCCATTTCAGTCTTTATCTTGAATCCTCAGTCCTATGCCCAGCTATTCATTGCATTCATGAGCACCATGCATGAATCTAACTTCAGGACGTCAAACTGCCATGTAACTCACTGCTCAACACTGTGACATGTAATCATGTGTGTGTTTATACAGTGCTAAGACTGTGTTTTCGTGTGAATCTCCATCTGTCACATTTATGCTGTGTCTTGTGAAAATGTGCTGCTTTATTCAGGATGCTTTTCGGTGAAGTAGAACCTTTGTGAGATATTGGAGCAATAGTTTTAAGGAATGATGATCTTAGACTTGAAGATGCATGCCTTTGGGAAATGTTCAAATACTGTTTCCATGATAGAGACTCCTTTTCTAGCAGGTTTAACAGTCTTTTTAAATCAAGGACCACTTTGAGATTTTGATGAGCATATTTCATAGTTTGTCTTCATATTTTGCAACAAAAACCTTTAGGTATATAATTATTTAAACAGTAGACAAATATAAACCTGTATGTAGCTATCTCAGTTTCTATGGAAGTCAAGGAGACTAATTAAGCTTTCTTTAATGTATTCAGAAAGTCATCTGTTGTGAAAACATAAAAATGTGACCAGCAGAGTTCCACAGTAGTGTGGTGGCAGGCAGCGAAATGTCTAGAACATCTCGTGAACTTTGACATACCATTGGCTGTGAACATGCCATCTTGCAAGTCTATTTCATGAAATAGCATCTAGCCATGGTTTAGCCAGATGCAGAAAAAGCAAGTGTCTTTTTCCTGTTCATTTTGAGGCTAAAGATATTCTCAAAATTAGCCTAAAAGTGAATTTTTAATTTGTCTTTGGTTTATTTTACTCCTTTCTGTCCAGTTCTTGCTACAGCCCTTGAACTCATCACTCTTAGGACCATGGCTCCTGAGACAACAACATTAGGTAAAAACACTGTGTTCTGGAATGCCTTTTTCATGCTTGTTTTCACATGCATTCCATCATCATCCTAATTTCATTGTCATTGGCTTTATTAGATTGTCTTGCCTTCTGCTGCTTGTCATCTTGAAAATACTAAAGTTACCCCTTTTTAAAGCTACCCATGGATCTAAAATATTACTGTACTTGTTATCTTATTTGAACTTGTCATGTGTTTTTGTCTAAAGAGTGCTTCCATCTAAAGCCGTACTGACAACTTGGCTAGCAGTGTCTATATCTTCCCTAGACAGAGTAAATTATAACAACATCACGGTTCAGTGGCTTCTTGGAAATGCTGAAAATTTTCAGTGTCAACCTAAGATCCTGCTGCATAGATTTAGCTTTAGTTCTGTTTGAAGTTGGAGGTTTATGGCTCTCTTCACTCATTGACTTAATTTTATATGTTAGGGTTTTTTTTTTTTTCTCAAGAATATTTGATGATTTAAAAAAAAAAAAAAAAACCTAACAAAATAGGAGAAAATACTTTAATTCAAAAGCATACAGGCCCCAAATTTCAAGAAAAGAAGATAGCTTCACCCCAGTAGTTTTTTTTTTTTTTTCCAAACCAACAGCATGAAATTAATATACAGTTTCTTCCTTCAGCTCTTAAAGCACAACGGACACACCGTCCACGTCCCAGACCCAAAACCACAGCAAGTACTGATGTGTCTAAGTCGAAGCCGGGTAAATGTGGAATGCCTGCTGTGAGGGCTGCTAGCCGTCTGCCCCAGATGGGTCCCAAAGTAATACCTGCAATGGGAAGCTGAGGTTCTCCAACAGTTTAAGTAAACTAAGGCCTTGACTGCAGTTAAGAGCTACCCCTCCTATAGGACTTGTCACAAGAGCATAGCTTAGGGAAATGTGTCCCTAATTCCCCAAGTAAGGTCGTTTGGATGAAGTTCTTCTCTAAAGATAAGTTGATGACAAGGTTAGCATTAGTCATTCATGGTTATGAATTGCTATTTTCGCGCTGAAACATAAGATTGGTTGCAGCCTTGGTTACATAGGCAGATAATTGTCTTTCAACTTCCAAGGAGGACAACACATTACTTCCATATATACTTTCCTCCATGCCACCTAAGGGAAATTCCAAAATCATCTTCCATATTGGTTATAACCAGACAACCAGGTACCTAGGAATCTCTTACGTGGCCAGAATTAAGATATATGTAGCCAAACTCAAAGCAATTGTGCTGATTATCCACAACTATTTTTTAAACTTTTATTAATTATACTTTATTCACTTTGTATCCCCCCATAAACCTCTCTCTCCTCCCCTCCCAATTCCACCCTCCCTCCCCCTTCTTCATGCTACTCTGACCATCTTTTCGGAAAGCAACCGCTTGCTTCCTGTTAGTTCTAGAATTTAAAAACGTGTTTGTCATTTGAAACTCATGTTTTGAAAGAAAACCGAAGGCGTTTTGTGGGTGTTGAGCTTTCTCAGGTTTATCTGTTGCTTTTAATTTTTGTTCAGGGCTTTGAATTAATATTCATAGTACTGAGTTTCCAGAAACAACCCTGGGTGATGATATTTGTGACATTCAGTGAATGCTTTTTTTCTTGCCCACCTACTGTCATACCAGCATTGTTCATGCTTCAGGATTATGGTTAGGATGCCATTTCATGCTTTATAGTCATGGAAACTCAAGGGTCACCTATGTGTTATTTATCAATCACCTTTGAAGCCACTGACGATATCAGTATGTCATGAAATTCTCCTTTAAAATCCAGAGGTCCATATTGTTGCTCCTCTATTTGATGGTTATAGCTATGGAGCTACAATAATTAAGAGCAACTTATTTTCCATAAAATCAGTGTGTTATGCTTATTACTTCATTTTAAATCATGAAGTATTTCTATTATCAATAAAATAAGTTCTCCACCAGAAGCTCCAGGCTCCTCAATCGCTGATGAGCTTCTCTAGGGCTCACAGATGGCTCTTGCTCTTTAACATGTAGGACCTTGCTGGGTATCCATGAGTGTTAAATTTATTGCTTTAATTAACAGATGAACGTTGTGGCTCGGGTTTCTTTTCCTTTTTTTTTTTAATTTAAATTTCTATATTTTTAAAATTTATTCACTTTACATTCCGATCATAGCCCCTGCCTCATCTCACCCTGGTCCCACCTTACCTCCCTCTTTCCTCCTATTCCCCTCCCCTAGTCCTTAGAAAGGGGAGTCCTCCTCCTCTACCAACTGACCCAAGCTTATCAAGTCTCATCAGCACTTCCTGCATCTGCTTCCTCTGTGGCCCCAGGAGCAGGCAACAGAGTTCATGTCAGAGACAGCCCCTGCTCCCTTACTAGGAAACCCACATGGATACTGATCTGCCTATTGGCTACATCTGAGAAGAGGCCCTAAGTCCTCTCCATGCATGGTCTTTGATAGATGCATCAGTTTCAGATTTGTTGGCTCTGTTGGTCTTCTTCTGGAGCTCCTGTTCCCTCTAGGTCCTTCTATCCCCCAACTCCTCCATAGTACTCCCTGCACTCTGCCTAAAGTTTGATTTTTCAAGACAGGGTTTCTCTGTGTAGCCTTTGCTATCCTGGACTTGCTTAGTAGGCCAGGCTGACCTCAAACTCAGATATCTGCCAGCCTCTACATCTCACAGGCATGGCTCATGTTCCTAGGCAAACACTTAGTGATACACAGTAACAAATGAATAGTTTCTTTCCAAGGAGAATGCTTCAAACCAGGAGTCAGAAATCCTAGTTTGTGAAGGGTTAGCTAGAAAAATTTCAGAATTTGCAGGCTATTCAGTCTTCATCAGCACTGCTTACACATACATTGTAGGTAAGCGTGCAACAAGGTTAGTGTGCAAACAGGCCCTGAATCACTTTGGTCCATGCCCCAATAAGACTTTGAGTTTCATACCATTTTCACATTTCACATGGCATAAATATTGGTCTTTTTTTTTCCATCACCTAAAACCTTTTAAAAAATATTCACAAGCTAACTTAAGTCTTCTTGTTCCAGCCCCCACTGAACTGCAAACTCTTGTTTTGAAACCAGTGACTTCACCAAGCCTAGAAATTACAGAAGGGCAATCTGGTAAATTGCTTGATTTATCTGTCTGGTTGTACTAAGAGCTTCAAAAACATACCATAATCCCTCAGTGTTATGTGTTCCAATATAAAGGTCCCTCTTTCCATGGGTATGTGTTAATGTTAAATTAGCAATGCTTTATCTCCTATTTTCCATTTTATACAAAATATCAACATTGGCTTCAGTGAGTTTGCTTTATATCTTTTGGAGCATGATCATATAACTGATTAAGCAGTCAGGGAAACCTCTGGGGTCTGATTATACTTCTTAATTTCATCCACAGTTATAAACATGTTGTTCCATTAAATAGTAAGCTAAATGTGTGCTCATCCACCTGGAAGAAGGCTAGTTCCTTAGTAACAATTGAAATGAGAAAATTCTTTTAATAAAGATTCTTTTAAGTTCCTTAAATATAGAGAAACTTTTAAAGTATACTCTCTTTCAAATTATAAAGAAAATTTAAATTTTGTTTAGCAATCAATATTAGGAATATTGCTGCTGTTATCTAAAGCTTAGTGTTGAAATTTTGAATTCCATTTTTTAGCATAGGATTATAATTTCTTCTTCGTATCTTTTAATTAGATGAGTTGATGGTTTGGTACTTCTGTGGAAGATTTAAGGTGTGTTTATTGATGGTAGCCAAAACAGTTATCATGTTGTGGATTCACCTCGTTATGAGGGCTTCCTTTCGTGCTCTTGTTAATGTAATGGCTTTTATCAGAACCAGGCAACCGGAACATGTGCCACGGATCCAACCCGCTCCCAGATAGTTTGTTTGATTTGCCTAATATTTACCACAACATATCCTTGACCAGTTATTCCATTGTTTCCTTTGCTAGTTTCTGATGACCTGGAATTGGTTACACTTAGTACTGAGTCACCATGGAAGACAATAGGTAAAAATGTCCCCAATGGGAAGTCAAGAATATGTGCTTTTCCATCTCATTGCAAAATGCATATGCATCCTCGGATGTTGTCATGCTTTGTGACATTTCATAGCCACCTGCTTCTTGTGTCTTCTCTGTGCCTATCCAGTGGATCTTGAGAGCTATCATGCATTTAGTAACTCTTGCCAGCTATATTACAGTGTAATACAAGTTAAATAGTTCCCCTAGTTTTCGCTCAGTTAATGAAATTTGCAATTTTAAAATTCTGATTTTTCTTTATATATATATATACACATGAATCTGTACATACGTGTACATGTAACTTATCATTTTCATATCCTCATAGGCTTTGTCTTTATGTTTCCAAACATCTGTAACTTTTTTCTTACTAAAATATTTATGCAAAATATGTAAGGAAGTAAAATTACCTACTGTAATCTAGGTAATAATTGCAGTAATGGGCCCAGATAATCATTTGTTTGTTTGTTTGTTTGTTTGTGTGTGTGTGTATCTGTCTATTTTTGTTTCCCATACAAAAAGCTCCCTTACTTGGCTTCATTTTTACTCTACTAAATGGCAACAATTTTCATAATATCTAAGCTGTGTTTCCAATAAAATTCAGGGTTCCATGAAAAACTGCTTTACGCTGCCCACCACTAACCAGCCATTTCGTGTTTCTTCCCCAGCACCCGCTGAAACAGACTATGTAGATACTACCACCAAAGACCCTTTCAGGCCAGAGGAGCCAAGGACAGAAGGTGGTAAAGGTTTTCATGCTATGATTCACTTTTTCTGCTTTTTGAGCTATAACACTTGATTGAAAAGATTTGAAGAGCTATACTTCTGACCTACGTGCCAAACCGTCTACATCTCTTACTGAGGATCAGCCTGGAGAGTTACATTTATTCTGCGTGTGCTTTAGAAATTAGCTATATGCATCAGCAGCTCTAATGCTCTGAGATTCTTAAAATTAACACAATAGTTGACACTCTCTGGGAAAAAAAATATGTCCTATTTATCTGATAGTATCTGAAGAGCGAGGCATAATAACATTTTAAAGCCAGATGTTGACAAAGTATGAATATTAGAGGTTTAATACTCTAGGACTTCTTCCCTTTGTCCCATCTAAAATTCATTGTCCTGTCCGTTAAATTACCGCATAAATTCTTGAGACTGAGGTTGCAAATACTGGAGAAACACTTGCAGAGATGAGCATCTTACAGTTTCTAAATCCATTCTCCTTTTTTTGATACAGTTGTGCAGTCTCTTACACATGTGTCTGAGCTTCCTGAGACCATGCTAGGTAATGACATCTCAGCAGAACAGCAGTGTTCTCTGTCTTCACTGCATCATCCCGAGAGTCTCAGGACCATCCTTCTTGTAAATCCATGTGGCATTTTCTTTCGCTGTTGTTGAATTTTCTTCCTTAGGTGCTTCTATTCATAATCATTGCCCAAAAGTGGCTTTTTAGTTAATATCTTGATCTCTTATTATTCTGTGTTAGGCAAACTGTGCAATATAAAATATAGCATTTTTCCTAATATTGTGGTCACTGCCTGCTAGGTACTGTTTCACTGAAGATCATGATCCATTCATACTTCCTGACCTAGTGATGTACTTTCCATTAACAGTCTTTTCATCATGTTGGCGTAACATGTTTGTCTCTCTGTTATTTGTCATCCAAGTCAAAGTCTATACTTCTTAACTGGCATGTGCTATAATTTTAAAGTTACCTTTGTCCTTCATAGTTCTTATTGAATATGTCATTTAAGCATTGTGGGGGACGTGGAGATATTAGAAGTAATGATATTGCTTGTCTCAGAAGTATTTTGCAACCTGACATCTATACTTTGTAAATGGAATGAGTTGTGAAGAAGTATAGGAATGCTGATTTCCTGCAGTTTAGCCATTTTCTTAATTTTGACATCTGTTCGTAACCATCCTGACTGTTGTCTGTAATCTGAGTGTGCCTAGCACTGTAGTAACCCCGCAAATTTCCTTCGGTTGCCATAGAAACATCAACTCTGCCTTCCCAAACTATAATCCTACCCAGACCAGATGAGCCTCAGACTGAACCTGGTAAATACACTTTCTTGTTTGCATTTCGCATATGAGGTGAGTGTTTGCAAAATGACACCATGACCCGTGCATGAGAAGCCCCGACTCCTGCCCTTCTCCGGCGTTGATGGGTGAGCCCGCTTTTCTGACGTAGCACCTCTCTGTCTGTCTGCTGTCACCAATCTGTCTCTCAAATGGTAATGTGAAAACTTTTAACATGATGTTGAAAATACCCTCAACCTCGCTTTAAATATTTTAGCTCAGGAAACAGGAATGTTTAGGAGGAAAAGTATACACATTCTATTCTATTTTAAAGTATATGTGAATTTATTTGGATTCCTACGCTGTGCTGACTAGCTTTATAACTGTGAAGTCTTTTGAGGTTGCTTACTTGTGTTTGAAATTATACAATACTGACAGAAAGAGATTTTGCTGTATAATGTGCATAATATGGTCAGTCCGCTTGTCTTCATTCAGGGGCCTCACTACTGTCTGCTCCTTCTTTCAATAGGCTGGAGTCTCACTCTACACTCCCTCCTGATATTTGAGAAACTGCAATTAAGCTACTAGCCATAAAGTTTTCCCTGAGAGTGGAGTTTGATCCTGATGAAAACAAGTCACCTTCATGGATAGTAGAATTTCTGCAGTGCCCACAGTTTTCTTTGGAATAGGATTTAGCCATAAATAGGCCCAAGTGTCTGGTGTCTGCTTTGGTTGTCACTAAACCATTTTAACCCAGGTGTGGTGTTCATGTCTGTATCCTAGCATTCTGTGAGGCTGAAACAGGAAGACTGCTATGAGTTCAGCCAGCCTGGGCTACATAGTTAGATACTCATCCCCCTTTCCCCCAAACACTGTTTTATATGGTTCTGTTTCCAGGAGACATAGAATATTAATTTTGATGACTATATTCTAAAACACTTATTAAATAATGTTGCCTAATAAATGATATAGTTTAACTTTTAGCCAAAGTCTACATTGACTACATGAATGAAATGTATTTCATGTCAGTTACAACTACCATTGCCAAAAAATCTTTCAAAAGCCTATTAACATATTATTGAGCGTCTAATTGTATATATTACCTGCAATTTTGTTGTTGTTTTTGTTTTATGAGAACAAGGGCTTGCTGTGTAGGCCACACTCATCCAGAACGCGTGATCCTGTTGCCTCATCCTTCCTAGCACTGAGATCACCAGACGGATTTCCTATGTCTAGCCAACTGTCACAGATTGCATTTCCTGGAATTGCTTCTTAACATGCCTTCGTCTTCACATGGTCTTCTGTGCCCTGGGAGAGCAAATAGCACATTAATTAGGATCTCAGCAATAAAGGGGGATGACCCATGATATCACTAATAAGCTCAAATCATTAATTTAAGGATAAGAACACTTGTTAAACATCATATCAGTTTTGGTGGTAAATGTCCCTGTTGACCCTGACTAACAAATGGTGGTCTAAACCACTAAGTTATTAAGCCAAAGTAACCTCCTGTGTATCTTGGTATTTGTCTCTTTACAGGCCAGAGAACTGCACTGAAATATAATCTACTTTATATATTGTAGATTATCTTGCATATTATTGTCAGGAAGAAGCCAGCCTGGAGCCCACCATGCAAACTCACGTACACTCCCAGTATCTAACAACTAATTTTTAGTGACTGTTCCTTAAAGGTTCTTAAACTAAATAATATTAACTCCATTTTGTTTTTTCTTACCCAACTTCCAATGCCAAATAATTTTTATTTTCAGCATGCTTTTTCTCAAGAGCCGCATGATACTGGGGATACCATTCTCTGTGTTCTGATCTTTATCATTTTAGTTCTACTGAAGGCAGCGTTCTCAGAGGCTGTGGCCCCGGACCTGACAATTCCTTTCCTTCGTTGGGATACATTTTTAATTTTTTCACTGAAGAAAACAGTTGCTTTTTATACCAATTGCTCTAGAGCCTTCAATAGAGTTTCTCCAGTGAAGGAACAATGCTCTGTAGAGAAGTCTCCTTGACACTCAATTTTTCTTCCCCAATATAGCCAATATAATTGTGCTTTGCTTAGTAATGGTAATTATTTCCATTAGACTTGCTACTTAAATCATTCTATATGAATTTTTATCATAGTAATTTCTTTATTTTGAAAAGATGTGTTTGTATTTAAAGAATACATCTGCATATTCCTGACGACATGTGGCTTAGTAATGAGGTGACTTTGTTACTGTGTGCTTTGTTTTTTTAACCTATTTTAAAAGTGTTTGAAGTAGATATTTCAAAATTTCCAACAGTTTTCTTTAGCAAGCTGAATATTTGAGGGGTGTTTAATCTACCTCTTTTATCCTATGACTGTAATCTCCCTCTTCTTGGCAGCTCTCTAGGGATTTTGACAGCAATTATTTGCTTTATTTATCTTCAGTCGCCCTGCAAATACTTTTGGGCTTCTGGAAAATGTTATAGTTCTTGGAAGGGTCAAGGGCTCCCAAGCTGTGAACCTGTGTCTTTCTTCTAGCTCCCAGGCAAACACCCGGCATATCTCCCAGGCTCAGAACAACACCACGCCCAAGAACCTCAGCAAAACTGCCAGGTAACTGCAAAGCTTATTCTTTAATGTCTAAAACTTGAGGTTGGTGATTTACTTTCTCAGTTCTACCAAAATGAGTTTTTAGCCATCTTCAAATAAGGCTCCCTTTCTTTGGTAACCTGAAGTATTTGCATTTATTTCTGGACTTCATCAGAAAGCACATCACTGGGAGAGCTGAATCTACAAAGCTTCCCTAACATCTTATTGTTTCAGATGGGGATGGCCAATAATAGGTTTTCTTGGAAGAACCGCTTACTCCCCTTTCCCTACAATTTTAGGCTACCTTCCAGGCCTTTCTCCCATCCCATAATGTGCTCCTACCCCCCTCCCAATCACACAACTTAAATGAACACCAATCCGAGTACTGCTTCTAGAAATTACCCTAGGTCCACCTGCACACGAAACCAGGAAAGGAATGCTACTCTCACTAATGGTACAGAAGTGGGAACAAAATAGTTACTATATTAGTTCACCATATTAGTACACCAAATAGAGTAAACCTATTGGTCTTGGTCCAGGTGGTAGTTCTTGAATCCTACCAGGAATAATTTAAATGATTTCAGATTTTCTGTTGTTATTTTAGGTATGACCACTAAAATTTGATTCTGTTTATTATTTTTCTAGAAAAAATGATGTAAAAATATTCTGTTTTATTTTTCACTAATAATTAAAAATCTGTCATACTTTGTATATAATCAAATCTGTTCATATTAATTAACAAATTTTATTGTGACAATAATATTTTGAGGTGTAAATATATAAAGGTACAAATGCAAAATTCAGCAAAGAATTAGAAATTTTAAATCACAACAAATTATTAGAGTATGGAGATATGTGGAGTCCTGGTAAAATGCTTAAAGAGTAATTAAGAAATAATTAGTGAATAAATACAGGGCTAAAATGTGTCAAAATATTTTGAATAACTAATAAATCAGATGTTACATTTGTTGGTTAAAAGTAATAAGCTAGATATAAAAATTGAATAGTTGCTAACATTACATGACAAAGAGCTGACATGTTTTTATTCAACATATAAGAAGGACAAGAATAACAGGGAAAAATGGAAATTTTAAAACAAGAAAATGATAAAAGACAAAGCAAGAAATGCTAGGAGTCCAGATTCCCAGACTATAAATTCCTTCATACAAAGTTAACTGAAGGGATATAAACTACTATGAAAGATTTGATGATGATTTTTATCTTTTTGAAGAAAACTTTGTACTTAATAAATTTCAGTGCAGTAAATTAGGTTCCTCATATAATTTTCTATTATTGAGCCACAAATTTTAGATTTGTTTACTTTTAAATTAGCTTTTCAGTCAACACAAGATTATAAGCTCAGAATGAAGAGAACTAACCCAGTTCACTCCATGCTAACTCTGGAAGATTGGAGGGCCGGCAAACTACTTAGCTTTGTTCCAACTGAGGCAGCTCTGGTCCACATCCATTGTCTTCGTCAGTGAACAGCATCTGCAACCCAAATGCTTCTGACATCTTCAGTGGTATTTAGTAAGGGAAAATAAAAATGAATATCAAAATGTGTAGTAATGATCTTGTTTTGTTTCTGAGACAGGGTTTCTCTGTGTAGCTCTGGCTGTCCTGAATTTGCTTTGTAGACTAGGCTGGCCTTGAACTCACAGAGATATGCCTGCCTCTGCCTCTTGAGTGCTGGCAGTATAGGTGAGCACCACCATGCCAGGCTCTAATGATGTTTTTTAAGTGATGCAAGTTAGATCTTTTCCTTTCAAAATGAGGATATGATCCCAAAAAAAAAAAAAAAACAGATCCAAATAATACATTAGATTTTTATAGCCTTTCAAGGATGTGTGCATGTGCACATAAGTATCATAAACTATTGTTCTATTAAGTGCTTATTTAATTTGTGTGGGATGGTATCTGCATGCATGCATCTTCATGTGTGTATGTGCGTGCCACTACACAAGTGTGAAAGTCAGAGGAAAATGTTAGGAACTTGTTCATTTCAAACATGTTAGTGGTGTCAGGACTCTTTTACGTACCAAGCCACCTTGTTAACCTCATAAAATGTTAGAAAAATAAACCTTCAGATCCTAGTTTCTCCTCCATTGCCTTTGAATCTCATAAACTTGAAGGGGCCATCTGCATGAGTTTACATTCTGTATGCTCAGCTAACCACACATCAGCTAACACTCAGTGTATCTCAATGCACAGCACAATGTTTGTCCACCCCTGTTTTTCAGTATAAAATTTTCTAATAGGTTAGGCTATCTTTCTAGCTCTTTTAGAGTATCTCTATGAATTACATTATAAAATTCAAATTTGTATTTGGTTCTTCAGGATAAAATAGGACTTAAAGTTTGAAACAAATAATCAACAATATTTTATAAGCTGATAAGGCAAATGAAGTTCTGTGTTTGTAGGTAATAATGACCCGAAATTATTTTTATACTTAGAGATCTCACCACAATCATCAAAAGTTTGGGTATTACTGGTCTTATAGAAGTAAATATAGTTTTAAAAAATAGAAGTAAATAATAGTTTTGGTTCTCCCGCTTGCCCTTTAGGACAGTTTTTTTTTTTTTCTGACTAATAATAAGGAGCAAAGTAACATCTTTCCCAAAGAACGGGGGTGTTGGATCTGAGCACAGTGATCCTCTCTGGCCCTTGGTGTCTGCTGCAACTCTCAGCTCTAGTACTTAACCTGACCCCAGTCATCAACCCAAGTCAAGCAAGCACATGCAGAAAAAAAAATGAAGCCCTATCCTAACTTATTCCTGTCTTCTCTGACATGAAGCTTAAAATCAAACAAAAACCTCTTTATCAAAATAATTTGTCAAATGTTGTGATTTCTCAGACTTCATTTTCCAACACTGAGGAATTTTCGTTGGCTTTCTACCTGTTCTATTTCTAGAGCTTATGTTCTCTTTCTGTCTCTGTGTTGCCGCTGCCTTGTTTTTATTACAGTTCAAGCTTTATTCCCTGTAAGACCTGATGTGTTGGCATGACTAAGAAACAAGAAACCATAATGACTCATGATCTGAGTTCTCTCTTTCAGTTCCTAAGGAACCCCAGCATACTCCTTCAAAACCCAAAATGCCACCAAGCCCCGAAGTGGCAGACACTACACCTGGTAAATATCTTATTTTGTATTTAAGCTGAGTGGACCTTGCTGTCCCACACAGATGCACTGAAATATGAGAGCTGAGGTGTGTGTGATTGATTCAATTGTACCTCTATTGTGCAGTCTGGTGGCTTTTATTTTTATAGGTGCCGCAAGAATTCTAGTTGCACATGTAGGAGAACTGTTATTACCATAAAGAGATAGAGAATTATGCCAAGAATGGAATGTTTTTTCTAGAACCAAAATTTGTTGTTGTTTTTCTTATTGGTGGGTCTTGTTGAGGTTGTTGGATTTGAATAACTTTATAGGTAGAGAAGAGGGAACTCATGGAAAGAGAAATATGAGCTAATGATAGAACTATAGGATAAACTGGCTGAATATCTGTCAAGAGTAGAGCATTTGGCTGGCATGCCGATGGCCCTAGGTTCAGTCCCCAATACTGAAAAAAAAAAAGTTATATACTTTTATCTCAGTGTTTGGGAGCTGGAGCCAAAAGAATCAGAAATTCTAAGTCAGTCTCACCTACATGGAACCCTGTGTCAAAAACCCTAAAAACGAACTAATTAGGATAGGAATAAATAATTGAAGCTAAATGCCTCATCAAGATGGAAGGGGGTGGCCAGTAGCACGAGGACGAGGAAAGCCGAGGCAGTATTCTCCAAAGGGGTGGGAGTCAAGGCCACTGTCATTCAAGCTGTAAAGCTACCAAGATAGAACAGAGAAATAGGGAATTTTGAGGCAAAAAGCCCACAGAGTTTACCTGTTTTGCCTTCTAAGAGAGGTAATCTGATTACAGCTCATGGGCAGAATAAATCTTCTTATAGACTATATTCTATCCGCTTTCTCAAACAGTGTCTTGATTTTTCTCAATGAACTCTAGAGAAGCATTCATACATGGGCACTTTATTTTGTCCTACCTGACATTGCCTATCCAGAAGTGCCTTTTGATAGTTGAATTTTCTTTAGAGTGATCCATTTACCTAAAAATGTCGTTAGCATAATTGATTAGGCAGTTGATATTAATGAAAATTGGTTAACATAATTATATATAGTAACGATAGGCTAAAGGTAAATAAAAGGAAATCAAAACTGCCTTCCCAAATAAATTATCATCATGATTTATGTTGATGAGATGCCCTCAGCGTGGAGGACAGATTTTAGGGATTCTAATCTAATGAGGTTTAATATGCCGATGAAAGCCACAAAAGGGAGAAATTCTGACTTGCTTAGAGTAGCAGTGGGTCGTGTAGGAACATGATTCATAGTCCTTTTCTGGGAATCATTCAACTGCTATATGTTCTGCTGATCTTGCCTGTACTAGAAAGTTTGCTCTGTAGTTTATTAAATCACCACTTCATACTAACGAGGAAAGAGCCAGCATTAGCAGCTGGAATCCACATTAGCCTTACTCTGTAGGGAGCTGAAGCAGCAACAGCAGCAGCAAATGCGTTTACAGTGTGGCCCGTTTGTTAGTAACCTTCCTTACTTTCCTTCTCTAATCCCAGCTCTTCTGTGTCAAGCCTAGTACTGTAGTTAATAGGCATTTATAAACTGCATTCTTCTTAGCATCATCATGGCCTTTGCAGAGCCATGAAGAAAGTAGGCCTAAGCAGGGCCTCCCTATATGGGCACCCTGTCCTTGGTTAAGATTTTGGCTTAGAGATCTGATATGAGTGGCAGGAAATCACTCTTGTATTTTTTCCCCAGTAAGAAGACAGTCAGCGGCCAATCTGTTTCATTTTGTTAACAAAAAAACAAATATTTAAACACTATTGCATGTCTAATGTGAGTTGGCCTATTGTTTAGCTAAAATTATCTTAATATTCTCATATGCCATGTATGAATAACACGATAAATAAGCCATGTCACTAGGAAAGGCAGAAGTTGGCAGTAGCCTGTGCTTGTCTAGCATTTATTCTGTACTGATCATAGTCATACATTTCACACACAGCCTCCTCGAATGGCTAGCCAGTTCCATTTGCTTTATTGTCTTTCTATGTTTTAAAGTGTCGCTTGCAATGAAGTTTTGTCCCCCTTGTAGGTACTCAAGATTTTTGTTTTTCATCTTAGTCTGTGACCCATTTATTCACTTATCTAATGTAATATATTTTCTATTGCTATCTGAATTTTAGTATCAAATGGCAGCTACCACTTCAGCTCAAAAAGTTTCTTTTTGAAAGCTTTGAAACAACCTACAAGAAGCCTACCTCCATGTCTATCGTACTATTTTCTCTTTGTTCTCTCTCTTTCTATCTTTCTCTTTTTTCTCTCTCTCTTTGTCTCTCTCTCTCTCTCTCTCTAAGGGTGGCTTCAGTATGAACTGTGACCATCTGTTTACTGTGGTCCCTCCTCTAGGAAGTCGTAGTTTCCATTTTGAAAGGATAATCATTCTTCCTAAGCTCTGCTCTTTAGCCTTTTCATTCTTCATGCTTTAGAGATCTTATACCTAATGTTTATGTTCACTATGGTAGTATACAATGTTTTATAATCTTTTTCTTTCAGTTCCAAAAGGTGAACAACTTTCCCATAAAGCAGACCTCGAGGTCTCTCACAGTGAAACTGGTAAAAATATTTGCTTTTTCTTAGGTAGAAAGTGTATTTATATTTTAAAAGTCCTGGTATAAATTACATGTATATGCCATGATACAGAAAAGTATAGTTATGAAATATGTTTTCTTGGAGAAAGTTCAATCATATAATCATTTAAAGTTTTTTCCTGGTTAAATATAAGTAGGCTAACAAAATAGGTTTATTTGCCTTGGAAATGTTTTTACTGAAGAGGAGACCCTGCTAAAATTAGCTGAGGTTTTTACACTCTTCTGTAGGTTTTTTTGTGTGTGTGTGTGTAGTTTTTTTTTATGTTTTAAAATGGTTGCCTGTTTATGTTTTCCTCAAATTGTACCAGTTTACATTCCCATCAGCAGTGGAGGAGGGTTCCCCTTTCTCCACAACCTCTCCAGCATGTGTTATCGCTTGAGTTTTTCATCTTGGCCATTCTGATGGGTGTAAGGTGATATCTCAGGGTTGTTTTGATTTGCATTTCCCTGATGGCTAATGAGGATGAACATTTCTTTAAGTGTTTTTCTGCCATTCGATATTCCTCTGTCGAGAATTCTCTGTTTAGCTCTGTTCCCCATTTTTTAATTGGATTACTTGGATTGCTGCTTTTCAGCTTCTTTAGTTCTTTGTATATACTGGATATTAGTCCTCTGTCAGATAAAGGGTTAGTGAAGATTCTTTCCCAATCTGTAGGCAGTCGTTTTGTTTTGATGACGGTATCCTTTGCTTTACAGAAACTTTTCAGTTTCATGAGGTCCCATTTATTGATTGTTGCTCTTAGAGCCTGTGCTGTTGGTGTTCTGTTCAGGAAGTTGTCTCCTGTGCCAATCCAGTGCTAGGTATATACCCAAAGTTTGTTCAAGTACAAAAAAAGGACACTTGCTCAACCATGTTTATAGCAGCTCTATTTGTAATAGCCAGAACCTGGAAACAACCCAGATGTCCATCAACGGTGGAATAGGTACAGAAATTGTGGTATTTTTATACAATGGAATACTACTCAGCAATCAAAAAGGAGGAAATCATGAAATTTGCAGGCAAATTGTGGGATCTAGAAAAGATCATTCTGAGTGAAATATCCCAGAAGGAGAAAGACAAACATGGGATATACATACTCACTTATATAGACCTATAAGATATGATAAACATAATGAAATCTATACACCTAAAAAAGATAATCAATTGAGCGGACATGGGGTAAGATGATCATTTAGAAGGACAGATGGGATGTGCATTGAACGTATGACAGGAGTCTACTGAGCGCATCTGAAAGACTCTAACTAGCAGTG
This sequence comes from Meriones unguiculatus, assembly GCF_030254825.1. Classification (NCBI taxonomy): domain Eukaryota; kingdom Metazoa; phylum Chordata; class Mammalia; order Rodentia; family Muridae; genus Meriones; species Meriones unguiculatus. The sequence goes on from NC_083364.1 coordinate 58,805,255, forward strand.
TTTTCAAAGCAAAGACTCATGACCAAACCTTTGGCAGAGTACAGGGAATCATATGAAAGAAGGGGAGTTAGTATGATGGGGAAAGGATAGGAGCTCCACAAGGACCAAATATATCTGGGCACAGGGTCTTTTCTGAGACTGACATTCAACCAAGGACCATGTATGGATATAACCTAGAACCTCCACTCAGATGTAGCCTGTGGTAGCTCAGTAACCAATTGGTTTCCCAAAGTGAGGGGAACAAGTACTATTTCTAACAGGAACTCAATGACTGGCTCTTTGGTCTCCCCACCCCCGAAGGGAGGAGCAGTCCTGTTAGGCCACAGAGGAGGGCTTTGCAGCCAGTCCTGAAGATACCTGATAAAACAGGATCAGATGAATGGGGAAGAGGTCCCCCCTATCAGTGGACTTGAAAAGGGGCACGGTGGAGATGAGGGAGGGAGGGAGGGTCTGGGAGGGAATGAGGGATCGGGACATGGCTGGGATACAGAGTTAATAAAATGTAACTGATAAAAAAATAAAAAAAAAATAAAAGAAAGTTGCCTAACCATTGACACGGTTTGAAAAATAAAATAAAATAAAATAAAATAAAATAAAATAACTATATCTAGAAAATAAATTATCTGACTATGTAGTAATTCTCATAAATGTTTCTTTGGTTTACTTTTGGCATAGTTCTGCCTCCTGTCACCTTTAGAGTTGAGCCACCAAAGACAACAATAGGTAATGGGTTTTGTTGTTGTGCTGTTGTTGTTTCCATATTAACCACCAGCTTGCTTACTTTCTTTGATGCCATCAAGGATATAGCAGTTCTTTCTCAAGTGATCTCTAACTGAAAAATTACCTCCTCTCGGTTCGTTTTATGATGTCATTGTCACCTTGGCCTCTGTTTCTAATAAAGAGAAGTACAGTTTCAGTTCTGAAAGGTTTTGCTTCAGAGACCAGCTCAGGAAGGCTCATTACCAGGCTTGCCCTTATCTACCTCATTATCTCTTCAACTCTGCTTTCCCTGCTCCCCATCTAGTTAATGATTTCTGCTGGTTAATGGTTCTCAGCTGTGATGCTGCAACATGTTAGTGTATGTCAAAGCTTGTCAGAAGATGCAAGAAGATAATATTGGTCAAAATATGAAAGCTGCCAGTGATTTTTTTTTTTTTTGTCTTATTAAAGCAGACTCAAAAAGCTAATCTGAACCATTTTGTAATCTTTTCTGCTTTGGGGTGATGGGTAGAGACAGAGCTATAACCAGAAAACCAGGAAGGTATCCAAAACACACTCCATCTTGGCCAGGTCTCCTATGCAGTGGGAGAACACAGGATATCATTTACTGGGCTTCCTGGTAGAAAACGGTTAAGAACCATTACAGAACTATTCCATTGTTTTTCTCCTGAGAGTCCTGGACACACTAACTTTCTTCTTCGCCATTCGGATGTTTTTCCTTTTGTATCTCAAATGAAGGCCTCTCCTGCCATACCACTCTGGTTCATTGCTGGCTTTGACTTAATAACTTGCCAACTTAGTACTTTTCTTTTGCAGCACCTTTAGAGACACGGGACATCCCTCTCATACCTGTGATTTCACCAAGACCTAGTCAAGAGGAGCTCCAAACTGTCCAGGGTAAATTGTATTATTTTGCTCCACAGGAGCTCATCATTTGAGGGTTGCCCTAAAAGTACCATGCTCGCTTTATTCAACTTTTACATTACAAGATTTTCCATATAAATAAGAAACTCTACAAGCATCTTGACAGTCAAGTTTCAAGTACAGTCAGCTCTCCTGAATCCAAACAGCTCTTTGAAAAGAATTTTCTGAAAGTGATCCGGTGTTTTTCCTGTCATCGTTCCTCAAATGGCATAATACAGTAACTGTTTTCGTAGCATTTTCGTCAGTTTATACTTCAACCATTCTAGAGAGGATTTAAGATATAATAAGAAACCCACAGAACTTATAGGTTACCTGCAGAGAGGCGATGGATTAGACAAGGAAGTGGTTGATATGACCTGTTGCTTTGAGGAATTCAACCTAAGTATGTCCCCAATTGTGGAAATGCATTTGCTGAGTCATGATTGAAAATAATGGGAAAGTCCACAGCTCATTTGTTTATGGCCTCTTCATTCCTTTCCTTATTGCATCCTGCAGCGTTGTTTCATTCAGTAGCTTTAGTTTCCTCTCTTTATCCCTTTTCAAGTAAATCTGTCAGTGTGTGTGTGAATGTGTATGTGTGCCTACACGTGCATATATGTGTTAAAGTAACAGCATATTTTTCAATGAGGTACATTTGGAAGAACACTTTAAGTGGAAAAAGCAGGTATACCCTAATGATTAACAACAAATAGCATTCTAGCCTCTGTCTACAAAGTCACTCATAAAATGGTAAAGTTAAAAGCACTTTACAAAAATTACCACTGAATATACTAATTATCTAATTTCTACTCCCCATTTTGTTTTGTTTATTTTCAATGCTTGTGTTTATTTTTTTTAAAGATTTATTTATTATGTATACAATTTTCTGCCTGTATGTACACCTACATGCCAGAAGAGGGCATCAGGTCACATTATAGATGGCCGTGAGCCACCATGTGGTTGCTGGGAACTGAACTCAGGACCTCTGGAAGAGCAGCCAGTGCTCTTAACCTCTGAGCCACCTCTCCAGCCCCTGCTTCTGGGTTTATTGAAGGACAAACCATCTTTGTCAGCCATCACAAATCTCTTCCTGAAAACTGAATAAAGAGAATAAACTAAGTCAAGTAAAAAGGGGGCAATATTACTACCACCAGCTATTTCCTTGATCTTTAAGGTGCCAGAGTAAACAATATAATCTATCTTGTCATTATGATGTAATAATTTCAGGATAACATGAAAGTAGCACTTGTTTTGCCAAGACAAACATGTCTAAATGTCAGTAAACATGCATTTTTATTTTGACAAATAGATAATAAAAGGATGTTTCTTCTATGGTTGAAATAAACATCTTTTCATGTGATCTATCTATTTTATATATATATATATATAACTTGTAGAATAGGAAAGAGACAAAAAGACAAGTGCATAGACGTTTAAGGTGTTTTCAAACCTTGGCTACATCCATGGATAGCAGTCTCATAAAACAGCTATCTTGGGCTTTTCACTCGATGGCTGGGCACTTGTCTAGCACATATGATGCCCCTGGGTTTGGTCCCCAGCACAATAAAACCAAAAATCAAAGCAAAAGGATCCTGAACTCAAAGGTGCCTTGGAAGTCCTTATAATAATCACTAAAATAATGACATAGGGCAACAAAGATAAGTCATTAACATATGCACTCGCTTTAAGTTAGTATAAAATAGATAGGGAGTAGCTTGAGCTATTTGTTGTTCTTTGCCTTGCACTTTGTTATGCTCATGGCGATGGCTCTTTAAAACAAGGCCTGTTACTCTGTTTTTCCTTAGAAGAAACAGACCAGTCTACCCAAGAGCTCTTCACAACCAAGATTCCACGAACGACTGAATTGCCAAAGACAACTCAGGGTAATGCTGTTTCTCCACTCTTGGAGGGAAATTTTCCCTTATTTTCCTTTAATCAAGAAACAAATCTTGCTTTCAGATGGTATTTCCTCACCAGAGTGAACTACTTAATTGATTTCATATTAATGATGAAGGACCTCAGGCAAATTGACTGTCATTTTTGTACACAGCTTCTTTTGCCGGTACTTCGAATGTGTTTGCAGGATGCTGATAATTAATCTTAAAACCCTTAGGACTTTTTCCTCCTTGATGAACCTTCATAAGCCTGATTTTCATATCTGATGACTAAGGAAAACCTTCTCCATCTTCCTTCTTTCTTTTCTCTTCCTCTCCTCTTTTCTTTCTTTTTTCCCTCTGTCATCTTCTCAGCACAAATAAAACCCATTGTTATTGTGAGCTGAGAAAAGCTAATAATAAGAAAAATCTTTTTTTAATTATTATTGAGTATGGTTAGATATTTAGGAATGTGTTCTTTGTGATGTTCTGTCTCTGGGGAAATGAACTCACCTGCACAACACTTAGTCTTCATTTTCTCAGTCTTTTTCATTAGTTTCTAACCTACTTGGGTTATAACCATTTTCTGGTTTCTAAGGCTGTTGCATTATTTTTGCTGCTGTTTGTATGATCTCTTTGGCTCATGTGTATTAAATGGCAGAAAGCCAAAGCAAATAAATCAGCAGCAAACTTTTTAAAGGATTTGGAAGACCTTTAACTCTGTTCTGTCCATTATCAATTCCAATTTGAGGGAGAACATTGACAGATAAAGGTCTAATTAATAGGAGCCTAGTAATTATATAGTAGTGTAATCCCAGCATCTGGGAGTGACATGAGAATTGTGAGTTCAAGGCCAGACTGGAAAAAAAAAAAAAAGGCAAAATAGATTTAAAAATTAAAGGAAGAAGGAAGGAAAGGAAGAAAGAAAAGTAATTAGTAACAGCAAGAAAAATGACAACAATAAGTAAGTGTAGCTTTAAGGAAGGCACTGTGTCAGCAGTGACAGCCTGAGCAATCATGACTAGGACGAGTGTGGTGCGACACTAGGGTCTCTGACTCTAAATCGTGTTTGTTTAGCTTAACATTTTAATTTTAAAATTTCCAATTCAAAGTTTATTTAGTTTGTATTTGTTAGGTTCTTATTTGTTTACAAATATGCAGAGAAATAAGAAGCACCACAGCAGCTTTCCTGTGCCCTCTTTCCCTGGCATTGGGTTTTTTGTTTGTTTCTTTGTTTGTTTGTTGTTTTGTTTTACAAATCACATTGCTATCTGGAATGGCAGCATCATCCTCACACTCAAACAATGCACCGCTTCAACAAAATTGTCTCAGAAGGATTGTATAATGGTGTGTCTGTCTGTCTGTTCAGATAATTCTAAGTTTGAGGCACTTCTCTGTTATCCTAGAGTTTATACTTTCCTAGTTTTTCCTCAAATCTTTTTTTTAGGCTCACCCAGGATAGTTGTATGAGATATCAAATAATAACTGGGAAGGAAGCCATCATCAGGGAGAAGAGGAGGACCCACAAACTGCTACCTTTCAATAACCCTGACTAGAAGCAGAGGGGGGACAGCTTTGATGAAGACTAGCCATGTGCTATCAGGACCTTCTTCATAAGCTGTGCCTGAGCTCTGAGGTTCTTCAGGTCCAGTCCTCATATGGCACATTCCAACTGAGAGACTAGAGGCAGAGATGAAATCATTCCTGCAGATGTTGTGCTCTAACCACATGTGTGTCCCTGATGCGTGAGCCTGTGGGACCGCAAACCCTCGGCAGTGGTACTCCTAGGGCCACAACAGAACCTGGCTACTAGATTCTCCCTTGTATTTTCTCCGTGGCAGCCTTGCTTCTGCTTCTGCTGAGACAATTCCCACACAAAGTGCCACAACCTAAGCTCGTTTCTCTGTGCCTCCCACTTTTGTTTCTATATGTATTTGTTTTGCATGTACATGGGTGTGATGAGAGGACATTTGTGGCATGTGTATGGAGGTTAGATGCCTTTAACAGCATTGGTTCTCTCCTTCCACCACCGGATTCTGGGATCACACTGAGCTTGCCAAGCTTGCCAACAAGCATTTTTACCCACCAAATCATCTAAGTGCCTAGCTTTCTACTTCAGTACCTTGTAGTACTATAGGCATTTTAAGGAGTCCTCATTATTTGACTTTCAGCTTTTGTTCCTTCTCCATTTGGAACTGGCAGAGCTCAGTGCTTCTGTTATCACTGTATATTTATTTCTGATGTTTATGTACTTTATTTTTAATGTTTTATAAGTTTTTAAAATGGATATAAAATATCTTTAATTTTTTTATATTATTGGTCACCCCCAAAACAGGAGGCAGTACTGTTTACATTGTTACATAGTCACAAAGCTCCTTTGCCTTTCTTAATTATGTTTAAGATTAGATATAGCCCATGGCAGCTCAGTCTCCAAGTGGACTCCCTAGTAAGGGAGGGGCTGTCTCTGACATGAACTCAGTGGCTGGCTCTTTGATCACCTCCCCGAGGCGAGTGCAGCCTTACCAGGCCACAGAGGAAGATAATGCAGCCAGTCCTAATAAGACCAGACAGGCTAGGGTGAGATGGAAGGAGAGGAGGACCTCTCCTATCAGTGGACTTGGGGAGGGGCATGGGAGGAGAAGAGGAAGGGAGGGTGGGATTGGTAGGGCACAAGGGAGGGGTCTGCAGCTGGAATACAGTGAATAATTGTAATAAAAATAAATAAATAAATAAAGATTAGTTTTCTCTGGGCCACACACTCTCAGACTGCCTCACAGCCTAAAAAAAAAAAAAAATTGTATTCCAGCTCTTTAATTTCTTCCTCGAAAAACTAGAACAAAAGCTCTCGTGCCCTGGTGTTGAAGTAATGATGGCACAGTGCTGGACATTTCTGCACCCTGCTTTGATCTCCTTCCTGTGTAGAGTTTGAAAATCCCTGTATTTTCTAACGATGAAGAAAATAAGAGCCATGATCCTTTTTAGGTCTCTTCAGCACAAGCAATCAAATGTTCAAAGGGATGTACACGAAAAGCAGAAATGGGTTAGAGGGACTGGCACTTTTACCATCCTCTAAGAAAATCAAAGGGAACCATTTGCGAATCATCATGAGGCGTTTTTTTGCTCTGTGGGCATTAACGCAGTATTTGTACTCACTGTGGTTAGTACCTTTGGGATGGCCCCTGCAGGATTTCAGTCTGCACTGTTGGCCCGCTCTATGGCAAAATCCTGCTCATCAAAGCCTTCACATTGGACGCTTCTAAGTGAGAGCTACAGAGTAAGCTGTTTCACAGGTGTTATTTTTTTTTTTTAAGCCTGGCAGGCAAGACATTGCTGATTTATGGTTAATAAATATCCACTGAAGATGTGAGCAAAACTGTTAAATGATGTAACGTTTGTATAGTTTACAAAAAAAGAAAAAAATTCTGGCTGTAGCTCGCGCACTGCGGCTGGTAGGGCCCAGAAGGAGCACATCCTGTAATGCCTAAGGAAGCGAAAATAGTTCCGTACCGTCTCCCAAATTTGCCTGCAGTGGTCATCCACATTGTCCTTCGGCAAGGCTTCATTACTGCTCCTTCGTGGGCAGGCCCCTAATCACAGGAGGTAACATGCTAGTCTGGGGATTTCTTGGTCCCTATTCCTTGACAGGTGGGACGCCAGCCGCCATTTTCACTCCTTTGTATAGCAATCATAAACAGTGGCTATTTATTCATTTCAGAGTTTATAAGCAAATTTGATAAAGCCCAGGTTACCATTATTTTTCCTTAGCCATCTAATTTTTCCTTTTTTTTTTTTTTTTAACTGTTTTTAACCCTTAAGATTGCTTTCTTTGGAAAAGTAATGTTCCATAGTTCCTCATTGAGAAAGATGGCTGGTTGGAGAGAGGTCTGGCTGGATAGATGATTGGCTGTAGGTGGGTGGCTGAATAGATGACTCGCTGGGTAGATGGCTGGCTGGAGAGACGGATGAGTAAGTACTTTGATTGATGGCAAAGTTAAACATTAATCACGTGAAGCAACCATCTGATAAATTAATACTTTTCACAAGCACGGACTAACTTATTCTTTATATTACAAATGACCTACCTCATTCTGTGTACCTTTGCTTTTCAGCCACGAGTATTTTCAATTGTTTTATATCCCTATTGCATAAAGTAGGTAATGAATAACTGGCAATTTCAGAATGTTCTTTCTACTTCTATGTGAAGCGTACTGGTCCGTAGGGTAACACAGGTCAATTGGCTGGCCTTTGAAGTACTAGTTATTGGGTATAAAGTGTGTCTTCTATTTCAGCACCACACAGATTGCACACAACTCCTGTGAGGCCCAAAATACCTGACAGACCACATGCCAGGCCTGGTAAGAGACCAATTCTTTATCTGATGCCCTGTGCATTTACCAGTGTGGGAAAGCTACAGAATGGCATAGAAACAGCCAAATTTCCTAATTTGGAAGCAGGGATCCAGGACATGTACCCTCTGGTTGAAATAAAAGAAACACAGAAATTCTGATCCCTGTGGATCATTGATGGGCTTGATTCACTGATATGATAAGGCTTGAAGGTTTTATTGTTGTTGTTGTTGTTAATGGATGTTTAGATTCAGTGACCTCTGTGGAACTGAACAAATATAAAAATATTTTAATGAGGTTTATTTGTAAGTTGCACACACCTTAAATGTTTTTGTGACAATTCAAATGTCTTTTCTTGCCTTGGGGAAATAAATAGCCTCATCCTAGTAAGGAAGTTTTTAGTTTTGAAGAGACTAATTTTACTTGATACCTTCTCTCATCAAATGTTTCTCGCCTCAATAAGAGACATGATTTATTCTGGAGCTTAAAATTATGAGTGACCATGACCCAGGAATATACATTCCAGTCTTCCTCATCATGTTTGGGAAGTTTTACAGTGACAGAACAAAAAAAGTTATAATTAATCAATACTTTTTTTTTAATTGCTAGAAACATCTGAAAGGCAGAGTAGAGTACAGGAAGATGAGGGAATCTCTCTTGCAAGCCTCAGATACTACCTGATGATGACATTCTTAGCTTTTGCGTTGGCAGAAACCAGCACTCTTTTTAGCTAAGGGTTTATCTGTTAGTTACAGGAGGCCCACAAGGTGGACAAGGAATGGCTATTTAGGTGGCTAATGGTAGCCCAAAGTTCTTTAAGCTCTGTATCTCCAACATTCTATGAATCAGTGCAGTTCCAATCAATCAGGCTGGCTGACACAAAGTCCTTCCAGGAATTCTTTTTTTTTTTTATTTTTTTTTAATATTAGTTACAGTTTATTAACTTTGTATCCCAGCTGTATCCTACTCCTTCTTTCCCTCCCAATCCCACCCTCCCTCCCTTATCTCTTCCTTGCCCTTTTCCAAGTCCACTAATAGGGGAGGACCTCCTCCCCTTCCATCTGACCCTGGTTTATCAGGTCTCATCAGGACTGGCTGCAAAGTCCTCCTCTGTGGCCTAGCAGTGCTGATCCTCCCTCAGGGGGAGGGGAAGGTCAAAGAGCCAGCCATTGAGTTCATGTCAGAAATAGTCCCTGTTCCCCTTACTAGGGTACTCACTTGGATCCAGGAATTCTTGTTCACACTTCAAAGAATAAAAATATTTACAAACAACAAAAATTATAGTTCTGTCTCTAGAGATACTTCATACTTACCAAATCAAAGAGGGATTGTAACTCTACTCTCTTTGGAATTTAAAGGACTACTTGTTTAGTTAGTTGTTCTTGTATAGAACAAGCATTGTAGTGCCCACCAGCTAAAGCCTTTCTGGTGCTTCCTGTCCTTTTCTGTTGTGATTCTAGGGATTCTTGAGGTACTAAATGAGCACAGTTATTCACAAAGGTGTGGTCTATATGAAAGTATCTTCAGGTATGTGACAGAAGGGAGACAATGCTTTTATGTTTTTGGAATATTATATATGTAATATTCAAGGATATGTATATTATTGTCAGAGTGAGGTCATCCACGGATGCAGGGATGGTTTCTATGCTAATGTGAAGGATAAAAGGGCAGGAAAGCAAGGTTCCATCACTCAGCCAGATCTTGTTGAAAGCAGCAGCGCAAAGACAACCAAGTCCAGAGAGGCAGAGTCTCTACATGGGAAGAGGACCCAGATCTGGATTCTGAGGCGTGGATATCTGTGGAAATAAAATGAATTCCCTTTTGTCCCTGGAAACTGGCTAGTTTGGGTTGTCCCAGGGTGTTGGATAATCTGGACATAGAAAGAGCAATAAAGTTTCCTTCCATATTAGTGTCCCCAACAGTTCCTTAGGTGTTGGGAGAGGGAGGATGGCTAAACTCCCACTAAGTGTTTTTCTTGGGGAGGGAGGAAAGGAAGTTATCTATCTTAAATGTCCATGTAGAAATACATATTAATCTACTTAGAACCTTTGCTCTTTGCCTGCCTCCTGGGAAGCTGCTGACTCCTATTTCTTCATATAAGGAGCCAATATTTTGGCTATGATCTCTAACTCTTCAAGGTAATTAGATAGAAAAATCTATTACAAGAGAAGATATTTCTGTGTGACGTGCTGTTACAAAAATCTGTGAGTGAACTGATTTATTATGTGACTGAACATTTCTGTAAATTACAGAAATAGTAATAGTTGACAATGACCAAGTGCTTACCATGTTGCCTGGGAGGTATTTTAGGAAACTGGGGTGCTGAGAGGAATCAGAAAAGACAGGCAATCTGGCGCTAAATCTTATGCATACAGGCACACTCAGTGTTTGATTTTCTAAAAATCAGAAAAGAGCCATGGCGTTGTCAGGACTCAGTGCTTGACAATGGATGTATACAAAGAGTATTGTAATCAAATAGTATTTACAGATGTCTACAAAAGGACCACAAACTTGTGAGTTATGAATGGTGGCCTTGACTCTAAATACATTTCAGATCTTGGTTTTCCACTAGATGTAATGTATTCTTGATTTTTCTTCAGTTCTATTGTAGAATGTGTCTTATGGCATACATAGGGAACAAGGTCAAATAATTCCCACTCAGAATTAAAAATTCTCTTGCCACTTACTTTTTTTCAAGAACAAAAATTGGAGTCCAGTGTCCATCTCAGTACAGATTCAGATTTTCATTTTTATCTATGAAGCTTATGACTTTCAAACCAGAATGTGGTTTCTTTATTCTATATTCTGGACCATATGAGGGATTCTTTTTTGTATGTGAATTGTCATTACTTTATTGCGTAGTTAAATGATTTTCAGTTCTCTGAGAAGTTTTGTTTTTCTTGGCTGTAAACTTTTAATAAGGGAATGTCTAAACTGTTTAATTCCTACTTTGTTGTAGTTCTCAACAAAACAACTATAAAACCTAGAAGGCCAGCCAATGGAAATGGAGTGGGAACAGGTAATAATCACAAATGTATTTCTCTTTGGTTGTATCAATATTAAATATGCCAATTTTCATATAATTTTGTTGAGCACAACAATTTCTTTTTTTAATTTTAATTTTTATTAATTACAATTTATTTGCTTTGTATCCCCCCTATAGCTCCCTCCCTCCTCCCCTCCCAACCCCACCCTTTCTCCCCTTCTCAACCCATGCCCCTCCCCCAGTCCATTGATAGGGGAGGTCTTCCCTTCCTTCTGATCCTAGTCTACCAGGTCTCATCAGGAGTGGCTGCATTGTCTTACTCTGTGACCTGGTAAGGCTGCTCCCTCCTCAGGGGGAGGTGATCAAAGAGCAGGCCAATCAGTTCATGTCTCTGACATGAACTGTTCCCATTACTATGGAACCCACTTGGACACTGAACTGCCATGGGCTACATCTGAGCAAGGGTTCTAGGTTATCTGCATGAATGGTCCTTGGTTGGAGTATCAGTCTCAGAAAAGACCCCTGGGCCCAGATTTTTTGGTTCTGTTGTTCTTGTGGAGCTCCTGTCCTCTCCAGGTCTTACTATTTCCCACTTCTTTCATAACATTTCCTGCACTCTGCCCACAGGTTGGCCATAAGTCTCAGCATCTGCTTTGATACCCTGCAGGGTAGAGCCTTTCAGAGGTCCTCTGGGTCAGGCTCCTGTCTTGTTCCCTGTTTCTGCTTCTTCTGATGTCCATCCTCTTTGCCTTTCTGAATCGGGATTGAGCATTTTAGCCAGAGTCCTCCTCCTTGATTAGTTTCTTTAGGTGTACAGATTTTAGTAGGTTTCTTTTTGTATACATTTTGGAAAATATTTTTAAAATTAGAATTTTAAAGTTTTAACTCATTTCAAAATCAACTTCAAATATCCCTAAAACTGCTGGGAAAACTTTTTTCACTTTTCAAAACTAGCTATTATATATAGTCTTATTCCTCAAAAATAATTTTTATTAAATGCTAATTACAGAATGGAAATAGTAAAAAATAGTTGTTGTTTTTCTTATTTCAAACCACTTTCCATGCACAGGTCAGTCTTTGCAATGACTTGGACTTTCTGTTTCTCATCTCTCACAATAGCCATCACAACTTTCTGAAAGACCTTTATCTGCTAGAAGTCTGCAATGTGGAACTTAAATAAGAAGATGGAAAATTAATTCAACACAATTAACAACTGGTTGCTGTGGCTATTCTATTAAAATTTATAAACCAATCTGGCCAAATGACATAGCCCAAGTTTGTTAGAGCTATGAGAATGGACCTAATAAAAGTTCAAGTGTCCAACTTATTTATTCCATGGGCAAATGGGACTACATTGTTCTCTTCAGATAGTTTTAATAACATAAATCATATAGTTACATATGCAAAAAAGCATAAAATTTAGAATGTATTTACTGCATATGTTATGTTTGATCAGCTCCCTATAAGAAAAAGATGTAACACTTGAAGTTAATCTAAAAATCATTTAGATGCATTTAAAATGTATTTCCTGCATTTGCTTGAGTATTATGGTATCTGAAATTCTGGAAATTAAGTTATTTTCAGACCAAATGAAAGGGGCCAGTCCATGCATTTCTGAGACCTATTAGTACTGAGCTATTTCACTGATTCCTCCCACCTGGAATTTTAACAGTGCATAATTTCTCAGATTTGCCTATAGTCTCGCTCTAAGAAGAGCTATCTTGTCTCAGAACCCCTTGGGAGGAATTTAAATACATAGGTTGAATGTTCAAATGATCCCTCGTAAGTTGCATAAGTAAAAATGGAAATTAGGTATAAACAGAGTAAATAAACAACAACAAAAACAAAAGTTGCTATGGTCCTATTTGAGAGCTGCTGTTTCCAGTATGCTCAAACGTGATTCTCTCTAGGACGATGAGAATTGTCCAAAGAGACAAATAGCACTATTATACTTTAACTTACCAACGGTACGGTTTTTTTTTTCCCATGAACCACTTTTGAGGCAATATCTTTCATTGTCATCTTGTGTGCATAAGTCGTCTTTGTAATATCTCAGCTAAAATAGTTGGGGGAAGACAGATGCTTCTGTAGTGTAATTACCGTAACTGTAGAACACAGGCAGGGCAAGTAGGGTGCCTTTCCCCTATTCCTTGCTCTCTTCCAATGCCCAACCAAATTAATTTGCTTGTTCTACATTATGTTGTTGATCTGTTGGGGCTTCATCTGTGGTTTATCTCAGGTAGTAAGGTCAGCAGACTATCCAGCCATCATCATCTCCAGAGTCAGTCTTAGCTTGAGTATTTATTTTTAACACTATGGTAGGTTCTTACTTTGCATTGTGCGAGTTGATTTTTCTTTAAGGTTAGAAATTAGCCTACAGAGGCTGAGATTTTATTGTATTTATTTATTTGCATGTGGGAGGGGTATGCATAAGCCCATGTCCCTATAAATATATAGAAGTCAGAGAATCAGAGGACAACCTACAGAAATTGGTCCTTTCTTTCTACAATGTGGCTCACAGATATAGAACTCTGTCATCACCTTGGCATCATGTGCCTTTACCTACTGAGCCATCTTGCTAGTACAAGGCTCATAATTTGGATTGGTCATTATTCTATTATTCTGCTTTTTTGGTGATTTCCACACATAGACCCAATAGACATCACAGTTAAGGTGTTCCACACATTAGAAATTTCTAAGTTGGAAAGTGATGAGAAACAAAACACAGTTTATTGCCCAACTCTTTTTTTCTTTTACTTTTTAATTCTTTATTAATTACACTTTATTCACTTTGTATCCCCCCTGTGGTTCCCTCCCTCCTCCCATCCCAATCCCTCCCTTCCACCACCCTCTGCATGTATGCCCCTCCCCAAGTCCACTGATGGGGGAGGTCTTCTTTTCCTTCCTTCTGATCCTAATCTATTAGGTCTCATCAGGAGTGGCTATGTTTTTTTATTTATCCACATTCCTCCTGTGGCTTGGTAAGGTTGCTCTCCAATCAGGAGGAGGTGATCAAAGAGCAGGCCAATCAGTTCATGTCAGAGACAGTCCCTGTTCCTATTACAATGGAGCACACTTGGATACTGAACTGCCATGGGCTACATCTGTGCAGGGGTCTTAGGTTATCTCCATACAAAGTCCTTGGTTGGAGTATCATTCTCAGGAAAGACCCCTGTGCTCAGATTTTTTGGTTCTGTTGCTCTCCTTGTGGAGTTCCTGTCCTCTCCAGATCTTACTATTTCCCACTTCTTTCATAAGATTCCCTGCACTCTGCCCAAAGGTTGCCCATAAGTCTCAGGATCTGCATTGATAGTCTGCAGGGCAGAGCCTTTCAGAGGTTCTCTGTGTCAGGCTCCTGACTTGTTCCCTCTTTTCTCCTTCTTCTGATGTCCATCCTCTTTGCCTTTCTGGATAGGGACTGAGCATTTTAGCAAGAGTGAGGACTCTTGATTAGTTTCTTTAGGTGTCCAGATTTTAGTAGGTTTATCCTATATTATATGTCTATATGAGTGAGTATATACCATGTGCATCTTTCTGCTTCTGGGATAGCTCACTTAGGATGATCTTTTCCAGATCCTACCATTTACCTGCAAATTTCATGATTTCCTTGTTTTTTTATTGCTGAGTAATATTCCATTGTATAGATATACCACAATTTGTTCATCCATTCCTCCACTGAGGGGCATCTGGGCTGTTTCCAGTTTTTGGCTATTACAAATAAGGCTGCTATAATTGAGCAAATGTCCTTATTGTGTACTTGAGAATCTTTTGGATATATGCCTTGCAGTGGTATAGCTGGATCTTGAGGAAGAGCTATTCCTAGTTGTCTGAGAAAGCGCCAGATTGCTTTCCAGAGTGGTTGTACAAGTTGACATTCCCACCAGCAGTGGAGGAGGGTTCCCCTTTCTCCACAACCTCTCCAGCATGTGTTGCTGACTCTTTAGAGAAGAAACTGATTTTCCTTGGAAGATGGCAGCAGCTAGGCTGGTTAGCTGCTCAGCCGTCACCATTTGAAGGCTCCTTACACGCAGGCAAAGTAGAATTCCGAAGCTGCCTTGGAGCACGTAATGTGGCAGACTTGGTGACACAGCTGATCTCAGACTTTACTCTTTGCATCCCTTTTCCATTAATTTTTTTATTTATCCACATTCCACCCCGATTACAGCCCCCTCCCCCTCTTCTACTAGAACTCCCTCCTACTCCCCTTCTCCACACTTTCTCTCTCTCTCAGTGGGGAACCACACTTTACTGCCCCCATGAGGAGTGAGCCTCACAATGAGAAACTACTCTTCAGGGTGAGGTATGTGTTTTTCCAGGATCTAGCGAACTCTTCCAGGCTGCTGGCTCATTTCTCATGAAGTTTTAGCTAGGTGCTAAGATTTGGAGGCAAAACCACAGAGAGCAGTCCTCCATAATATCACCCCTTTTAGTCACAGGAAATAGAGTTACTGGTTCATTGAAAATAGATTTCCACCAATACAGCCGAAAATCAACATGTTTGTTTGCAAAGTTTTTGTTACTATGATTAGAAATATCCAGTCATTATTTCATCTTGGACAAGAAATTGCAAAGTGCTGAATTTCGTAAATCCATAGACTTCTGGAAAACTCCCATATGGCAGCGGTGGGCCATACTGAAGTTCCAATCCTACTGCCTCCAGGGCCAGCTGCCCCTTAGCATGTATGTCAGTTAATCCTGTTTGAGAGAAAAGAATTCTTCTCACAGCCTAGGCTAGATCACCATCCACAAGCTCCGTTCTCTACAAGGTCTCATACTAGTTTCCTTTTTAATTTTCTCCTCATTCTTATTCTGTGCAGCCTCTAACCTTAAATTGCCCAAGTTGACTGGTTTATCAGAGTCCGAGGCTTCATTGTCTGTCTCAAGTTCTCCCAAGTGAACTCCAGAGCTGTTTGCATGGTCCTTTCCAGTGCTTTCAGATACTGCTATCTTCTGTACGATTTCAAAGGCAGATGTGCTTTTGGTTTGCTTATTTATATCTAGAGACCATAATGGTGTGCTTCCTGTCTCCATCTGTATAGAAACCAAGGGGAAGTTTCTAATGGCCTTTAATTAAGTAGTTCTCAACCTGTGGTCTCAACCCCTTTGGAAGTGGGTTACAAGTTAGATATCCTGCGTATCAGATATTTACATTGCAATGCATAACCGTAGTAAATTTATAGTTATGAAGTAGCAACAAAATAATTTTACTGACTGGAATCATCAAAACATGAACTGTGTTAAAGGGTCTCACATTAGAAAGGTTGAAAACCCCTGTGCTCTAATGTAGTCTCCCTTCCTCTTTTCCTCTCCTCTTCTCACCTTCCCTCTGCTGACCCATGTTTCTCCCTCCCCCTTCTGCTTTATCTCCAACTCACTTCTGCCTTCAGGCACTTACCTGAACTTATCCTAGGGTTAGTGGATCTGCAGTTGCCCTATAGAAACTGTTGAAAGCCTGAAAATATTTGTGTGTGTGTGTGTGTGTGTGTGTGTGTGTGTGTGTGATTGCCACATGATGGTGGCGTGGTCATAGGACAGATACTTGCCAGCCAAAGCCATTAACTCTCATGCAGGGTGGCACTGTAGCCCTCTCAGGAGATGGAGGACTATAATCATTTAGAGTCGTTGTGAGGAGTATAAGAAGGAGCTAATAGGATGACTTAGTGCTTGAGAAAGAGGCTTTGGAGCTGAGAGCATGTGATTCTGAGTCCCAGCATTTCCTAGCAGTAAGACCTTGGGCAGTTGTGTTTAATTTGGCCTTTAATTTCCATACTTATGGGTCCTGGATGCTATATCTCACATGGAAGTTTTGTAAAGCTCAAATCAAGTAATAAATATGAAGAGTGGTTGTACATTATTAGAAATAAAATACCTTGTTTTTGAAGGACAAAAATATTTGGAGAAGGGCTAATAAGATCTACTGAAAGAACACACAGCCTACTGGCATTCGTGTGTGTGTGTGTGTGTGTGTGTGTGTGTGTGTGTGTTATGGTAAACCAAACCTCAGAAAACCAAGTCACCTCAGTGGCACAATGGAAATGTTTTTCTATTCCTGTGTGTCATTTACAGAAGAACTAGTCACATAATCCATCTCCCTGACCCCAGGGTACCAAGAATCCCAAGCACAGGAACAGCTTTTCTAGAAGAAAATTTCAAAGTCTTCCACATTCTTCCAGAAAGCAGTGGGGATGGGTTCTTTATAACCACAGCCCCACTCTGTGATACCAGCTTCTGTGTTTGTTACTTTTAGTTCCTCTGATGGACATCATGACCAAAAGCAAGTTAAAAAATATATATTTATTTGCACTTAAAGTTCTGGAGGGTTAGATGTCCATAAAGGTGGGTATGTCATGGAGACAGGAGCACGAAGCTGAGAGATCACATCTCAATGACTCACAGGAAACACAGGCTATAGGAAGTAGATAAGGATATAAACTCTTAAAACTCACCCTCCCCCAGTGATGTCCTTCCATCAAAGCTCTACAACTTCCATAACCTACCTCAAAGAAGATCACCAATAAGGGAACAAGTGTTCAAATACATAAACCAATGAGAAACATTCTCATTCAGACTACCAAAAGCAAAGCTCTTTATCTGTGATCAGTATATCTGTCTACACATTTAAATAATATCTTTAAATGTGTTTAAATAGTGTCTTTTTACCTTCTCTGAGACATAACTGTAAAATCAGCATTGTTGGCATTTAGTTACTGTGGTTGTCACTGTTAATGTACTAACTGGCATATTAAATATGTTTTCTTATTTATCATCAGGCCATGTGGATTCCTTTTTAAACTGTTTCTGAAGTGATATTTTTTTACTTAGATTCTAAATACTGTTTCTGTTGTTTCTTAATAAAAATTGTCAGAGCCAGGAATGGTGGCACAAGATGTTAGTCCTCATTCCCAGAGGCAGGTGAGCAATCTCTGAGTCTGAGACCAGCATGGTCTATACAGTGAGTTCTAGGCCAGCCAAAGTTACATAGTGAGACTGTTTCAAAACAAGCAAACAAAAACCAAAGAAAAACACGTATCAGACACCCCAGAAAGATTATTTTTTTAATATAATCACAGAAAGTTCATAGGAGCCAGAGGGACAGAATATCTGCTGTGAGAGTGCAACAGCAGGGAAACTACACCCATGAAGTCTTACAAACATGACTACCTAAGCAAGACTTGAACAAGGATGACACCAACAGACATGCCAGTGTGGAAGGGGGAAAATCTCCTGGGGCCCTAACCCTAGACAAAGAACTAAAAGCAACTAAGAAATATTGAAAGTGAGAGAAATAGTCTCCCCCGGAGAAAAGCTAGCCTGTAATTGGTTATCTAATACCAAATAGTCAGCCCTGAAATCATATACCTACAAATAATAGTAAGCAGACTGGGTAGGTTATATATTTGTATATATACATATATATGTGTATATATGCATAAATGAATGTTTATTTATGTATATATAAATATATATATGGATACATAAGTATACACACACACACATAGGTATTTAGGAGTGTGTTTGTGTGTATTGTGTATGTGTGTGTAACCACAATTAAAACAAAATGACGGCAGAAGCCATGAATCTGAGAGAGATCAAGGTAGGGCTAAAGTACATGGGAGGAATGGGAGGGAAGAAATGAAAAATGATACAGTTAATTTAAAAATTGTATAAAGAAAGCAAAGATTATTTATTATTTTTTGAGACAGCCATGGCTGTCCTGGACTCATTCTGTAGACCAGATTGCCTCAAACTCTCAGAGATCCACCTACCTCTGCCTCCCGAATATAGGGATTACAAGTGTGCACCACTGCATCTGGCTTGCAAAGATTTTTTTTTTTTTTAAGAATAGTAACACAAAGCTAAGATGAGACATATTGGTTGCCTATCTCCTAGGGAAGCTTTCCAAAACCTATCCTAGGTAATTAGGCAAATGGCCAGATAATCACCATATTTGGGGGAGGAAAAACATCACACAAAGCAATTTTGAATTGGTTTCCTTCAAACAATAAGTTGGAGTTCTAGGCAAATCCACTACTATTTTACAAACCCCCAAGGTAAAGATCTAGCTTGTAGCTTCAACAATCTAATGGGCCAGAACTGCACAGGGATATTTTTTAAGTCAGTTCAATAAGTATAAACCCAACCACACTGAATTTCTGAGGTTTATTTATGGGCATTGGGGAAGCTGGAGGAAAATTATCTTTTTAACCACAAAATATACCCATAATGACTGGCAGAAGGTGACAATTCGCCCTTCTTAAAAATCTGTCTGGTGAAGCAATACCTCCCAGGCAGCCAGTGCAGGACAAATGCCATGGAAAATTATGACAGAACCAAAAACTACAGTCCAACTCCAGCTTTACAGAGAAAAATAGAGCCAAGGAATGCAGGATTTTTAGTAGTTTTATATCTGGATAGTAGAAGATGATTAAAATGAGCCCAAAAGTGTTTATGTAAGATATGCACACTTTCCCAGACAACTCCTACCAGGTACCCACGACAAAGAATGTTTATACAATTATTCCTGTTGTCTCTGTTCCTAGGAACCAAGCAAGCACCTAAGCCGTCAAGTACTGGGAGAAACATGACAGTGAGTTCACACGCCACAAAAAAACCAGGTAAGGAGTAAGAGGGGGACCCCATGGCGCCTCAGCTCTGAGATTGGCACAGTAACAGCAGTAGGTGATGAACGGTGTCTGCATGGCCCCTGTGTGTGAGAACCACATTAGCAATAGATGCAAGCTGTTGGGCGAACGTTCCAAAAGTCCAAACTTGGAGAAAGAAAGTGCAAATTAAATTCTTTCAAAATGCTGTGGAGGATAATAACTTAATGGCTGCTCCCTATAATATTCTGAGGAGCTATAATGGACAAGTAGTACAAAGCCACTGGGTTTTAAAAGGCTTTTTTTTCCCCAAGCTTGACTCTTGTGTGATTTATTATGATATGCTTTGGCCTGATTTATGTTCCTGTTGGAAGAGTAAGTTGTGTGTAATAGACCACGCAGCTGACAGTCCAGTCTCTTTACTTTTTAAAAGGACGTTATGAGAGAGGTTCTTGCACATTAGTGTTGCCATCTTCTCATTGCCATCCTCACCTGAGCAAGCACATGGACAGGCCCCTCCCCCTTTCCCTCTGCCAGCTTTCCTACCTCTTTCTCCTTTGTCTTTCTTCTTAGTAGCCTTGAAAACACTGAAAGTGACAAAGTATTTTCCTGGGTGGAGAATTCTTCTTGATTATTTAAAATCAACATAAGTAACACAAAGAAAGAAATACATTTTTAAACTATAATGGCTTAAAGTTTGAGCTAAAGGTGAGTTTGAGCTCCAGACTCCTTTAGCTCTTCCAGGCACCCTGCAAAGTAGACCTCATTATGCAAACTATAAAAAGCCAGCTGCTTTCCTTTGCCCATTAGGGCAAACAAGATTTAAAATTGTACCATTTCTTGGACTAGTAGCTCTGCCACCAAGGTTGCGGGTGGCAGGGCAAAGTGAGTGGTAAAATTGGCTCCTAGTCATGTTCCCTAGCTAGGAATCCTTGTACAGGGCAACACTAGAGTTGCTCTAGTCGCCAGATTCCCATTGCTGCCATGAGTGCTATTTTGATATAATTATTTGAAAAGTTCCAACATTGTTATATAGTGTGAAACACTATATGTGCTCAACAATTCCAACTTGAAATGATAAAGGCATTGCAGGCTCACAACAAAAAGATGATTAGGAACAATAAAGTTCAGCAGTATTTCTGTTGTGTCTCTAGGGGAGGAAAGATGTTAAGTTCTCTATATATGACCTCCAAAAACATCTATGCCTGCATATTTTATCAAGATTACAGGAGATTATTTACATATGCTAATGTGATCCATTGTCCATGGACATATGACCAGCATAATTTTAGAGGAATCTATTACTTTTATATATAGGCACTTAGGTATATAGACACTTCTCTATAAGATATGAAATATCTTAGAACCTAACTGCTTCTCTGCTGATTATGAAAGCTTAATTATTTCAAACTGATCTGTTTGTAATAAATCCTGACTTTCTAATATCTCTTAGCCACAATCTCAGGGACTCGTCGCCCACCCATGCCACCTAGACCTAAGCCCCCTAGACCTACGCCTCCACAGAGAAAACCCTTACCACCGAATAATGTCACCGGAAAGCCAGGAAGTGCAGGTATGTTCATTTACCTCTCTTCTCTCTCCATGACTGCATTTTACTCACTAACCCAACAAGCCACTGCATGTGTGACAGACACATGACTGTGCTGGCCACAGAGACTGGATGCTCTTAAGTACAGTTTTGAAGGGTTGAATTACCAACTCTGAGTGGCTAGTGTAAAAGAAACCATGCCTCCATACCTAGGCCAGTTTGCTTCTGAAATATTTGAATGCTTGGAGCCTAGAGCAAACCTGCTGTGTATTTCAACAGTGGATGATCTCAGACTACAAGTAGGAGCTGCTGTATATTGCCAGCCACTCAGAGAGAGTGGAAAATACAATGTCTTGACACTGACTTCATCTTCATGCCATTGCTAGGTTCATGGTGCTTGGGGGTGGGGGAGGAATGTGAGCAGTCAAGCTGTTTCTTACTTCCATGTCTAGGTTCATGCAGTCATAGAATGGTCTCAGCCAGACCTGGATATGCACATATTTTATCCCTCTTCTAGCGCCACAAAGAAGTCTTGGATTGCCACTTTGTTCTATATGGTCCTCGTATACATCCCTGCTACAGCAAATGGTTTTGTGCTATTTGTATTCTTAACTTCCTCTCATAGCTTGTGAGTTCTGTGATGACAGTGCTTGAAATTCCAGGGCCAGTTGAGTGCTGAGAGTATAGAGGGAATTTGACAGTAATAACTGAATTAGAATACATGAATGAAATTTAAGAACCAGTGAAAATTGATCCAGTTCAAAACAGAGCTTTAGCTCACTTCCATTTAGGGACACTGCTAGCAAACTATGTGTTCCTTGTCATTCCTCCCTTTCCACATCTCAACTTCCTAAATGTGTGGTAGTTGGAAACTGGATAAAAGTATTAAAGACAGCTGTGAGGATTTATGGGAAAGGAGTAGGTGCCATTCTTTTTTACAAGATGATGATAATGGCTTTTAAGGTGTTTCATGATTCTAGGTCAGTGGTTCTCAACCTGGGGAATGACTGACCCCTCCACAGGGGTCATGGGCCCCTGGAAAGACCACTGGAAAACAAAACATAAATATTTACATTACAATTCAGAACGGTAGCAAAAGTACAGTTACAAAGCAACAATGAAAATAATTCTATGGTTGGAGGTCACCTGCACATGAAGAACTGTATAAAAAGGGTCTCAGCATTAGAAAGGTGGAGAACCACTGCTCTAGATTGTTTCCCCCAATGTCTAGGGGAGGATTCAGCCTCTAGCTTGTGCTTCTTGTGCCTTTCTGGGCCAAGGCCCAGTGAAGGCCTCATGAGAAGACCAGGTTGTTCTCATTAACTGTAATATGAAGCAGCTGTGGCATGAGTGGCACTTGCCTTCGGGTCTCAGTGCTGAGTCAGTTTGATGCCTTAGTGTGCCCTGACAACCCAGGAGGCCACCCCCGCAGCACTCCCCACATGAGGCTGTGTGTTTTCAGTTACAGTTCATTGGTCTTGTGTTTTGGCTTAGGATATCCTATTCTCCTCTCAGAGAGTGTAGTTTAGCACAACCCCTCTACCCCTGACCCTGAGGAGAGGCCACAGGCACATCCCATTTCTGGGATTACCTCAGGTCACTGTTCTCCATGCCCTACTATCCACCTCTAACTGAGAGAAAATGGCTTCACTTCAGAGCCTAGAAACTAGCAATTGCCATGGTACAGTTCTGGTGATTCAGAAAGCCACTGGCTGTCCAGGAATACTCTGATGTCTCTCACAAGTGCTTGCGAACAGTCTTGGTTCCCACATGGCATCTGCCATTCCTCGCCTATCTCCAAATGTACTGAGGCCTCCGAGTCCTCAATTTGCTTGCCATTTGCTTGCTTTTCCCTCTAGAACCAAGGGCCTGAGTCTATAGGGGAAAAAGCAGGGATCCATCTACCTGACTCACCCATGACTACAAGCTAATTCAAAGTCAGTCCAGCTAGTAGCCCTTGACTGGTAGCCTAAGCAGGACTTTTTTTTCCAGAAGGAATATAAAACCCACTCTGTATCCTTCTTAGTCTACTAAACACTCTTGCTTGGACCTTGGGATGAATCAAGTTTTGGAGACTGATAAGAAACTTTAACATAACGCAGTTGAGTATAGCAACTCCGAGAAACACTGTTCTGGCCCCTAGACATTGCTTTGCAGCTCTTTGTCCTCTTTCTCTGGCTGTCCTCCATGTCTCAGAGTTTATCTCTAAGCAAGACCATTCTATTTCCTTGACTTTTTTTCACAGCTGACCAAATGGCTAAGTTAACTCAACATGGCTAGTGAAATATCTCATCATTTGTTTATGTTACTTCCCCATTGGAAATCTTTTCACAGCCCTTTAACCTTAAAATAGCATCCATAGCAATGATATTCAAGTTCTTCCATGATCTTACTTTCCTTGACCCCTCCATGCTTAGCTGGGATTGGGCCTTCTCTTCCCTCAACAATCATGTTTTCCTGATATGATTCATAGACTGAAGGTCTTTTCTCTTCCTACTGATAGTTTCATTTAATGGCACTTCTGTGAAGACGCTCTTCCCCATGATACCCACTTTCCCCATAGACATAGCCACTCCCTCTCTTTGTCCCCTCTGTGACCTTATGCAGTTCTTTCAAAATATCTGTGATGTTTCAGTATCCTTGGCTCAGGCATCTATCTCTATCGAGAACCAGGTCTTGATTGCTCTCCAAGCCTGGCTGATAGTGCCAAGCCACATGGTAAGTGCTTAACAAATGTTTATTGAATAAATAAATTGGAAACTTGGCACTGTTTCTATAAAACCTTATTGCTTTGGTTCTGCATTACAGGAATCATTTCCTCAGGGCGAATAACTTCCCCACCCCTGAAGGCAACACTCAAGCCTATTGGAACAGCCACAGAGAGACCAGAGGCAGAAAAAAAGCAACCAACTGCTCCTGCTTCTGAGGAAGAATTTGGTTAGTTGTTAGTACTCACTAGATACATTGCTCCAAGATGCTAACATATTTCAAATTAGGGTGAACAAATTCTCAGTTTGAGGTCTTCTATTTTCATCAAATTTAGGAATATTTGCCTTCTCATTTAAGAATAATATCTGTCAGCTTTTTGTTAAAGGATATGCTCCTATTCTTGGCAGACATAAAAATGCCAAGTCTTTTTTTCTTTTAATAAAAATGTAGACCAAAAAATGTAGACCAATTACTAATTAAAACAATTTAGACTACTAAATTACTGTTACTACAAATTACAGATAGTTCACTTTATTAATGAGCATTAGCATATTGGTTACAATTTTTAATTCACAACTTTTATTACAGTCCAGAACTACTTGATGTAGGACACAGTTAATGGCCTTTTTAGTTTTAGTCAAAATGTATTGTAAGAATAGTAAAGGAAATCAAACTATAAGCAAATTATTTAGGAGGAATATTAGTTATCTTTCTTCTTTACTGCTTCTGTCAATGTGTTGTGAATTTTTCTCTGTCCTTCATCAAGCCTTTCATTATTTTTTTTTTCATTCTCAGGTAATACAACTGATTTTAGTTCAAGCCCAACCAAAGAAACTGACCACCTTGGGAAGCCCAGATTCGTAGGTATGCCTGACTCTGCATTTTGGCTTTTGGTAGGACTATTCTGTAGGTAGATCTGTCAGGTATGTGCTGTGTAAATATGGTAGGAGCTTACTACAACATTAATTTCTCATGTTTGTGCAAGACAGCTGGGTAGCAGGTGCACCTGACTACCTGATGGGGTAGCCTCAGGTCCACCCTACATGCTTGCATTTTGGTGTAGGGACAACGAGTAGAATTGAGCCAGGTGAGGCCATTCTTACCATAATACAAATTAAAGGGAGGTGGGATCCAAATAGTCACATTTTGAGATCCTTATTTTGTGACATCTGTTAGGTTACATTGGCTAAAATAGTCACACAGCCAAGCTCAAACCAAAAAAGTTATGCAGGAGAGCATAACTCTTTTTCATGGATGCAGAGACAAGTTTTAAGATACCTCAAAACTGTTTTTCATCATTGTATTATTTGATATTTCTGACAGTAGTGATAAGGGCTCTGGCTTCTCCATCTTCACCAGCACTTTGGATAGTCAGTGTTAAAATGCTTCTCTCCATTCTCTTGGGAGTAAAGTGGTATATAGTTATGGTTTGAATTTGACTATTCCAGTCTACCTTAGCCAAATTCCACAGTCTTGGTTGTGGATTGAAAATTTCATTTTCTCACAATTCTGGAAGTAAGGATTGGCCTCTCTCCTTGCCTGGCGGATGGCTTCCTGTGCCCGTGAGTCCCTTCTGTCTCCCAAGGACTCCAAGCTCATTAAGTTTCACAATTTCAAGTTTTAACTAAGTTTTATTGGTCTCCTTCTTTCTAAATTTAAGTCCATTGATGTGCAGGCTTAAATTATTACACCTGTAATAAATTACTGATTGACTGATCCTTGCATTCATTACACAAGATGTTTTCTATTTCTCCTGGGCATCTTTGCTCTGAAACCAAATTTTTTTCCATTTTTTTATTCTTTATTAATTACACTTTATTCACTTTGTATTCCCCCAATGGTTCCCTCCCTTCTCCTGTCCCAAGCTCTCCCTTCCTCCCCGCTCTGCACACATGCCCCTCCCCAAGTCCACTGATAGGGGAGGTCTTCTTTTCCTTCCTTCTGATTCTAGTCAATTAGGTCTCATCAAGAGTGGTTGCATTGTCTCCTTCTGTGGCCTGGTAAGGCTGCTCCCCCCTCAGGGGGAGGTAATTAAGAAGCAGGCCAATCAGTTCATGTCAGAGAAAGTCCTGTTCCTATTACTATGGAACCCACTTGGACCCTGAACTGCCATGGGCTACATCTGTGCAGTGGTCTTAGGTTATCTCCATGCATAGTCCTTGGTTGGAGTATCAATCTCAGGAAAGGCCCCTGTGCTCAGATTTTTGGTTCTGTTGCTCTTCTTGTGGAGTTCCTGTTTTCTCCAGTTCTTACTGTTTCCCACTTCTTTCATTCCCTGCACTCTGCCCAAAAGTTGGCCATGAATCTCAGCATCTGCTTTGATAGTCTGCATTTTTTATATTTATATATCCAGTCATACTTTCTCTGGATTACTTCACTTTTTTCACCTTTTCCTTTTAACCATAATTTAGTCTCTCTATATTTACACTGTAGTTTTTAGACATCATCATATCAGATGTTTTTCTTAGCTAATCTAACAATCTCTCTTATTTGTAGCTTATGGAACCTTTCAAATTATTATTGATATCTTTAGGGGTAATGCTTCACCTTGATATATTTTTTACTTTAGCTATTCTTTGTTCCTTTTCTCTTTTTTGTCCTTTTAATGTTTAATTCCACTTTATGTGTCTTATTCCTTTCAACTCCTTGTTTCAGTTGTTCTGTGGGGACTGGCAGTGTGATCCTTATACCATCTACCTTCTGGTGACAATGAAGAGCCTCACACTCAACACATTTATGCTTGTGTAGCTCCTTTCTTTCCTCCTGGCTTTGCGCTATTACTCTCAATAACCATCACACAAATGTCTTCAATTTTTAAAAAGTAAATTAATTGTTAGATGTGGACTAAAATACTGTCTATATGTATACAGATTGTTATTATTTCACACATCTTTCATCCTTTTATGTGGAGGCACACTTCTAGCCAATGAAATGTTTCCTTCAGTTACTAACTTACAGTATGGGTTTGCTGGTTTTAAAAGAAAGTACTCTGCCATTTTTTAAAAGAAGTATTTTTCATTGGTGATTAATATGCATTGAAGATGTCATGCCATTGTCTTCTATTTGCAGCCTTCCCAATGAGAGATTTACTGTAATCCTCACTTTTATCATTCTATATATTTTCTGTCTCTCCCCTTTAAATAGTTATCTATTTTTCACTGATTTGGGGAAACTTAATTATGTTTGGTATAGTTATCTTCATATTTACTGTTCTTAAGTTTTTAGCTTTTTGAACTTGTGATTTAGAAGTTTGGAACTAATTTAAGGCCATTATTTCTTAAGATATATTTGTGTTCATGTACCTCCTCTTCTACCTCAGGAACCTGAATTATGTCCATATGAAAACTCTTCAACACGGCTGGGATACAGAGTTAATAAAATGTAACTGATAAAAAAAAAATAAAAAACAAAACAAAACAAAAAAAAACTCTTCAAAGTTTCCCAAAGCTAACAATTTCTATTATCCATTCATTCTTTCTCCTCTCTCTCACTATGTGTGTGTGTGTGTGTGTGTGTGTTATGCGATATAACAGAGTAAGTTCTTTGTCTTCTGTTTTGTGGTATCTTTTGTATTAGTTCTACCACATACAGTTTCATCTCTAGAAATCTGAATTGGGGAATTTTTATATCTGCCATGTCTTCCATATATAATGATTCTAGCCTCTGTTCAAGTTCGAAGTTGGTTTCAAAGGACTGATTTTTTTTTTTCTCACCAGGAACAATATATTTTTTTGTGACTTTTATCTTGCTGGAGGTTGGATATTTCATCACTAAAATATTTTTGAGTTTTGTTCTGGGGTACAGTTGATTATTCAGAACTGCTTGGTCCTTGTGAGTCTAGCTTGGTTCAGAATGTTGTTTTGTGTGATTCTTATTCCTACTGCCTGAGACTCAGTACCTATAAATTATGAGGTAGGAACCAACTCCAAAGACACAAAACAGTATCCAAAGAAATCAATACTAGGTACATCTATAAATGTAGTATCTTTCTCACATACCCCAGAGATAGTTTAGAATTTTGTGTCTAAGCCATCCTCAGGACTATTTTCAAATGTCTTCTCAGAATGTGACACTGAATTCTTCCAATAGCTGATCAAATTTACTAGGTTACCTCCCCCTCCTTCTTCACAAGTTTCTAGTGTGCTGTGAGAGTATCTTCTCTTTTCCACTCTTAGGTCCTCATGTACGATATATCCCGAAGCCTGACAACAGGCCCTGTTCCATCACTGACTCTGTCAGACGGTTCCCTACAGAGGAAGCCCTGGAGGGGAATGCTACCAGCCCACCACAGAACCCACCCACCAACCTCACTGTGGTCACTGTGGAAGGCTGCCCCTCATTTGTCATCTTAGACTGGGAAAAGCCACTAAATGACACTGTCACTGGTAAGACTATGGCACTAGGATGTGATACTATGGTGGAAAGCTTTGATAGCACAGTACCTGGACAGCCTGGGTCAAACTGTGGCACAAAAATCACATCTAAGAAGACACAGTTCTTTTGTTCAAAGTGTCATAGGTGGAAAAAAGATCTATGGACTCCTAGTTAACCAAGAACTTTAACTCCCTCTCAGAATTTACCTTCACAGTTTGAAAATATAGTCTTAAGATTTTACCAAGAAAATTACATAAAGTGTGTGGAGACTTGACATGACTGATAATATTTAAAATAGTTTTTTTTTTAACCAACCCAATTTCTAAACTGGCTAAGAACTTCTATACAGGCTAAAAATGATTTTTAACTAACTTGGAGAAATTGAAAAAAAAAACAAACAAAAAACTCCCTCAGTTCCAGGCTGCTACTTGTCTGAAAATTTTGATTGTGCTACACCAACCCAATTCCTCATGGAAATAAGAAAACAAGAGTCATTTTTTGAATCTGTTATGATTTGTTTAACATACTTTGATTCTACACATAGAAAAGGAGAATCAAACAAAAAAATGAGAAGAATAACAGACTAACAACTGTAATTGCTGGAGAACATGGTACCTAGTAAGCCTGAGTCCATGTGACTGCTGTTTCCAGGCCCATGTTGCAGAGAATAGAAGCACAGACTAGACAGGAGCACTATGAGGGCCAAGGTTTGGATAAGGACACGCAGAACCTTCTAGGAAATATTTTCTACTCTGGATAAAGGAGAACAAAAAACTTCTCTCCTACAAAAACGTGTGATCTGAGCAACATCCCATGTAAACATTACCTTTGCTGAATTCCCATCTCATCAGTTTAGAATCTCTGTTCTGAGAAAGAGCCCATCATCACCAGTATTCCTAGGAATATGCCTGGTCCTGCTGATTTTTCTAGGGTTGAGCCAGTAGATATCTCAAGTTCTAATTGTTCATCAACTTTCAGTATTGGTTCTCCACATATATTAAACCAACCCAAACTCTTGACTATATACTTTGCAAATAAGGAGTTCTAATTTCCTGAAACCAAATGATAAACCAATTTTTTTTTTTTGCCCTAAAGACGTGGGCTATCAAGTTGGAATTATTTAATTTTATATACTTAATTATCTAGTACATCCCCATTTGAATATCTGACTTAAAATTAAAGCTGTATTTCTCTTTCTGATCTGTAATAATTTTTAAGTTCTATAAACTTTTAATTGTAACAAGTCATGAGTAGAGTATACTTTATATACCTAACCCACTCTCTTCATATTATTTTTTTACTAGATGTTAATGAGCTACTTGGAGTCTTTCACAGTTAAAATTTTCATGGCAAAGGATCAATTTTAACTCTTCAGTCACAATTCTACATTTATATTGTTCTCTTAGTCTACATCTAAACAGCAGAGCTTTTTTCCTAATGATCTGTTCCATAGATTTCATTTTTAATTTTAGTGTTATACAAAATACCACCTGATTTCAGGTAGGATTATCTACCAGCTAGCTGCTCAGATAATACAGAGCGCAGTTCTTCTAATTCCCAAGAAAGAAGTAGGGAAAAACATCTGTCAGATTCTCTTATTCTGCAGGTCTTTCCCTGCTGATGAGTGAGCCCTTCAGATTCATAGAAACCTGTCTTTCAGGGAAATTTATTCAGACATTGTAATTTGTGTTTAATATGAAGAAAACTATCCAGGGAACATAAATATGCATTACATTCAAAATCCAGTTCTTCAGCTCCAAACAAGAAAGGATTTTTATCACTTGGTTAACTTTTGCTACTGACATGGCTTTAAGCTCAGATTTGTTGTAGCTGGACACCATACTCCATTAACCTTCTCTCCAAATAAGATAGCAAGAGACATGACTTCCATTTAAACACTATCCCTCATATATACTTTCCCTAAACTGGCCTTTCTACAAAAACCATCCACCAGTTGCAAAACCATAAACTATCCAAAGCAATGGTCATCAGTCTTCATCAGTTATTAGGCCTTCTTCAACTCTGACAAACCAGGAAAGAATGCTTGATATATCATTCCCCAAACACTTTGAGAACCTCTGCCATCTGGTAACTGAAAATTGCTGAAAGGTGAGATCATGATATCTCAGGGCTGCAAAATGTTAAGCGCACTTCCTGTTATTTCAGAGCATGTGACTTTGGTTTCTAGAACCCATGCTGGACATCTCATAGTCACCTGAAACTACAGCTCTAGGAGATCAACAACCATCTCCTGGATTCCACAGGGACCTGCACACACATGTACATGTATCCCTCCCACATGCACACATATACACAATATTTAAAATAAATGCTTTTTCTAGATGGTGTTTCTAGAACTGCAGTCAATCTGTCATCTTTATGAGAATGCCTTTAGCATCATACTGTTAGCCTCAGAAACAAATCAACTGAGAAATAACAAGTGTCTACTGTTTTCTTCCATATTCAGAATATGAAGTCATATCCAGAGAAAATGGGTCATTCAGTGGGAAGAACAAGTCCATTCAAATTACCAATCAAACCTTTTCTACAGTAGAAAATCTAAAACCGGATACAAGGTAAGGCCCAGTGATATCTTTTATCTTATCAGCAAGACAGGCAGAGAAAGCACAAGACTGGGTCTGGTGTAAGTTTTTGAAACCTCAAAGCCCACATCTGATGGGCCATATCTCCTCCCAAAAGGCCACACCTTTCCCACAAGGCCACACCCCCTAATCCTTCCAAGCCAGTCTACTACCTAGGGTCCACTTTTCCTGATTTTCTTCCTCTGACAGAAAACCTTACCTAAACAACATTTCAAGACTGCAGCACGGGTAAAATGAGCTAATAGTCATACAGCTCACACCAACAGATGGCCACTGAGGGTTTTTATATAAAATGTAGTTTTATAAGAAGCAGTTTACTTAAGGTTTGAGAATTTTGTTAACCTAACTTTATTAACCAGTAGGGAGTTGTGTAACTAAAAAGTACATTGAACAGTAAAAGCTGTAACTTGGTTCTAAGTTTGTGCCACAACAGAGGGTTTTGAGCAGGGGTGAGGGAGTGATGGAAGGGTCTATTTCGCCAGGGCCCTAAGCTTTACTCCACACCCATACTGTAGAGGGTATCTCCTAGATATGGGCATTCTGCTTTTGACAGATTAGCTCAACACTACAGCCTATACTCTCTGGAACCATCTTTTCACTTTATTCCAGTAATTGATAAATTTTTAATTTAGATGCCAAGTTTTATAGTTGTTCTCAAGACTATTGGTCCTCAAATTTTACCCTACAATACCCCTTTCCTTTAGGATAATTCCATTTTCTAACCCTTCGTTGAATAAAAAAAAAGTCTTGCTATTGCCCCTCATTTTGTAACTTCCTTAAGAGTGAAATTTTGAAAAATCATTATGAAAAAGAGTACTTGTACGAGTCTTCACATATCTTTCTCTAAGTTTATTTTCCCTTGATTCTATTGTTTAGCTTAATATGAATTTTAAGCTGAAATGATGACAAAATAAAGACCTTCTAAAAGTCTTTTGACTCTTTCCTTTTAACTTCCAGTCCTGCTATGCAGTTAAAATACCATTCTAATTTTGGGTCCTACAAATAGGGCCCACTATTTTCCTCTTGGTTTGGGGGCTTTTGTCATTATAAAAATGGAAAAATCTGCAATTTGTAAGCTTTAATTCTTCCATTTCTTTTCTCAAGTTGTTGGTCACAGAGCAGGTCTTTTTAACCTGAAAACTTACATCTTTAAGTTCTGGGAAATTTCTCACAGTTTCTGGGACTCATGCCCCTATTTTATATTTCTGCTAGGTGGGTGCTAAGCAATAATCCAATTTTCTTAATTGATAACTTTTGACTTTTAGTTCTAGTATCTGTACGTTGTCAACTTCATCTTCTTAACATCTATTCAGTTTCTCTATGTGTTTATTCAAATAACTTTGTTAGGTAGCACCCAATCATAGTATTTTGAGACGTTACTCTTAGAGGCATGTGGTGTCAATCATGTGATAAAATGTGCTTTTTGGGAAAAATATTGCCATCAAAAATATTTTTTTGTTTTTTAAGGCTTAATCAGCCAAAAACTGTCCTACTGTTGTTAACGTTTAAAATAATTTCTTCCAACAAAGGAGATGCACATTGGATGTAGAAGCAAACAAGTAACAGGACAGGAGTCTACCACAGAGGGCCTCTGAAAGACTCTGCCTAGCAGTGTATCAAAGCAGATATTAAGACTCATAACCAAACCTTCGGCAGAGTGCAGGGAACAAAAAAAAGGGGGGGGTAGTTAATATGACCTGGAGAGAACAGGAGTTCCACAAAGACCAAATATATCTGGGCACAGGGGTCTCTTATGAGACTGTTTCTCCAAACAAGGACCATGTATGGATGCAACCTAGAGCCTCTCCTCAGATGTAGCCCTTGGTAGCTCAGTAGCCAAGTGGGTACCCTAATAAGGGGAACAGGGACTGTTTCTGACATGAACTCAATGGCAGGCTCTTTGACCTCTCCCCCACCCCCCAGGGAGGAGCAGCCCTGCTAGGCCACAGAGGAGGACTTTGCACCCAGTCCTGAAGACGCCTGATAAACCAGGGTCAGCTGGAAGGGGAGGAGGTTCTACCCCATCAGTGGACTTGGACTTGGAAAGGGGCAGGGAGGAGATGAGGGTGGGAGGGTGGGATTGGGCAGGAAAGAGGGAGTGGGATACAGCAGGGATACAAAAGTTAACAAACTGTAACTAATATTAAAAAAATAAAAATTAAAAAAAATTTCTTCTAAACTTGTATCATAAAATATTGGAAAAAATCTTCAGACAAAGTAAGTTATGTAAACTCATGCACATGCTAGAAGTGGAGATCAAATATGTAGCTAAAATGAAATGATACAGAGAGCCCAGCAGTTACACCCGTACAAGGCATGGGTTGGCTAGCAATGGTCTAGAATGGACGACATGTGTATCCACTCGACTAAAACTTCAGATGACTAGGAATTCCTGCCCCTACAGCTTCCCATATTCCCATGTGAGGTTTCACGTTTTTATTGGGACTGTTTGAGGCCACAAGCCTCAGGAATACTGTAACCTTGGAAACAACCCTTGTATGTGACATAAGTAAATGGCATGGGTGTTTTCAGATCAACATTTTTTAAAATATGGTTTGAGTAATCATTTGTGTGCAAATGCAGGTGCATACATGCGTACTGTGGAGCACAGTTGAGAGGAAAAGCCAACCTTGAGTCTTGGGCCTTGCTTTATACACTAAGAGGTCTCTTTTGCTGTTTTCTTTCTTTGTCTGAAGATTTTTTTTTCCAATATTTTATGATATGTGGCCATTCAAGCTGACCTGTGAGTTTCTGGAGATTTTTGTCTTTACCTCCATCATGCTATAGGAACACTGAATTTGGGATTACAGTTGCATGTGCTGCCCTGCACCCCTAACCCTGCTTGATATGAGTTCCAGAGATTTGAACTCTGATTCTCACACTTGGCTGGCACTTGTTTTACCCAATGAGTCATCATCTCCCCAGACACCCCCCTTTTAAAAAATAAATGGCAAATGCCACAGCACCTTATACCACTTATTAAGCTTTCAAAATGTTTTCACTTGCAGTTAAGAATTAAAAGGTAAATTTTAATTTCTATTTCATAAATACTTCAAGTTTGGAAAAGTGAAGAAAGGATTACAATAGTTACGAGCTTCACTGTTCTGAATGAAACTTGAAGAATACAGCATAGGTTTGTGTGTTGCATTAGTTTATAGACGTAGAATGATTGTGTACGGCACATACTAGAGACTTTAAAAAGTGGTTCCTATCATCTCAATACTGGACTCTGTCCTACTAGACTCCAGTAGTTATCTGTAAGTAATTGAGCAACTCCTAAGTATCCTCCTCCCCTTTTTTCTTTTTCACACCATCAGTACCAAACTGAGAACTGTCATCCTTTTCTTTCTCACTTGCTTATAAATACTTACCTTATGTGGTCTGCATTTTTTACTGTGTTGTAAACTTCTCAAAGATTTATCTTTCAAAATCCTCTGCTGAAGGAAGTCAGTTTCAGGCAAAGTCAGCTTTCTTCCTGTGGGTTTCTCAAGAGGATTTGCAGCTTATGCATTTGTGAATAAGATCTCTCAATTACAGCACAATTTAATGACTGATAAGCTTAAGGAGGGGACCAAAGCAATTACACTTTTTAAAAAGTATCAACCTGGCTTACTGGGTTGGGGGAGAGCAATGTCAGCTTAGTGGCTCATGCTCGTAGGATGCTAGTGGGCCCATTTTTTTCTAGACACCATGGTTTCCTGTGATCAGTACCAGACATGAGTTCTAGGAGATACATCCAGCCTTGCAAAGAAACATTCTCATATGTATCCACTCTTACAATCAGTAAGAGTATATCTCAAAACCAGCAGTCACAGAAGTTGTCCTGGTAACTCAAATTGCTACTAAGTTTTCACTTTCAGTAGCAGAGGTAGGACAGTAATTTGTACTTAGAAAAATGCTCCCCATTGCTCCCCATTGTGGTATGGTTCAGATACCGCAATCAAGAACACTGTCCCAAATTCACAGTTATACTTGATCATGGTGAGGATGTCGGGGAGAAAGACCTCTCCACTTGACATCTGAACATGCAAAGGGGGGTGCCTCATGCTGGAATTAAGGTGTGTCAGCACAAATCCTTCCTATATATCCACTGTAAACCTGCCTGTATACTTCTACTAATATGTTTTAAGGCAGCCAACTTTTTGCTGTTTTTCTCATGACATATGAAGCAAGATGTTTAGAAAGTAAAATCTGAAATTATGATGACTTCAAAATGAAACAGGAGTTAGGAGAGCAAGAGACTGTTGTTCCTTATATCCCTGAATAATACATTACTATTATTTTTATGTCTCCTTGCACAGCTATGAATTCCAGGTGAAACCCAAAAATCCACTTGGTGAGGGCCCTGCCAGTAACACAGTGGCATTCAGTACTGAATCAGGTAATGGCATCAGAAGTAATCCCCAAGAAACTGTGAGGGGCATAAATGAGGAGTGTGTTACATAGGAGCTTATTTGAAGCCCAGTATCCTGAAGTCTGAAAAGTCCATGAGAAAAAGTTAATAGATGATGGTATTTACAGTACCACTGCTTTTCTTCAATTAGGTTTATGCCAGGAAAGAAATAATGAAAAATTGTAATCTATACCCAAAGGTAGTACATGAATACTTCCTTGCATGCCCAGAATAATATCCATGGAGTAGATGAGAACTGGAAATTTGTGAGTTTTGTGAAGCTGTATCTACATATTCTAAGCTTCAATAACTCAATAAAATGCATCTGTATGCACAGAAAAATGCATTAATTTTAAACTTACTAAAGCACATCATGTCTTGATAACTTTATAAGTAAGTTTTACAGAAAACTCAGTGAGAAAACTTTTGACATTAAAAGCAACGGCAACCTATTCTCAAATCTGCCCAAACCATGTGAAAAGATGCAGCTGGGTATCTGAAGGGTGATCAACACCATTTCCAAAGCAAAACAAACTTTCAGAGTCAGTCTTTAGCAAGATGATATCATTCCATAAACAAGACCTAAGTATAAGCTGCCATCTTTACATATTACTGTAATAATTTAGAAATTCATCACCTAAACAGTTCTTTTGTGTATTTCTCCTCAGCTGACCCAAGAGTGAGTGAGCCAATTTCTGGTAAGTACCAATCTCAATGGGGACACATACATTTATACATCAGATAAGCACAGTAGATATATCTAGAGAGATAGAAGAGGTGTCATTCTTAAACACATTAGCATTTAGGATCCATTGGGGAGTTGTTGAAATTTGCTTTCACTCATATACTACTTCATTCAAAATTTTTGTTAATTTAGTCACATTAGATTTTATACTGTTGCAAAAAAAAAAAAAAAAAAAGCCTTGAATATGTCTACACAGCTAGCACTGACTAGACCAATACCAAAGACTCTGCTCTGAGATTTAGTTTACTACTGACAAAAACTCATACTGAGGTTTGTTAAACCCTTTCAAGTATTTTCAGCATCCATTATTTACAGTATTAAAGAAATGAAGTATCATCAAGCTGGCAATGAATTCTGCATGATGCTTTTGTTCTTCAGAGTTAAATATTGAACCCAAATCATGTGTTTTCTTTATACAGCAGGAAGAGACGCCATCTGGACCGAAAGACCCTTTAATTCAGACACTTACTCAGAATGTAAAGGCAAACAATATGTTAAAAGGACATGGTATAAAAAATTTGTCGGAGTGCAACTATGCAACTCTCTCAGATACAAGATTTATTTGAGTGACTCCCTCACAGGTATATTCCAAACCTTTGCTTTCAAAGGATGTTTAGTAGCATTCTACACCTTTTTTAAAATTAATTTCTTTTCATTAATTATAATTTATTCAATTTGTATCCCAGCTGTAGCCCCCAACCTTGTCCGTTCCCCCATCCACCTTCCCTCCCTCTTCTCCTCCCTTGTCCCCACCCTAGTCCACAGATTGGGAAGGACCTCCTTCCTGTCCATCTGACCCTAGCCTACTTATCAGGTCTCTTCAAGATGGGCTGCACTGTCTTCCTCTGTGGCCCTATAAGGCTTTTCCTCACCTCAGGGGGAGGTGATCAAAGAGCCAGCCACTGAGTTCATGTCAGAGACAGTCCTCGTTCCCCTTACTAAGGTACCCACTTGGAGATTGAGCTGCTATGGGGTACATCTGTGCAGCGGTTATAGGTTATCTGCATTAATGATCCTTGGTTGGAGTATCAGTCTCAGAAAAGACACCTGAGCCCAGATTTTTTGGTTCTGTTGCTCTTCTTGTGGAGCTCCTGTATCTTCCAGGTCTTTCATCTCCCCCTTCTTTCATAAGATTCCCTGCACTCTCCCCAAAGTTTGGCTGTGAGTCTCATCATCTGCTTTAATACCCTGTTGGGTAGAGTCTTTCAGAGGCCCTCTGTGGTAGGCTCCTGTCCTGTTCCCTGTTTTCTCCCTCTTCCACTATCCATCCCGTTTGCCTTTCGAATGAGAATTGATCATCTTACCCAGGGTCCTCCTCCTTGCTTAGCTTCTTCAGGCATACAGGTTTTAGTATGTTTATCCTGTATTATATTTCTAATATCCACCTATTAGTGAGTATATACCATGTGTGTCTTTCTGCTTCTGAGATACTTCACTCAGGATGATCTTTTCTAGATCCCACTATTTGCCTGCAAATTTCGTGATTTGTTTTTAATTGCTGAGTAGTATTCCATTGTATAAATATCACAATTTCTGTATCCATTCCCCAGTCGAGGGACATCTGAGTTGTGTCCAGATTCTGGCTATTACAAATAAAGCTGCTACAAACATGAGTGAGAAAATGCCCTTGCTGTATACTTGAGCATACTTTGGATATATTCCTAGAAGTGGTGTAGTTCAATCTTGAAGTAGCGCTATTCCTAACTGTCTGAGAAAGTGCCAGACTGATTTCCAAAGTGGATGTTCAAGTTTACATTCCCACCAGCAGTGGAGAAGGGTTCCCCTTTCTCCACATCCTCTCCAGCATGTGTTATCACTTGAGTTTTTGATCTTAGCCATTCTCATGGGTGTAAGGTGAAATCTCGGGGTCATTTTAATTTTCATTTCCCTGATGACTTAGGATGTTGAGAATTTCATTGGATGTTTTCCTGACATTTGATAATCTTCTATTGAGAATTGTTTGGTTCTGTACACCATTTTTTAATTAGATTACTTGATTTGTTGCTGTTTAACTTCTTGAGTTATATATATTGCTTTATATATTCTGGATATTAGCCCTCTGTCAGACATAGGGTTAGCGAAGATCCTTTCCCAATCTGTAGGATGAGGTTTTGTTCTGATGACAGTGTCCTTTGCTTTACAGCTTTTCAATTTCATGAGGTTACATGTATTGATTGTTAATCTTAGTGCCTATGCTGTTGGTTCTGTTCAGGAACTTGTCTCCTGTGCCAATGAGTTCAAGGCTCTTCTCCACTTTTTCTTCTAACAGATTTAGTGTGTCTGGTTGTATGTTGAGGCCTTTGATCCATTTGTACTTTAGTTTTGTGCAGGGTGATAAATATGGATTTGACATCTAGTTAAACCAGCACAATTTGTTGACGATGCTGTTTTTTTCCACTGTATGGTTTTGTCTTCCTTGTCAAAAATCAAAGCATCTGTAGGTGTGTGGGTTTATTTCTGGGTCTTTGATTCCATTGATCCCCCATGCTGTTTCTATGCCAGTACCATGCAGTTTTTATTACTATTGCTCTATAGTACAGCTTGAAATAGGGATGGAGATACTTCCAGATGATCTGTTGTTGTACAGGATTGTTTTAGTAAATCTGGATTGTTTTATTTTTCTATATGAAATTGAGAATTGTTCTTTCAAGGTCTGTAAAGAATCCTGTTGGTATACTGATGGGAATTGCACTGAATTTGTAAATTGCTTTCGGCAGGATAGACACTTACAGTATATTAACTCTACGGATCCAGGAGCTGGAAAGATCTTTCCATCTTCTGATATCTTCAGTTTCTTTCTTCAGAGACTTGAAGATTTTATCAAACAGGTCTTTCACTTGCTTGGTTAGTCATACCAAGGTACTTTATGTTATTAGTGGCTATTGTGAAGGGTGTAGTTTCCCCAATTTCTTCCTCACTCAGCCCTTTTGTCTTTTCTATACAGGAGGGCTAGTGATTTTTTTTTTTTTTTTTTTGGACTTAATTTTGTATCCAGCCACTGTGCTGAAGGTGTTTATCAGCTGAAGAGTTCTCTGGTTGATTATCTGGGGTCACTCACATACGCTATCATATCATCTACAAATAGTGATACTTGAGCTTCTTCCTTTCCGATTTGTATCCCCTTGATCTCTTTTAGTTGTCTTATTGTTCTAGCTAGGACTCAAGTACTATGTTGAAGAAATATGGAGTGGGCAGCCTTTCCTTGTCCCTGATTTCAGTGGGATTGATTTGTTTCTCTCCATTTAGTTTCATGTTGGCTATAGGCTTGCTGTATATTGTCTTTACTATGTTTATGTATGTGCCTTGTATCCCTGATTTCTCCAAGATTTTAAACATGAATAGGTTGTTGGATTTTGTCAAATGCTTTTTTGGCATCTAAAGAGATGACCATGTGGCTTTTTTCTTTCAGCTTGTTTATATGGTGGATCAAATTGTTATATTTCCATATATTGAACCATCCCTGCATATCTGGGATGAAGCCTACTTGGTCATAGTGGATGATATCTCTAATGTATTCTTGTATTTGATTTGCAAATATTTTGTTGAGTATTTTTGCATCAATGTTCATAAAGGAGATTGTCCTGAAATTCTCTTTCTTTTTTGGGTCTTTGTGAGGTTTAAGTACCAAGGTGACTGTGGCTTCATAGAATGAGTTTGGTAGTGTTCCTTCTGTTTCTGTTTTGTGGAATAGATTGATGAGAATTAGAGTTAGCTCTTCTTTGAAGGTCTAGTAGCATTCTTGGCTGAAACCATCTGATCTTGGAAGGGAGACTTTTGATGAGTGCTTCTATTTCCTTGGGAGATAATAGACTATTTTAATCTATTTATCTGATCTTAATTTAATTTCAGTAAATGGAATCAAGAAAATTGTCCATTTAGATTTTCAAATTTTTGGCATTATAGGCTTTTGTAGTAAGACCTAGTGATTATTTGGATTTCCTTATTGTCTGTTATTATGTCCCCCTTTTTGTTTCTGATTTTGCTGCTTTGGATAGTTTCTCTCTGCCTTTTAGTTAGTTTGGCCAAGGGTTTGTCTATCTTGTTGATTTTCTCAAAGAACCAGCTCCTGGTTTCACTGATTCTTTGAATTTTTGTTTATAATTCATTGATTTCAGCTCAGGGTTTATTTCCAATTGTCTATCCCTCTTGGGTGTATCTACTTTTTTTTTCCCTAGGGCTTTTAGGTGTGCTGTTAAGTTGCTTGAATGAGATGTCTCAAACTTCTTTTTGGAGGCACTTACTGCTACGAACTTTCTTCTTAGCACTGCTTTCATTGTGTCACATAAGTTTGGGTAGGTTGTGCCTTCATTTTCATTGAATTTTAGAAAGTCTCTAGTTCCTCTTTTTATTTCTTCCCTGACCAAGTTGTCATTGAGTAGAGAGTTGTTTAGTTTACATGTGTATGTAGGCTTTTTGTTATTTCTGTTGTTGTCGAGGGCTAGTTTTAGGCCATGGTGGTATGATATGATACAAAGGAGTATTTTGATCTTCTTGTTTCTGTTGAGGCTTGCTTTGTGCCCGAATATATGGTCAATTTTCGATAAGGTTCCATGAGGTACTTAAAAGAAGGTATACTCTTTTGAGTTTGGGTGAAAAGTTCTGTAGACATCTATTAGGTCCATTTGATTTGGGACCCTCTGTAAGTGCCATTATTTCCCTGTTTTGCTTCTGTCTAGAACATCTGTCCCCTTGGTGAGAATGGAGTGTTGAAGTCTCCTACTATTAAGGTCTTGGGATCAATGTGTGATTTAAGCTTTAATAATGTCTCATTTACAAATGTAGGTCCTCTAATATTTGGGGCATAGATGTTCAGAACTGTGAAGTCCTGCTGGATTTTTCCTTTGATGAGAATGAAGTGTCCCTCATCTTTTTTGATTAATTTTGGTTTAAAGCATTTTATTAGATATTAGGATAGCTACTCTGGCTTGTTTTCTGGGTCTGTTTGCTTTAAAACCCTTTTCCAGTCCTTTACTCTGAGGTAATGTTTATCTTTGTTGCAGAATTGTTTCTTGGATGCAGCAGAATGTTGGATCCTGTTTCTGCAATCATTGTTAGTCTGTATCTTTTTATTTGAAAGTTGTGTCCTTTGATGTTGATAGATTATGGTGACCAATGAATTTTAGTTCCTTTTATTCTGGAGTTGGTGGTGTTACTGTGTTCCTATGCTTGTTTTCTTTTAATTTTTTATTCTCAAGTTGTCTATATCCTGTGTGTTCTTGGCTGTAGTTAATTTCGTTAGATTGGAGTTTTCCTTCTAGTATCTGCTGTAGGGCTGGGTTTTTGTATAGATATTGTTTAGTTTAGTTTGGTTATGCAATATTTTGTTTTCTTCATCTATGTTGATTGAAAGCTTAGCTGAGTATAGTAGTCTGGGTTGGCATCTGTGGTCCCTAGCATCTGCCTGACATCCGCCCAGGCCCTTCTGGCTTTCATAGTTTCTTTTGAGAAGTCTGATCTGATTCTGATAGGTCTACCGTTACTTGGCCTATTCCCTTGCTGCTTTTAATATTTTTTCTTTGTTCTATAGGTTTAGTGTTTTGACTATTATGTGATGTGAGGAGTTTCTTTTCTGGTCTTGTCTATTTGGTGTTCCATAGGACTCACCGTAGCCTTTCTGTGAAGAGTTTCAGACTCAGCACTTTACACAAGTTTCCTTCAGAAAAAGATTTTACAGAAGTAATTACAACAGTTAATCTTAGAAACAAGGACTTACAGATCTGCAATTTGGAGGCAGATAATAAAAATACAATGTAAAACAGTGATACCTGGGATCAACTTGAATGCACAGGCAGGCTCCTACACAGCAAAACTCCATCACAACCATCTGAGAATTAAAATTCGACTATTTATCATGAAATGGACACAACATCCTTAAGATGTCAGAAGAGCACAAACCCCTTGCACTATACTCAATTGTAAATGTTTTCTTCTACATTCATATGTGGAAAGACTGGTCCCAACATAGAAAGATGGACCTTTGTTTACTTCTTCATCAGGTACTGCTCTGGGTGCTGGTGGATGAAAATACACCAGATGCCAAGTTCCTGTTTTCATGTAGCTTAACTTTCCTGCTTCTCTATAGGAAGGAGAGACAAAGTAAATATACAAATTATACACAAATGCCACTCAGGGTCTTTGAAGACAATTTTAAATAGGTTAGAGAGAATGGATCAGCAAAATGGACGCTACTTAGTAGACCAGTTTTAGGGAAGGTCTGTATGAAAAGTATGTGTGCTTTGATTAAAATTTTGAGACATAATCAACTATAGAAAAGTCTAGAACAAAAGATCTCTGGAGAGGTAAAGGAAAGAAAGTACAAAGGCCTAAGGAAAGACACACTTGTCAGTCCTACTAGGTTTTGCTGAGATTTAGTAAAGGAAAAGTTATATTCTGAGTATACTAGGAGATTGCTAGAGAGAATTATAGATGGAATAATGACATTTGCATTTTTAAAAATCACTGTGATCTGAATGGGGAAAGGAGAACATTAGGTAAGAGTACAAGCAAGGACATCTGCTAGGAAACTTCTGTAGTTCATGATATGCTAGTGTCTTGAACTCTGGGAAGCGTGGGAAAAAGCAAGATGAAGACTATAATTATGGACTTTCATACACTAAAGAAAAGAACATTGTCTCATTTCTGGTTCTTCAGGCAAGTTTTACAACATAGGAGATCAGAGGGGCCACGGAGAAGATCATTGCCAGTTTGTGGATTCATTTTTAGATGGTCGCACAGGACAGCAACTCACCTCTGACCAGTTACCCACCAAAGAAGGTATGCTTTGTAGTCACCCTAAGTACAGGGCTTTGCAGATGAGCACAGAGAGCCACCCGCTGACACAGAAGGCTACAGAACTGTATCACTAGGGAAAGAAGAAACTTAACTCTCAACTAAAGCTCAGCTCTAAAGAAATGAGATATATAAATGTATTCCGAAAAAACAAATCTTTTCCAAGTTTACATCACTTATGTTGTCCCAATCACAGCTGTCCCTCAGCTTTAGACATATGAAAACACCTGATAAGCTTACTTGCTCCCTTAAAAATTTTTAGAAAAAAATTACTTCTACTACACAGGAAAAACAGTCTTCCCCTTAAAAAAAAAATCTATATAAAGCAATTAAAATAAATCTGAGAAGTAAATATTCTCAGCAAGTTGCTAAATACATTTTAACAGCAGGCTTTATAAGGAGGACTGAAAATTTAGTCCTTGCCTAAGCAGAGCAGAAAGAAGTAAATTGCCCTCATCACTCCGGAAACACCAGGAGATTCTTTTAAATACTTCTAATTATGTGAGGAGGTTTTCAGTAACATATTTTGTTCATGGACACAAAAACGCCACGTGTTTTAAAAGATGGCTCTGCAAGATACTTGGATATAATGGCTGCTGAAACTACTCTGATATAGTACTGACTTGCTAAGACAAATGTCAAAATTTCGAGTCCTATGGCCATTGTATTAATAAACATCAGATCTACTACAGCTACTACTTTTCTAAATTACT
Organism: Meriones unguiculatus; assembly: GCF_030254825.1. Classification (NCBI taxonomy): domain Eukaryota; kingdom Metazoa; phylum Chordata; class Mammalia; order Rodentia; family Muridae; genus Meriones; species Meriones unguiculatus. The sequence continues at coordinate 58,848,559 of NC_083364.1, forward strand.
TTGCTTCACTCAGAAAAATCTTCAGCCACTGAACAGCCTAACATCTGTGAATAATGCAGGCAAAAATAAAAAAATGCTGTTAAACTAAACTGTTTTTTCTCTTAGGCTATTTCAGAGCTGTTCGTCAGGAACCTGTCCAATTTGGAGAAATAGGTGGTCATACCCAAATCAATTATGTCCAGTGGTATGAATGTGGGACCACAATACCTGGAAAATGGTAGATGCAGCAAAATTATTTCCAAAGTACTTCTGGTTTGTTATCACAAAAAGAAACAAAAAAAGGAACCCATTGGAAATACTATGTTTGTCACATCTATGTATAAAAGTTTGTAATCTAACTGATAGCAGTACTAGATGTTTATTATTAGAAAAGATTACGGAGAATATTTATCAAGGTTTACAAAGTCATTTTAAAAAAGCAAAATATTAACATTAATAGATTAACATTGTTAGGGAAGCTGGCTCCCTACTCATGATATTTTAAGAGATCATTTGTATATTATTTATCATACTGTTGTAATGTTTTCAGATACTTTTATAACAAAATTAATGTCAAAAATCTTTAATATGCTTTATAAAAAGTATCTACTTATTGATGTGTATGTGTTGTTGGCGAGTTAATTCCTTAAATCTCTTCTTGGTTTAACTTATTGGATCAAATAATCTTCAGCATAATATACATGTGCCAAAAAGTGGTTCTAATATTTACATTGATGTAAACTTCCATTTAGCATCAGATAAACAGATTTTCAGTTAACTACCCATGCTACTAGAAAATTACTGAAAAGAAAATCTTGAATCTGTATAATTTTATTTCAGCCAGAAACATCTGATGAGTCAAATGATATTTTTTTTTCTTGTACCCGTAAGAGTATGTCTAAAAATACTTTCTTAAACTCTTCCTTTAAGCAACTTTTAAAGCGGCTCTATGGTTCTGTTCAAGCTGTATGTAGAGACTGAGTGTGAAGTCAGCATGGAAAGATAATACATGGTGAGAAACTATTGTTTTATAGGAAATATTATATATTTATATGTTAAGGCCATGACTGAATGTATCATAGGATGTTTTTGTGACACTGTTTCCTCAAGCTGTAACAAAACTGACTCATTTTCATGAAAAAAGATATTGCTTTCCTTCGTGTGTGGGAGAGAGCCAAGAATATTATTGCTTGCCCTGAAAACTTTTCTGTTGTGTATTTTTCAAGCAAGTATAAACACTGCAATAAAAGATGTAGGTTTTTAAAAATATTCTGAATATTTTTGTCAATATGTAACTATACCTTTACCTCCAAAAAAAAAAAAATCAGAAAATTAAGAGCTACCTCTACTGTGTTTATATTCTGAATCAATCAAGTTTGTTACATTTCTTTCCTGAATGGAGACCAATTTCATAATTTCTGTAAAAGGACTGTTTTCCTTATGTCTGAAATAATTGTTACAAGACCACTGTTGGATTCAATCACGTTTATTAGCCTATCGATGTTACATTTTATACATAAGTCTAGTCATCTTCTCAAAGGGCTCTATTTTTAGTACATCATGTTAATAGTAAATAGCCAAGTGTAATGGCTATACCTTAGCCTAGCTTTTTAATGACCTCTGGGAAACTAGAAAGCCAGTCATTTTACACGCATGTAGAGTAGTGTTCCAAAATAACTAGGAAGCTGCTACAATTTTAAGCAGGGGAGGAAACAATGTTCATTTTGGTCTTTTTGTGTTTGTATTCCAGCAAATTATATTTTCAATTAACAGCAACAATGATATCATAAAAAAATGCTCTGCTTCTCAATTTTTCGAACTTCAATACAATACAAATTGAAACAAAATAGTATTGTAGTCTTTTGGGAGGCAAGTAGCCATCATTAGTGCAGTTGAACCTCCTTATCGATAACCAGGTCCAGGTTGGGTATAGCCCTGACCAAATGGAGGACGGTTACGAGCATAAGGGTTAGCCCCACTGGAAGGAGGGGCCATGGTACTTGCAGGAGATGGCGTAAAACCAGGTCTGGGTTGGTAAGCACCAGGTTGGCTTGGAGCCATTCCAGGCTGAGAGCCAGGGGGAACAGTGTAATTAGCAGGTTGAGATGTTTGGGTAGTATAAGTTTGTGGAGGGTAAGTGCTCGCCTGGTACTGCTGTGGTGGTTGAGCAGGCAGTTGTTGTGGCTGACCAGAAAAGGCAGGAGCCGGTGCTTGGGAAGTTGGTTGTTGGCCGTATCCCTGGAACTGCTGAGGTTGTTGGGGTCCAGTCTGCTGGCTGTAACTAGCTGAAAAAGCAAAATAAATGACAAATGTCTTGGTTCTTTTGGTGAAAGCTTTACAGAGAATTAGTCTTACTGCTATGGACCAAAAGTGATTAAAAAATTTAATAAATGTATTCATAATTATGTAGTGAGTTCAGCATAAAATATCAAGACCAAAGAGTTACAAAAATTTTATCAATTTTTAAATCCGACAGCCTAAAATTCAAGACACTATAAACATGTCTTTTCATTACAACTGCTTTGAAAGTAACAACCCTTGAGCAAATTCCCATAATTCTTAGAATGGTCAAATAGGTAAAATAATTATGCTTTCTAGGAAAAGGAAAATCATAAAAGCAAAGCAGCCATTAAGCAGGGTTAGCAGGAAGTCCTATTAACAGTACCACATGAAAACAATTACAGACAAGTGTTTTATAAATGAAACAATTTTTATAAATACTCTTCATGTAAATGAAGAGTTTTAAAGTTTACTCACTATAATATTTAAGAATAGTTATTAAGTAGCATTTTTACAGTTCTTAAATCTTTTATATTTGGTATCTGATACTTTTGACCTTATAACTCAAATTTCAACTTAGTATGGTATAACAAACAAACAAAATATATACCATATTGCCCCACAATATCAACATCTATATTCATTATTTACTAGAATATATTTAAAAATAAAATCTGCTTCACTGAAAACTTTTATTTCTACCATGAAACACACCTGCAGCTACTTGCAATGAAACCTCTCCATTGACTGGAATCCTGTCAGCATTAAATACCAGATACATAAGACAATTATTAAAATACGTACAACCCTGCATTTAGAAAAAAAAAAAGGATTGAATGAATTTGAGTATATTCTGAACTCACCTTGAACCTGGGTTCAAATTTACTTATGAAAGAAACCTTTATGAACAGAACTGGAAAAGGTCAGAGGAAAAACTGGCAAACTGAAAGTATCAGAGATTGGTCAATGTCACTACCAACCAGCACCACTGAAGAGTCTCTAAGCAGAGTATGTAGTTGATTATTTCCATAGCTCTCAAAGTTAAGGAAATAAGACTAGCAGGATCAGAAATAGAGGCAATTTGAAAAGCACTAAATTTTACCCAGTGAATATCCTGATTAAAACTTCTAAGAAAAAGCTTAGGTATCTTAGGTATCAAGTGTATAAAGCATTTCACTCATGATAACATCTGAATATAAATTCATTATAAGATCTTGAATTTCTCCTCTCTTCTATGCAAGGCTTAAAGTTGTGTGTGTGTGTGCTCACATGCCACCCATGGAGGCCAGAAGAGGGAGGGCATGTAAATTTCTGATGGTTGTGAGCTGCCATCAACGTGGGTGCTAGAAACTGAACTCGGTTCTCTAAACAACAGCACGTACTCAACCTCCAAGCCAACTTGCCAGCCCTCACAAAAACTTTCAAGTGTAACTTTTTACTTTAAGTTTTTGAGGAACACCTTCATATTGAAAATGACTATCCCATTTGAGAGGAAAACAGCAAGAATAACTATCTTCCCATTCCCAACTGAAATCTAATCTGTTTTTAAAATGAACTGGTAAGCCCCAAGAATATGCTCCTTAGGTAATGATCTTCGTTAGGTGAAGAGTGTCACAAATTGCAACAAAATAGATTAATAGACATTTCAAAATCAGTAGCTACAACTAAGCCTAAAACACTGACCACTGTGGTCTAGACTGGAGAATATAATGGACTGAAGTCAAGAGAATAAGATTCTGTTCCAGCTCCCTCACCGAGAACCTGCATGTCTTGAAAATTCATTTATAAATCAAGTAAGACAAGTGGTCCTCACCCTGGCTATATGACCTGTGATGCTTTTAAAATAACAAAACCCAAGTCCCAACACTAAGCAAACTGAAGTCTACAGGAATAAGAATCTGATCAGGAAGCCGATCAGGAGGTTCTGAAGCACAATAGGGGTCAAGAGCTTCTCCTAGGTCAGATGATGATACTATCTCTTCAGTTCCAAAAGCCTATTGTTTCTATACTTTATGTAATTTGTACCATAGATTTTTTAATTTTAAAGGATAACATTAAAAATGACAATTCCTTTAAATTCACTCCATCTGTTTTACATAATCAGATCTAGCAACTGTAAGGTAAAAACACCCTAAAGCAAATACTATCCAAACAAAATTATTGTGAATATAAAAATATATCAAATTTAATTGCGGATAAAATTTTGTTAAGGTCAACAATCAGCAACTGTCTGCACCAATAAAAGATGAAAGTTCAGCCTCTTTTCCTATAAAGGTCCAGATAGCAAATATTTTAGGTTTTATGGGCCACATTGCTTTTCTCACTGTTGCAACTACTCTCTACTGTCAGTATAGAGTCAGAGAGTAACAGCTAGCAGGCCAACTGAGAAGCTCGGAGGGTGGAAGTGTCTAAAAAAGCTTTCTTTAGAAACCCAGGAAATAGCATAGTTACACGGTAGCTGTGTAGTATAATCTCACTATCTATCTTATCTATCCTACCTACCTACCTCTTTGTATCTATAAACTCCTGATCTATACTCTTATACTCTAGTTAATAACACAGAACTCCAAATATATAATTTTAAAATTTAATTACAGAAGTTAAAGTACCTAAATTATAACCAAAGCTACACGAAAAAAAGTTCATCATATCAAATGCAGATAATTTTCAATGGACAGATGGTAAAACTAAAACAAAATACTCAAAGTCTATAGGAATGGGACCCAGCTACAAAAAAAAAAAAAAAAAAAAAGCTCCTCAGGTGTTGCAGACAATGCTATGGGCTGAAATCCCCTGGGTCAGATGATGACTGTGTTGCCTCACCTCTGACAGCAAGTTAAAACACCTAAATATTCTTAGGTGCCTAAATTTCACCCTAATTAATTTTATTTGTATGTTTTATTTTTTGTATTCTAGCATACTTCCCTCAGGCTTAAGTACCTAAATAATTTAGTTTAGCTTTTATTAAGTTCACATCTGCATGTGTGTACAAACTGTCAAAATACCTAGAAATATGAAGAATATCCTGGAATTGAGTGGTATAGAGAAAAATCTTAATTTTTTTCTCAATGTGAAGTTATCTAAGAGGTTAGACTTTTAATGTTATTAAAAGATAGCTTTGTAGTAAACATTTTTATACTATAGATTATTGCAGAGTCATCTATATAATTATGTCATATTTGCTCACTGAAAAAATAAAATGCTGATTTGATAAAACATAACAATTTAAATATAAATAAGTATGCTTCCCCTAATAAGTACTTAACACTTCACACACATCACAATGTGGGTATTGTAAATCAAGTACTTAGGAGAAAGACCTTAAAATGAACTCCCTTTCAACCACTGCTCACCTGAATACTGAATACCGTACTGCTGAGGAGGGGCCTGAGGCTGCTGTGCACCGTAGCCAGCCTGCTGCTGGTACTGCTGGTACATCTGACCTGCGAAAGAAAATACAGACACCAGGAAGCTTTAACTTGGCAGGAAAATTTGTTTAGGGCACCTTTATATTCCCTAATTTAATATGTAAGCACATTGAGTAAGAATATATATACAATATATTTGTTATCCTTTAAATGTCTATGAAGACAAGAATGAATAATTTAAAAAGGGTGATTGCGTGTTCTACTCTAGATAACTGCTAAGAATGTTAGCTGGAAGCAAGTATTTATATGCTATAACTCTAGTGGTTGCTACTACATAAATTCCAGAAAGAACATTTTCAAAACTATATGCCATCAGGTAAGTAATCAGAGAAGATAAATAAATATATTGTCATGTAATTTTGTATGTCCTTATCCTTTTAGCAATACCTCTGTGATTATTCATAGCACTTTTCTCATTACAAGTCATTTAGTTTTTAGCAACTATCAAATTATACAGAGGGAGAGAGCACTGAGTTTAGCGTAACATCATCCTTTTATTTTCTTAGATGACTTTCAACATGGTCCATCACTGTGTAACCTAGCAATGTTGGAGCCACCTTAATTTTTATAAACATGTTCTGGCAGCTTCTCAAGCTGTGGGTCATGACACCCAAAAGACAATCAGAAAACACAGATATTTATATTACAATTGATTACAGTAGCAAAATTGCAGTTATGAAGTAGAAACAAAAATAATTTTATGGTTGGGGAAGGGTCACCACAACATGCTAAAGTGTATTAAAAGACTGCAGCATTAGGAAGGTTGAGAACACTGCTCTATGTTGCTTTCACAAGGCCAAAGTTATTTAATGATACATTTCTCAGACAGGGCTCCATCATTAACTGAAATAGAATTATTTTCTGAAGACCTTTTTGTTATATAAGTTTTGAGACAAGAGTCTTACTATGTAGCTAGCCTAGAACTAACTATGTAGAGCAGAGCAGGTTGAACTCAAACATACAAAGACTGGCTCGCCTCCTGTTTTTTCACTTGTCAAATTAAACCTAGGGCCTCAAGTAAGCTAGGTATATGCTTGACCACTGAGCTACACTTGAGCCTTCCAACTGAAGAACATACTAAAATTACAATAAATAGCAGAAACTACTTTGGGGTAAAATAGGCTATTTATGGTACTCAATAACTTGAAATTCTTTATTTCAAATTAACTTCATAAGAGTTAAGCAGTTATTAAATCATACTTTGCTAATAGTTCTGCTCAAATTATAACCAGACATTGATCTAAATAACTGGCAATGTCTAAAACGTGTATGTCATCTATCAAAAAATATTCACTAAAAGTAGCTTAACCTACATTATTTATCTTGAGCTATATATTATCTCCAACACAACAGCCCACAGTATGTGGCAACAGAGCTACTGAACTATACCATACTATACCATACTGTACTGTACTATACTGCACCATACCATACCATACTATACTGCACTGTACTGTACTATACTGCACTATACTATACTGTACTATACTGCACTGTACTGTACTATACTGCACTATACTATACTGTACTATACTGCACTGTACTGTACTATACTGCACTATACCATACTATACTATACTATACTGCACTACACTGTACTATACTATACTGTACTGTACTATACTGCACTATACCATACTATACTATACCATACTATACTGCACTATACTGTACTGCACTATACTGTACTGCACTATACTGTACTGCACTATACTGTACTGCACTATACTGTACTGCACTATACTGTACTGCACTATACTGTACTGCACTATGCTGTACTATACTGCACTATACTGTACTGCACTATACTGTACTGCACTATGCTGTACTATACTGCACTATGCTGTACTGCACTATGCTGTACTGCACTATACTGTACTGCACTATACTGTACTGCACTATGCTGTACTGCACTATGCTGTACTGCACTATGCTGTACTGCACTATGCTGTACTGCACTATGCTGTACTGCACTATGCTGTACTGCACTATGCTGTACTGCACTATGCTGTACTGCACTATGCTGTACTGCACTATACTGTACTGCACTATGCTGTACTGCACTATGCTGTACTGCACTATACTGTACTGCACTATGCTGTACTGCACTATGCTGTACTGCACTATGCTGTACTGCACTATGCTGTACTGCACTATACTGTACTGCACTATGCTGTACTGCACTATGCTGTACTGCACTATGCTGTACTGCACTATACTATACTGCACTATGCTGTACTGCACTATACTGTACTGCACTATGCTGTACTGCACTATACTGTACTGCACTATACTGTACTGCACTATGCTGTACTGCACTATGCTGTACTGCACTATACTGTACTGCACTATGCTGTACTGCACTATACTGTACTGCACTATACTGTACTGCACTATGCTGTACTGCACTATACTGTACTGCACTATACTGTACTGCACTATGCTGTACTGCACTATGCTGTACTGCACTATGCTGTACTGCACTATACTGTACTGCACTATGCTGTACTGCACTATGCTGTACTGCACTATACTGTACTGCACTATGCTGTACTGCACTATACTGTACTGCACTATACTGTACTGCACTATGCTGTACTGCACTATGCTGTACTGCACTATGCTGTACTGCACTATACTGTACTGCACTATGCTGTACTGCACTATGCTGTACTGCACTATACTGTACTGCACTATACTGTACTGCACTATGCTGTACTGCACTATGCTGTACTGCACTATACTGTACTGCACTATACTATACTGCACTATGCTGTACTGCACTATACTGTACTGCACTATGCTGTACTGCACTATGCTGTACTGCACTATGCTGTACTGCACTATGCTGTACTGCACTATACTGTACTGCACTATACTGTACTGCACTATGCTGTACTGCACTATGCTGTACTGCACTATACTGTACTGCACTATACTATACTGCACTATGCTGTACTGCACTATACTGTACTGCACTATGCTGTACTGCACTATACTGTACTGCACTATACTGTACTGCACTATGCTGTACTGCACTATGCTGTACTGCACTATACTGTACTGCACTATGCTGTACTGCACTATACTGTACTGCACTATACTGTACTGCACTATGCTGTACTGCACTATACTGTACTGCACTATACTGTACTGCACTATGCTGTACTGCACTATGCTGTACTGCACTATGCTGTACTGCACTATACTGTACTGCACTATGCTGTACTGCACTATACTGTACTGCACTATACTGTACTGCACTATGCTGTACTGCACTATGCTGTACTGCACTATGCTGTACTGCACTATGCTGTACTGCACTATGCTGTACTGCACTATACTGTACTGCACTATGCTGTACTGCACTATACTGTACTGCACTATACTGTACTGCACTATGCTGTACTGCACTATGCTGTACTGCACTATACTGTACTGCACTATGCTGTACTGCACTATGCTGTACTGCACTATACTGTACTGCACTATGCTGTACTGCACTATACTGTACTGCACTATACTGTACTGCACTATGCTGTACTGCACTATGCTGTACTGCACTATGCTGTACTGCACTATACTGTACTGCACTATACTGTACTGCACTATACTGTACTGCACTATGCTGTACTATACTGCACTATGCTGTACTGCACTATGCTGTACTGCACTATACTGTACTGCACTATGCTGTACTGCACTATACTGTACTGCACTATACTGTACTGCACTATGCTGTACTGCACTATGCTGTACTGCACTATACTGTACTGCACTATACTGTACTGCACTATGCTGTACTGCACTATGCTGTACTGCACTATACTGTACTGCACTATACTGTACTGCACTATGCTGTACTGCACTATGCTGTACTGCACTATACTGTACTGCACTATGCTGTACTGCACTATGCTGTACTGCACTATACTGTACTGCACTATACTGTACTGCACTATACTGTACTGCACTATGCTGTACTATACTGCACTATGCTGTACTGCACTATGCTGTACTGCACTATGCTGTACTGCACTATGCTGTACTATACTGCACTATGCTGTACTGCACTATACTGTACTGCACTATGCTGTACTGCACTATACTGTACTGCACTATACTGTACTGCACTATACTGTACTGCACTATACTGTACTGCACTATGCTGTACTATACTGCACTATGCTGTACTGCACTATGCTGTACTATACCACACGACACTGTACTGTACCGTGCTGTGCTGTGCTGTGCTGTGCTGTGCTGTGCTGTACTGTACTGTACTGTACCGTGCTGTGCTGTGCTGTGCTAGTCTGGCACACACTGTGTGCTATTTAAAATGCTCCAAATCACTGTCACATTTGTATAATACACAAAACAATAATAAAAACAAAAAGAACAAAAGCCACGAACCCCTTCCTAAATCACTGCTCACATATTTATGTATTAAATATACTTGCCTAATAAAATATACTAGAACTGACGGTGTCTTCTAAAAATTTTTCTAATGCAGCTATTTAAAACTTAAAATTACATATGACTTCTAATATAACTTGTATAACACTGACCTGAAACTAGTTACTGATCTTTTTGCTTTTGACATCTTACCCACATAATTTTTTATACTATATCTCTAAATGTAAGATAAGCAATAGCTGTAGCCAGGCATGCGCCAACAGCACTGGTCTTATACTATAGGAAAAGAGCATACAGTTGCTAGAGAACACAGGTATTAAGACCATTTTCACTATATAAAGTTTTATATTCTTTAAAAATTTGGCAATTAAAAAAAAAACCCCTAAAAAGAAAACCCCTAAAAAGATTGTGAAAAATCTGTTTCTGCCCAATGATCTTATTTTGTACAATTCTCTTTCTAAATAACAACCCTGCACCAGTGCTACAATGGCTTTTAGTTCACCTGACACAGCTGTTACATTCATCCATCCAAACTACATCTGTTTCTGCCTCCCATTTGAACCCATATCTGCTTCAGTTTTAGTTCTAGCTGCTGCATGTTTTGTTTTTTTTTTTAATGCAAGTAAGACTGAATGAAGTTGATGGGAAAAGAGACAACATAAGAATTCTTATCAAACCACTCTTCATAAAGACACCACCTGCTAGTCCCGAATGACTCATACTCATTCAGGAAGGAAGCATGAAAAGTATTACCACAGGACAAGGAGATTCTAGTCATAGCTCTTTTTAGCCTATAGCTGTAGTTGGGTTTTGTTTTAATGTAAACATTAATTTCAATCACTTGCTTTAGGTGCTACGGATTTATCTATATAATATAATATTTTAATTACATTATCACCAGTATCATTAACTGACTCTTTGGTACAAATTGTTAGAGCACCATCTAGTGTTCACTGTTTTAAAGTAAAATGTATGCCCTTTAACAGTCTTAACGTGTACAAACACAAATAATGTCAAGGGGTATGCCTCAATAAATACTTCTGCACATGTCCCTTGTACACATGGCCTCTGAACACTATTTTACCTTCAATCTGACCTGCTTGTGTCTGAGCGCCTGAATATGGAGGCTGCTGTGGTTGAACTGCTGCTGGGTGTGCTGCTGAGGAGGAAGAAGCAATGCTGTCAGGAGTTCCTGAACGGTCTTCTGCAGGAGCACTGGGTGGCCCTAGATAGTCATGAAAAGTCAGTTAATTACCTGCACAATGGCATCCCCTAACAAGTACAATTAAAGGTCTATATAAATGATAATAAAAATAAAATCACTATGAAACAACCACATCACATAAGTATGTGCTCTGTATTTTCACATTTGTTCTAGTCTTTAGGATCCAAGTCAAAATTAAAAATCCTTCCCTACAATGTGTGAAATGGGAAATTACTAATTTAACTTCCCCAGGTCAAAATGAAAACTATCTACAGTCAAGGAAAACCAGTGCTGCTTTCTTAAGCAGGCCTCTACTGTCTATAAATTCAATTTGCTCTTCCTAGTGATTTTCAGGGAACCAAACATTTCTCACTTATCTTCCCATGTTCCTCTTTTAGTTAAAATGATCCACTCCATTGTTTCATAGGACATCTAATAATATTTTTTTTGGCCTTCATTCATCATCATTCCTCCACTCTCTATGATTAATTACAATAGTCACACACTTAAATAACATTCTTTAAAAACTAGTTATAGGACTGAGGGAGCCAGAGGGAATAAGTATACCACAAGAAGACCTACAGAGTCAACTAACCTGGGCCCATGGCGGTCCATGGAGACTGAACTACCAAAGAGCACCCTAAGTCCCCTGCATACATGTAGCAGATGCACAGCTTGGTCTTCATGTAGATTCCCCAATAGCTGCAGTGGGGTCCCTCTCTGACTCTGATGCTTCCCTCTGGATCCTGTTCCCCTAACTGGGCTGCCTTGTCTTGCATCAGTGGAAGAGGATGCAGCTAGTTCTGCTGCAACTTAATGTTCCAGGGAGGGTTAGTACTCATGGGAGACATCCTCCTTTGAGGAGATGAGAAAGGAGGTGTGTGAGGTAGGGATATAGGGAGCTACAATCAGGATGTAAAGTGAGTAAATGAATTAAATTTTTTAAAAAGAGAAAAATAATATTAAGGATTAAAATAATAATAAAATAAAACCTAGATAAAATTCTAATAAACATTTTGACTTATATTTTATTCCCTACTGAATTTTTATAAGCCACACTGATTTCTACTTTATAGAAGTTTCTACCCAAATCCTACTTTCCTTAAGACCGTGAGAACTTTGGCCATGCTCTTGTTCTTTTGTTTCATAAGGCCTAGGACTCTATCACATGGAGTCAATCAAATTTTGCCAGGTTAAGAAAAACACAGAAGCAAGTACACAGAATCCAGATGTGTCTGTGTAGTTTTAAAATGGTGACAATAAGTATGTTCTCCTCATTTGAAAGACAAACGTGACAGACATCAGAAAAGGGAGAAAACAGGGAACAGGACAGGAACATACCACAGAGAGCCTCTGAAAGACTCTACCCAGCATGATATTAAAGCAGAGGCTGAGACTCATAGCCAAACTTTGGGCAGAGTGTAGGGAATCTGATGAAAGAAGGGGAGATGAAATTCCTGGAGGGGACCAGAGCTCCACAAGAGCAACAGAACCAAAATATCTGGGCACAGGGGTCTTTTCGGAGAATGATACTCCAACCAAGGACCATGCATGAAGATAACCTAGAACCCCTGTACAGATGTACCCCATAGCAGCTCAGTCTCCAAGTGGGTACCCTAGTAAGGGGAACAGGGACTGTCTCTGACATGAACTCAGTGGCTGGCTCTTTGATCACTTCCCCGAGGGGGGAACAGCCTTACCAGCCCGCAGAGGAAGACAATGCAGCCAGTCCTGATGACACCTGACAGGCTAGTGTCAGATGGAAGGGGATGAGGACATCCCCTATCAATGAACTTGGGGAGGGGGATGAAAAGGTGGGATTGGGAGGAGATGAGGGGGGCTACAGCTGGGATACAAAGTGAATAAATCGTAATAAATAAATAAATAAATAAATATATAAAAAGATATCTACAGATAGCTTACTGCTTTAAGTTACTTTCGTAATATAGAAGGGTGATTTAAAGAGTTTTGGAGATAAATTACACAGGTTACACTACAAGAGCTAATAGTGGCTTTGGGCATGTTACTGAATCTCTTTCTGTGCCACAGCTTTTTCAATTACGTAAAAGGCACACTAATTCAGACTTCGAGGTTATGTGGAAGAGTTACAAAGAGATTACAATAAAAATCTTCTAAAAGCAACTACCACTTTGAAGACTTGATTTTAAACACTATCATCAGCAGGCTTTCTCTGAAAGCATTCTCTAACTGTTCCTTCCAGTGGCATGTCCTCAGAATTTATCATGGTTTAAACCGAAAATATCACCAAACACCAAGTACATAGGCCAATGGACTTTTGGGAGATATCTAAAACAAGTGTTTGGACCGGACCTTGTAGCTGGGTTATACCACTGATGAGCTGATAGTTGGAGAGGCTACTAAAAGGTTAAAAAAAATAGTGTGGATTCCTGAGAGCATGCACTTTAAGAATGTATCTTTCCCTAAAGCCCTTCACTTTCTTGTTCATGTGCTTCCTGACCACCATAAAGTAAATAGCCTTCTCTTATACACGCTCAGCCCTTATGGTGCTTTGCTTTGCTTTAGGACCAAGCTAACGGAGCCAGTGGATCATGAACGGATATTTCTGAGACCATGGCCCAAAATATATTCCTTTCCTTTAACTCAATGGTTCTCAACCTTTCTAATGCTGCGACCCTTTAATACAGGTCTTCATGTTGTGGTGACCCCCAACCATAATTTTTTTTGTTGCTACTTTGTAACTGTAGTTTTGCTATAGTTATGAATAGTTAATTTAAATATATAATATGCAAGATCTCTGATATGCAACTCACAGGTTGAGAACCATTGCCCTAAGTTATTTTCTCAGGATTTTGTCACTGCAAGACAAAGTTGATATACCATAATTAGGCATATGGTTTGTCTGCTAACCGTAAAGTACTAACGACAACCTAATCCTACATAATCCTAATAGTCATGCCGATTACCAGGTTAAAATGTTTACCACTTTACTTGTATAAACACACACACAAACATTTCCCCTAGAGAAGATATATACTATTAATCGTAAAAATTCTGAGTGCTTGGCTCTTTTTTCTTTCTTGTACATAGCTTATTACTGTTGTTTATCCTGTTTTGTTTTTCTGTTTAAACACTTCATTCTCTTCACTTTTACCTTACTGTGGTAGCTATTTCTTTCCCTAACCATATCACACCTGAAGAATTAAGTAAATACTCTTGTTGTTGTCTATGTGAAGATAACTGAGTGTACAAATCCACATGAAAAATGATCTTCAAATAATGGAAATCACAATCAGATTATTCTGGTATGACATATGGCATTCAATTCACATTTCAAGACTGGCTTTTATATGGCATTTCCTAATGAAGAAGCTAAAACATTAGTTCATGTCTCAGTCCTTTATGGGTTTTTAAATGTATCATTTACCTTTTACTAAGAACAAGTAACATTCAAATGTCTTCTCAAAATCTAATGCAATTCTCTTCAATGAATACTCCCACAAAAGTTTCCAAGAAAATCAACATGAACAGACCAAATGAATTCTCTACCTTCAACTGATAAAAAATGGCAAAGTATATGGCACAGGTAAACCCTTCCCCAGGTAGTAAAAACTTCAACAAAGCAGAAGAAAACAATTATTTAAAATAAATACTAGTTAATCAAATATCACAGAACTAGAAAAGAGCTTACCCCAATAAAAATACAGTGAATTAAGAAATTTAAAACTTGACCTCTGAAGCTCTAGTAGCAGAAAACCATCATGTTTTTTAACAACTTCATGGTTAGACAAGAAGCTGGAAATGAAGACTGAAACTCTGTCATTCAAGGTCTAATTACTTGCACTAAAATAATTATAAACTCTGCCCAAATCCTTAGTCATTCATCAGCTTAGGTAATAGGAGTAATTCCAAGAAAGCTCAGAAAAAAAAGGAGGGAAGGGAGGAAGGGAAGGAGGGAAGGAGGGAGGAAGGAAGGAACTCATCTACTGCTGAAAAACAAAAAAAACAAAAACAGAGATAACAGCTCCTGTCCCCCAGCAGTTTAAGCCTATTTAGACTAAGAATCTGCTAGAAGGGCAAAACAGGAAGAAATTAATAAAAACATCAAAAATCACAAGCCATAAGAGATACTAATGAAAATGTTCACTTTACCATGGAAAATTATATGATGGGTATACTGTAAGATGGGAAGAGCCAATAAAAACATGAAGCATTCTACAGTGAATGTGTGAGTAGGCTTTCCAAAGAAAAACAGAAAAAATGCTGATGAATTAACCAAAAAATAAAAGTATAAATCACAATATAAGCACTGCTTTAAAGCTAAAAATGTATTCATATTAAAAGCAACTAACCAGAAATCTGTTTAATTTTAAATTTCCTAAGAACAGAAGAGATAGGAAGACCTATCAAATGCAATTTAAACCCTACAAAAAAATCTGAAAATACTTCCTTTAATAAAATTGAGCTGAAGCAAAAAGCGTTCATTCTTTAAGGTAGAAAGGGAGTGCTACGGACTGAAAATGACAAAGCCTCTTCAGAGTGCTGCAATCATTCATTTCCCTGTTTTATAATAAATAACTGGCTGAGCCCTTAAAATGTAGTATTTCACCTTATCTAAGAGAGAAGGGAGAGATGTAGGATGAGAAGGAAAAAGGAACTGACTTACCTGAAACCTGGTCATCTGTTAATCCAAATGCTGACATGACATTTTTGTTGATTTCATCTTGGTTTTTTAGAGGATCAAAAGCTGACATACTTGCTGCCATAACCTGAGTGGATTGTTTTCCAGAAGAATCAGAAGCAGCAGGCTTTTCTTCCCTACCATCCACAGTATCTATAATAAAGAAATAAACAAGTTTGTTTTATCTATACTCAAAAAGGTATAAAAAGATAAGACAAGAAAGTATAGACGTGTATAATTCCTGCCAGGAATGTTAGAAGAATATGTGAATATCCCAGCACTCAGGGAGGCAGAGGCAGGTTGATCGCTGTCAGTTCAATACCAGTCTGGTCTACAAAGCAAGTTCAGGACAGCCTACTCAGAGAAAACCAAAAAGAATTTGTGAATATAAAACTATAGACTGTTTTATTTTCTTCTTTATATGTGTTTATGCTTCAGGGAAAAATGGGTAGAAGGAACTACAATATAAAGAACAGCTTTCAAAAAGAATTACTGTCTCTCCCCATTTCCCCTTTTATAATTACTGGATGAAGGTGAACAGAGACTGGTATATGCCTATAATCCTGTCAATCAGGAGGCTAGGACAGGAGGACCAAGAGCTGAGCTACACAGCAAGACTGTCTCCATAAAGAAAAAGAGAAAAGAAGAAAGTAAAACATTATTATTTTAAAAGCTCCTTAACAAACACAATCATTTTACATGTTACTATTTTTGGAGCCTGAACTGGCTAGTTTTTGTGTCAACTTGACACAAGCTATAGTCATCTGAGAAGAGGAAGCCTCAATTGAGAAACCGTCTCACTAAGATGGGGCTGTAGGCAAGCCTGTGAGGCATTTTCTTTAATTAGTGACTGGTGTGGGAGGGGCCACTCCTAGGCTAGTGGTCCTGCTTTCTCCTTAAGTAAGCTAGTGGGCTGGAGAGATGGCTCAGAGGTTAAAAACACTAGCTGCTCTTCCAGAGGTCCTGAGTCCAGTTCCCAGCAACCACACAACCATCTATGAGCTCGGCTGCCCTCCTTCTGGCCTGCAGGCATGCCACCCAGGAAGAACATTGTAAGTTAGCCAGTAAGCAGCACTCCTTCATGGCCCTTACAATAGCTCCTGCTTCTAGATTCCTACTTAAGTTCCTACCTTGGATTCTATCAATGATTCAGGATATGAATGCCAAATAAACCCTTTCTTCTCAGGTTGCTTTTCCTCATGGTGTTTCATCATAGCAATAACCCTAGTGGTAACTGTCACAGCAATAAACATAATCTTTTTTCACATGCACACACATATTATGTGTATATGTATGAATGTGTGTTCACACGTGTACATATGGAGGTCAGAAGACAATCTCTAGTAACATTTCTCACGAGCTATCCAGTTTGCTTTTTGAGATAGGATCTCTCAATGTTCTGGAATTCACCAAGTAGGCTATATGGTCTATCACTGGCTGGCCAGTGAGCCCCAGGTTACTACCTGTTTCCACCTCTACAGTGCAGGGATTACAAACACACCATCATACCGGGCAGTGTTTTTCACAAGAGTTCTGGGCACTCATAGACTCTTTGGCAACTACTTTATGTTATCCAGCCCACAGCCCAATGACCTACAATTATATATGAGACACCCAGGAAACAGATACAGCAGTTAATATTTTATTTTGTAAAACAACAGAAATCTTGCCTAAACTTCAAATCTTAACTCTTACATTTTGTCTATTTCTCTACTACTAACATAAATATCAAGCCAGGCAAAATTCCTAATCATCAGTAAAATAACATAAATTTGCTTACCTTAAATATGTATTACTCATTAGCTATTAAAATACTTGTAGAAAAATGTGTTTGGAATATACTTCAAAATAATATAAAAGGTGTCAAAGTATAATGTTAATTCTTAAAAGTGAACTTAGACTCACAGATTTATTAGTTAGATCTACTCTGATAGGTGCATTTATAGCATGTCCTGATGTCTTAGTTACCGTTGTATCTGTGATGAGACACCATGACCACGACTTGCTTTATATTCAAGAGGACCTGAGATTTGAACTCTCAAGAGTCCCAGCAATGGCAAGATGGGAGGCAGAGGCAAGCAGAATCCTAGAAGTTCCCTGGCCAGCTAGCCTAGGCTGCTTGGTGAAGTTCCAGTGGAATTAGAGACCCTGTGATAGAACAACAGGTGAAAGGAACCTGAAGAATGACACCCAAGGTTGTCCTCTGACCTCCAAATGCACATGCATACACATGCTACACTTGCATTTACATCCATCCATACACAAATATGTACACAAAAAAAGATCAGAATAAGCAAACTGCTTTAATCTAAAACATACAAGCTTTCATCATAAAAATGTCCAAAATCACAAAGTATTTCAGCAAACTGCACCATATTCTAAAATGGAGGTGAGATTAGAAATTACTAATTTGTCAATTTGAGCATCAACACAATTCCAACTGGCTAAAAGAAGACAAGAAGAAAATTATACAAAATAGTTTTATTTAAAACCTAACCAAATTTTTAAAGATAAATCAAGGAGTTGGGTCTCTCAGTAGCACATTGAATACCATGGGTCTGATCTTCAAAAGAAGATGAAATGGAAGACACAGAGAAGCATAAGGAATGAAGGGAAATGGGGAGGAGAAGAAAGAAATAGAGAAAAGTGAACTTCCAAAATTAGGTAGAAGCAAAAAATAGAACATCTGAGTCTAAGGCTTTCAAGAGGTTATAATGCCACTTTTCTACAGAAATTCTCTTCATCACCCTTACATTTAACTACCCTGACTCAATTAAAAGTTGCCACTTTGTATTTTAAACATTTATATAGTTTAAAATTTATATAGTTTTAAACATTTGAAAATTATGAACAGCTATTTACAAAATCATTTTATGTGAAAGTTAAAATATTAAACAAAAGTTGAATCGTTTAAAAAATATATATGTATATACTTTCAATCTCTGAAATATGCTTTTTAATTTCAATCCACATTTTAAAATGCATTTTGGTGTCTAAACTACACCAGCTCCAAATGTGTCAATAAGCCTTAAATTACCTTTGCTACTTATAAATAGTGCATGTTACCAGTAAATTTTTCCTTTGCAAATTATTAAAAATTGTGTTTAAAATAAACTTTAATATACTGTATAAAGAACTAATCTAAAATTATTTTGCACCTGAAACAGTTTTCACTACATAAAATCCTAATAAAATAATTTCAATTCCTAAAATTTATTAATTATTACATTAGTAACAATTCATGAGTGCAAACGATTTGAAAACTGGCCTACTGTATAAACTCTGGAGGCTGACACTACTTGTAAAGAAATCACAAGAGTACTACTTACTATGCACTCATATGTGAATTTATTTATTTGTTATGTATTATTCAGTACTGGGAACTGAATCCTGAACAGTGCATATGTCAGGCATGTATTCTATCAACTTCTCTAGCCCTAGAGAGCATTCAAAAAATGAGATTAAAGGCTCTATGATTCAATCCAAGGGGGGGTATAATGCAACTTCACAGTAATCTTGAGGAATAGTTGTGGAAATGCTGACATGTACAAAAGCAGAAGCAAGAATAATATAATTAAGAATGTCATTCTACTCCCACCAAATAATCACCACACACTTGCTCAGTAAGTCTGTCTTCTTCTATTCCTTTCTCGCTCTCCTCCCTACCCCTTCTCGCTCTCTCTCCATAAAAATAATAGCAGAATTTATTAGAATAGAATGAAATGAATTCATGGTTTACCGCTTTCAGGAATACTGGTAGAAGGTCCTGGTTCTCCAGGTGGCTCTAAGCTATCCAATAAGCGATTCACTTTATTTCGAAGTTCTATCAGTTCTCGGCGAAGATATTTCACCTGACTTGATTCAAGGGGTCTTGGCTGGCCATTAACTAAAACAGAATCATTAATTTGCTTAAGCTTAGCAGATAAAACTAGAATATCATTAAATACAAATATCACTAAACACATATATAGTATATGTATAATAAATACCATTAAAATAAAACACTAAGAAAAAATAAACAGCAGAATCAGAAATAGTTTTGCCTTCATTTATTGATTTAACTTGTTTATGTGTGTGAGTGTACATGCTGGTTGAGTGCTCCCTTGGAGGCCGGAGGTTGTTGCTGAGTGTTTTCCTCTATGGCTTTTATTCTTACTTTCAGTCTCTCACTGAACCTGCTTCTCACCAGAAGGCTAGATTGGCTGGCCAGCAAGGTCCTAGATCTGTCTCTTTCTATCCCAGTGCTGGAATTAAAGACATGTCATCATGCCCAGCTTTTCACACGAGTGTTAGTGGATCAGAACTCAGGTCCTCTGGGTTGTACAGCAAGAACCTTACAAACCAAGCCATCTCCCTCACCCCTAATAGCATTTTTAGAAAGTTAGAATTTAAAAGTATTAAAATAAGTACAATTCTTAGTCACACTCCATCACTGAGCAAAATTAGTGCAAGAACTCAAGGCAAGAATCTAGAGGTAAAGAGTGACTAAAACAGAGCATGGTACCCACCAGTACTGGCTTGCTTTTCTCAGCTTCCTTAGCTTGTTTTCTTATACAAACCCAACTATCCAGGCATGGTTAACACCTACAGTAACCTAGGCCCTTCCTACATGAATCATTAATCAAGAAAATGCCCCAGACATGCACATGAGCCAATCTAATGGAGGCAATTCCTCAATTAAGTTCCTTCTTCTCAGGAACCTATACTTTATGTCAGTTTGACAAAAGAGTGCAATGTTGTACATAATTAGTTATTCATACATATGTATAAGTTTTTTTAGTTATATTTAATCTCCCCTCCCCTCCTCCACTCCCTTTCCCATTCCTTCTATTCATATACTTTTCTTTAAGATTCCACATTTAAAACATGAAATACTTGTCTAAAAATGGCTCATTTCACTAAATATGTATATTCTAATTCATCATGTTTCTGCAAAGTTGACAGTTCTTTCATTTGAGGGAATGTAGTGTTTGCTTTTCTGATAGGTGCTGCGTATGAAATGAGAGATGTCCCTTTAACATCTAGTTTACTGATTCTTAACATGACCAAGATATGAATATCTTTATCAAAAGAGCTATCCAATTTTTTATACCTATAATCTTATATAGCAAAGCAGATTTCAATTCTCTAAATCTGCCTTGCATTCTTGAATAAGACATCTTGGCAATATTATATTTTATATTCGTTGCTTAATTTGTTGTGTCGGTATTTTCTATGTGTCACTGTTTTCTATATGTACACATTTGACAGATGGTTTTTATGTTAAGGTTATGTAAACACAATAAAATAGTTATATTCGCTTTATCTGTTCTCAAAAATGATTTGTATAATGAGATCATATGTTCCTTAAATAACTGGCAGGACAGATCCTGTGTCTGTGTGTGCACTGTTATGATGCCCATGCATATGTGCACACACTTTCCTGTGAGTATAGGTGTGCATATGTCACCACAGATGTGGGAAACAAGGGACATCCCTGGGTGTTGGTCTATACTGCCTGCCTTATTTGAGACAGAGTCTCTATATATACCAAGCTTGCTAAGCTCTCAGATCCTCTTTTCTCTAACCCCCATCTCACTGTAAGAGCACTGAAATTACAGACCTCTACCATGTTGATTTATGTGGGTTCAAACTCCAGTCTTCGTGCTTGTATGACAAGTGCTTTAGCCACTGAGACATCTTCCCAGCCCTGAGTTTCATTAATGTTAATGTAGGAGAATAGATCTTTTCTCTTGCTATACTTTGTACATGAATATTATGTAAAAGTTGTCTATGTCATCTGAATTGTCAAATGAAATAGTTTGCAGCTATACTCAAGCTCTTCCTCCCTTCCCCCCTGAGTATATAAGCAATAAGGACTGCTGAGGAGAAATGATTCTCCAACCTGTCACACAGGAACTCCAGGGATCCAGCCTTCCTGAATCATTGCCCACCCTGGGGTGGGCTCAGTGATACAGTTGCCTGTGACTCATCTATGTTTCTATGTGTAACCCTCACCCACACCCCTTCCTGTAAGACATCCCAACAAGCTCACTGGTACAGCATTTGGACTTTGGTGGTTTCATTACTTAGTATATAATTGTTTCCTTTTCTGGGGTGAGTAGATGTCTAAGTCTCCCCAGAAACAGTGTCACAACTTGAAAAACAGAAGTGAAATTATACTGCTTCCTTAATTCCAGATGTTGATTATCAAGCCTCTTTCCAGGTTTTTTCAAATTTTGTCTACAGCCAAATTTAATCCTACTTGAACTATTGGATTCTGAGAGAATACAGTTCTCCCATGACTATGATTTTGTTGATTTCTCTGTAGTTCAGTAGTTCTCCCTGAGGCTCATGGGTGATTCTCCTGCTTCAGACTCCCAAATCTTGGGATTATAAAATGATTGCTAATCAAGTTTCTATATAGTATATTCTTTCAAGAACAACTGACTTTGTGTTTTGTCTAATATTCATGTGCACATATTGTCTAATATTCATAGATACATACACACACATGCATACATACCTTCAAATGTCATAAGAATCTTTTAATATATTTATTAGGATACATATTTAATTAGTTGGATTTTTTTAATTTTTATTTTCTTTTTAATTTCTTTTTTTTTTATTTATTTTATTTTTTTTTATCAGTTACATTTTATTAACTCTGTATCCCAGCCATGTCCCGATCCCTCATTCCCTCCCAGTCCCTCCCTCCCTCCCTCCCTCATCTCCACCGTGCCCCTTTCCAAGTCCACTGATGGGGGGGGACCTCCTCCCCATTCATCTGATCCTGTTTTTAATTTTTATTTTCAACAACAACAAAAACCTGCCTTTTGTTTTTGTCTTAAATATGTGATTAAAGGCCAGAAGCTGACTGTGGTATTTTCTACTACTTGCTTTCAACTTTCTTTTTGGAACAGAGTTTCTCACCGAAACTGGGGTGTACCCTTTGGGCTAGATTTGTTGGCTAGAGCCCCTGAGATCTACCTTTCTCTTTCCACTTAGTGTTGGGGTTACAAGAATATACTACTATGTGGGTGTAGGGCATCCAAATTAGGGACCCCATGCTTATATGGAAAGCACTTTACCTATTGAGTCATCTCTGCAGCCCCTTGACACTGCTTCTAACTGGAATATATACCATCAGTTTATACGTATTTTGTATTATTTATTTCTCTGTACCTCTCTTTCTCCTTACCTTCTAGCATGCCAAGCAGGTATACTGTATTTTCTTTTGTCCCATCTACTAAGCATTTCCAAACTTTCAATCAACATTCTTAAAATTTATACATACTGCAGTAAAAAAATTCTAAAGTTAATATTAACTTCTTCCCAAACCAGTCCTTTACAGTTTTTATTCTTATGCCTTATTTTACATACAATCATTGCTCATTATTTCTGCCCCCTTGTTTTCCTATTCCTAGATCTATTTTTTTAATATCAATGTTCATTTCAAATTGAAGATTTTGTGCATGTTTTACCATCTTGCCAAATACCAACATTAAAAATTCTAACAAGGATCCATTAAAGTAATCTCTTTGAAAATGTTTTCACTTCAACTTTTTGCTCAAGTTTAGTAGACTACAAGATGCTTTTGTGTTTTTTGTTCCTTAATCATTTGAAACATCATGTGATTTCTACCTACCAGTTTCCATTACTAAGTGAAAAAAGTATACAACCTGTCTAATTGTTTCATCACTGACTAATCTTATTCTTTCTGGCCACTTTTATTAAGATAATGACTCTGTCTTATGTATTTTCCAGTTTTGTAGTAATTTCCTCAAGACATACCATGTCTCCTGATTCTAAAACTTCACTTATTTTACATAATCTTGAAAATTTCTTTAGCTTGTTTTAATATATTTACACTCTCCATTTTACCCTTGAAATTGTTAATATAAATGTGTATGTTTCATTCTTGCCATCTCCTATTCCCTAACTCCATAGGGTTATTGTATGTACATTTTATCCTTTCTACTTTATTTTCATTTCTAAAAATATTACCAAGCTCTCTTTACTATTATTCTGTCAAGTTATTAATATCCTCTGACACACACTTTGGAGACTATCAATTCTATTGACTGAAATTTTGATCTTGCTACCAGTTACGGCCACTGCTTCTTGCTTAAATGGATTATGTCACGTTATCTTATAGATCTGAGTACCAGTAGTACTCTCTAAGTAAGAAACCACTATGACTTGGATTGAGACCCAAAAATTTTTGGCTTTGCTTGTACTTATTCTTTTTCACAGTAATATGCAGGCTCTAAAGACTCAAAACTATACAGATAAATTTAAACAAGTCCATCTAAAGACCACAGTAATGAATCCTCAAGTCACTATTCCCAAACCTCCAAGAGCCCAATATAACTATGTTCTTTCCAGTATCAAGGATAAGAGTTGTTTCTACAAAATTGTTTTAAGAGGAGAATCTACTGAAGATCTAGGATCTAGGACCTATACTGTCATAGAGACATGAAACTGCAGTTCTTACATAATGCAAAGTAAAAACCTTATCACTACCACCAAGAATATTCCAAGTTTCAGCTTTTGGTATTCAAGGCTCTCTCAGCCTGTCTTTCTTAATCCCTGACATTCACACACACTCGTTGTAATTGTTTATCTAACACATTCTCTCTGTGTTTGAAAATAAGACAGAGCCCAGTGTATCTAATCTTCCTTTTCTCTAACCAAAAGAGACATTGTGAAAAGGTATCCTTTAAATAGTCTTTGTTAAAACAAAAACAAAAATCAAACAACAAAAAACCTAATGCATATTTGCGTTATCTGACTGAAGAAAAAATAAAATTAAATTAAATCAACAGTACAAGGTTACAGTTCATAAAATATTAAGGTTCAGAATAATTCAATTTGAAAAAAATTAAATCCTAAACAAAACAAAGTACATATTTTAGTTTTTATTTTTCACATAATCACAATCATGCAATTACTTTAAATCTGAAATTATTTCTATTCTATCTAATAAACATTCAATCTGGCAAATCAATTAGCCCTAAAACAAAATAAAATCTAAGATTAAATTTGTCTTACATCTTTTTATTAGCATTCTCTTCAGGTTATTTTTATTTCAATGTTGGGACTAGAACCTGGGCAGTATACTACTATATACTAGTACCCAGGCAAGTATACTACTATTGAGCTAGATTCAACACCATCGTTGTTATCCTTTACTCCTTGAATACCATATCCAAAGTAGCAGACTTATATGCTAAGCCCTGAGAAAAAGCAAAAGCATAACATAGAGAAAGATAATTACAAGTTCTTAGAGACCTCAGAGGTAGTTTGAACCCTGCAATTACTTCTTAATCTGACATACAAGGCATTACAACTTGGGGTAACATAACAAATACAGAATTTAACACATTAATTTTCCCAAACATAAATAGCCTAACAAAGCCAAAATCCTGACTTTACAAAATTAAAACTATAGAACTCTTTACTAGAGATTCCTAAGTTATATCTCATCTCAAAAACAAAATAGTGTTGTTTTGTCTGAATTAGTTTTCTATAAAAATTAGTATATAAAAACTTTATATGAAGTTTCAAGTAATTCACACTCTCACTGAATGCAAATATTTTGAGCATTTGAAACTTTTATGTAACTCTGAGCCATTAAAAGAAAAAAGCTAAAGCAAATAAAAATACATCAGGAAGTAAATTATAAAGTTTGCCACTTACCAAATAATGTCAGTTTCAGTATTCTACTACACTGAATTGCAAAGGAAAGGTCAGAACTATCAAATATTGTTATAAGATCTCCATCTGAAATTCAAAAGAAAAATAAATTCAGATTTGTATTGGTAGTAAACTAGGTCATACAAAAAAATAAAAAAAATATATAAATTATAGAACACAATTAGAATCTGCCATATGAATCAAGTATCATCGAAGAAAAAGCTTTTAAAAATAGTAGATCAACTTTGTCTACTAATCTTATAAATATCATATTGAGAAAATGGAGCCAAAGTTAAGCCTGGTGTGACGTTTGCCTTTAATCCCAGCAACTTGGGAGGCAGAGACAAGTGAATCTGAGTTGAGGATATCCAGGGCTACAGAGAAACCCTGTCTCAAAAAAATGAATCATACACATTAACTTTTAGTCTTGAAAGATTTAACAATATCACAGATTACTATATTAGAAAAATATTTCCATTCTGTAACACTTAAATTTATCAAGTATGAAAACAAGGATTCCCAGTTCAAATCTTTACTTTTAGTAAAATACATCAATAAAAATCAAGAGTTACATAAGTCAGAGCTGCAAAAGGGTTTATAATACTACTTTAACAAAACAGGGTGAAATCTTTTAGATCACTGACCATGCCGAAGATGAAACACTAAATTGTCTCCAGAAAAAGATGTTCTTATGTAAATATATATAAAATAATGCATGCGGAAGACTGAGATCTCTTAGGATCTTAAGAATAAAAATACTTATAAAGAGAATATTTCAAAAGCATTCACAAGGCTAAGGGAATATTGGGGTGGGGGGAATAATTAGGCAGAAAGGTCAGTTAAGGGTGTCTGGATGAGTAGTTTTATCCTGGAGCACTCTACTAAACCAGCTTTTAAACTTTTAAGACACGTTTATTTTGAATAAAACATGTCAAAACCAGTCATAACTAGATACTTTTTAGGTATTTATAAGCAGACACATCTACATACACAAATGTATAGCATATATACTTAATACTGCTCAATTCTCAAGGACTCTGTTCATAAACACAATTTAAAAAAAATAACATGCCAAGAATGAAATTTGTGTAAACAGTCTTAGTCTTTTCTTTTCTTAAATCACATAACAGTAACAGAACATACTGGTCTGAATAGGAATGACACCCACACACTCATGTGATTGAATGCTTGACCTATAGGAAACCACTCTATTAGGTGTGGCCTTGTTGGAGGAAGTGTGTCACCACAGAAACAGGTCTTGTATGCTCAAGCTACACCCTATGTGGAACACACAGTCTCCTAGAACTCTTAGCTCCTTTAGCTCCATGTCTGCCGCATGCCACCATGTTTCCTGCCATGATGAAAATGGACTAACCTCTGAAATTGTAAGCTAGCCCCAATTAGTTTTCCTTTATAAGAGTTGCTTTGGTCAGCTGGTCGTGGTGGTGCATAGCTTTGAACCCAGTAGTACGGGAGGCAGAAGCAGGCGGGATCTCTGTGAGTTTGAGGCCAGCCTGGTCTACAAAGCCAGTCCAGGACAGCCCAGGCTACACAGAAAAACCCTGTCTTAAAAACCGGGGGAAAAAAAAAGTTGCTATGGTCATGGTGTCTCTTCACAGCAAGAGAAACCCTAAGACACAGAATGGGTATCTCTGTTGGAACAATTATCTAAGTTGCCATCTCATGTAGTGGCCAACAGAGACTATGAAACAACAATCTGAACAAATTAAACAATTTTTAAAAAACATCACAAAAAAGAAAGGGAGGAAGGAAGAAAATACAATGCGGTAACTGGATATGGAGGACAGATTTCAATAAGGAAGATAACCCAAAGTGGGAGCCACAAACCACACCCAACAGAGCCTCTTCTGTTTTAGCAGAATAATGAACTATGAATGTCTTTTACATTTTTAAGTTGTCAAAAATTATGATAGTATGACAGAGGTCCTCTGTTAGATGGAAAGCTACAGTATTTATTATCTGATCCTTCAGTTTGTTGACATTTCCCCTATATGAAAGTGAAAAAAGAGACAGCTAGTCATAAAGTCAGTTTAGGATGTGCTAAGTGAGGAAAGACTACAGTGTCTCAAGTTACAATGATTATTAAAATTTTTAGTTGTGGTGTCAGCATTTGGCTCAGTGTAAAGTGCTTGACTAGAAGTCCTAAATTTAGTCCCCAGCTGTGTTTAAAAAGAAAAAAGGTGATACAGTTTAAAAAAAAAAATTGAGTTGCAATGTCAAGAAAGAGGAGAATTTCACTCAATTAAGGAATACATTGAACAGTATAGAGGTAAAACTATGTGTAAATAAAAAGATAAGATTGTTCAAGAAAGTTAAGAACTTGAGTGACTCCAAAAATTAGTTTGGGTACTCTCAAATCATGTCAACAGAAAAGGAGAATTTACACATGTTGGTAGATGACAAACTTAGCTGATCACAGTTGATTTACAATGGGTAAGGTATATAAAATAGGTGCCAAGGAATTAACAATTTCCATTTGTAGCTCAACAAAGCCGCATGACCGGGCTCTGACCAATGTTTTGTGTACAGACATACATCTCAAACCCTAGCAAGTAAGATCTCTTCATACTCTGTCCATCTACATGCTGGATGTTAATGCTCAGGGTAAGCACAGGATGCTAGATAACATTCCTTGATTTCTTGAATGTTGAACCACTGAGAACATAAGGTTTTTATAATAATAACCATCATGATTAAAGCCAGTCCTCACAAAAAGCAGCTGTTAGTCATAAAAAGAAAATCAGGAAAGGCAGTGTTAGAGAAATTAAGGGATGATAGTGTTTCATCAAGGACAGCATAAGAAGCAATGCTAAATGCTAAGCTCAAGATGAAACAGACTGAAGATAATGTCAATAGTACAAATGACATTGGTAAAAAGAAAATTTCACAGTGATGTTAACAAAGAAGCCTGAGTAAATAGTTACATCGGAAATAAATGTAGCCTGAAACTATAATTCTAGTATGTTTGATGAAATATTTGTCAAGCAAAATTTATCTCTGTAAAAAAATAGTTGTGGTCAAATAAGCCAAGAGTACCGCATACAATAAATTGACAACACAGATCAGCACAATGCACACTGAAAAATCCTGCAATAACGAAACACATCTGGCCAGGTGTAGTATGTCAAGTCTTGTACTACACAGTAAGTATTTAGTCACTGCCAACGGAAGAAGAAAAAAAAGAATAAAAAGATACAGAGACACCTGCCTTTAAGCCAGCTTCTCCATATTTGGTTGGTAAAAAAATCCTTTTTCATTAAATTCATATAGTGTGAGAATCCCTTTCAACTGTGTACATACATGTGGAAATTTGGTTGGAAGGAGAAAAAAAAGTATTTGTAAAATGGATGTGAAAATATCAGGTACTCAATTTTAAAAATAAATTATATTTTTAACGCACAAAAGAATTGTATGTACTATATAAATAGTAAATAAAAGAAAATAGCTACTCAAGGTTGGGGGGACAGGGAGATAGTCCATTGAAAAAAATGAGCAAAAGAACACATTTAATATTTAAAAGTCTTACCTTCATCCTTATACTTTATTGTAACTTCATCATTACTCAGAAGTTTTCCTCTGAATACTCGTTGCATCATTAACACTAATTCATCATAAGTAATGTCTTCATTATGAATGGGAATTCGTCGGATATCTTCCCCAAGTTGAGCTTTGATAATCAGCTTCCCACTTAGGTCCAACTGTCCGTTCATGGTGGACTCCAGGATGCTCTATCTTCACAACTCTAGGGAAAAAAACTGATGAAAATAGTTTTGATGAGTAAACAAAAAGAGGCTGAAAGTTGAAAACAGAGCTATTAGAAAGAATGTTAAGAAATGATGCGCCTTTAGAAAATGCTTATTGTTGATATATGTAATAAATGGTCTGGAAGCATCTTATTAATAATGTAGTTTCTATTATTATGTATAGTATTATTTTATCTACATACTCAATTACTTAACTGAAAATACCAATACCATCTGTCTAAAAATAAATTCCTGATGTTCAACCACAATGGTGTCGCCCCTGAAGTTTTCACATCTGTTGGTTGCAACTCTTCTAGTGACACAACAGAAAAAAGGCCTTGCCATTTCCTTTTTCTTAAGCCTTACATCTAAAGTGACAGCAAACATGGTTACCACCATCTTTATAGTATTTTTGTAACCCAGCCAATTTGGTACCTTCACTACGACTTACTCCAATTCAGCATTTTGCCTGACTTATTTCAAAATGTCTGCTTATCTAGCATGACCCAGCCTCTGGTCGAGTATTTAACCACATTTCCCACTTTCTGTCTTACTCACAATCTGCTACACCAATGTTTAAGATTCCCTCTCAACAAAAGGCTTTGTGTTTACTGTATCCTTTGCCTTGAACTCTTTCACTTCTCACTGGACCCACATTGCTAATTATGTGTCATCTTCTAGAGTTTTCCCCTAAGAATCTAATTTAAAATGACTCCTCATCACTCTCTTCTCAGCCTCCTTTTTCTTCAAAGTACTAATCACTATGAGACACTGGTATGGTTTTGTTTTGTTATTGTCCTCTCCACTGTACAGAATCTTTGTTCATCTTTCTAGAGTTTAGAAGAGGCCTTGTACAAAATAGTTATTCAAACAGACCATGGCTACAAAATTGTTAACTTGTAACTCTAATGTTAACCTGGGAGAGGAGGCATGTATGAACACGAAATTAGAACCTATTTTTTTCCTAAATAAGATCTCAAGAGCACTTTTTCTAATTTCCTATTTTAGAAACTCGAAGAGAAAGGACAAGTACGTAATATTCTCCTGGGCTTTCTAACAACTATCTAAGATCAAGCTACACAACTCCATTAACCTGTCAACCCACATTACCTCCAATCAGAATGGGTGTGTATGATGGGACTGCATTCCTTCATTTTTAAGATTTATTTTATCTTTAACTGTGTGCAGGCGCCCCGGGAGGCCAGAGTGTTGGATCACCAGGGGCTGGAGCCATAGTGGGTTGTGAACCCTCCAATACCAGAATAGGAAACTGAGCTCAGCTCTTCAGAACTGGCGCATGCTGCTAGCTCAGCCATCTCCCCAGCCACGCAGTCTTTATTTTAAAGGAAGAAAGAGAACTAAGTGTAGGGTAGGCAGGGTCAGGGGCTCAGGTCTGCCTCAGCCACAAAACAAGTTCAACATCAATCTGGGCCACTGGAGTCTCTTCTCTCTCCCCCCTTCCCAAACAAAAACAAAAAAATAAAACCAAAGGCCACCAATCAGTGGCAAAGTGTCTGCTTAGCATGCATAAAGCTTTGGGGTCAATAAATACCTGGTGCCACATAAAATAATTTTTTTTTAAAGTGACAGCAGTAGCTTTTAATACTAGTTTGCTACAGAATTTTCCCTTAAGTTTTATTTTCCTTTAATTACCTCAATTTAGGTTATTCAATATGATTTTCTATGACTTTATAATCTTAAATTCTAAACACTAAGGCCTTTAATAATTCAAATTACTACTGTAAAAGTACATATTTAGAATCAAATAATGGGTTAATATTCCTTTTTCTCAAGGCCAAGTAACTCCCGAACATGCTTATCTATCACTACAGAATGTTCCTGCCACCAACTCTTTTCACCTGTTCCAAGTAAATGACCACTGAGAGCCACTTCAGCTGTCCTAAATCTCCTAACAGCCATTTTGTTTTCAATCTTCAACTTTTACTACTGGCAGCTTTCTGTTTCCATCTCTAAAATTTATTTAATCTCCATCATAAAAGTTTTCTACAATTATTCTGCCACTGCCCCTTTAATGTGGAAAATCCCTGACTCAGCAAATCACCAAACTATTCAACTTGTAAAGTTTTTAATGAATCCTATGTATCTCTCCCCATATTGCTCACATAAATGCTCCAGTCTTTGCATCTAACCCTTAAATGAATCTACCCATCCTCTAAGAAGATTACACTTTTATTAGTAACTCTTCAATGAAATAGGACATTAAGCACAACACTACAAGGTCAAGGCAGAACAAAGTGAACTATGTTCCACAATCTGCATGCCATGCTTATCTTAATGCAAGGAGCACAATTTTTTATCAGTCTCACAATGGACTTCTCATGAGGGCTGTACTGACCTGAAACAGCTATAAAACCAACTCTTCAATTGTTGGCCAAAGTTGTTCTCTGCCTTTAGAAAGTATTTACAGAACACATACTATATTCCAGGCTCTAAAATATAGTAATATAAAAATATAGGTGATAAACCTCCCATACTTCCATTGACAGCCAAACAGGAATGAAGATCTTTCAATAAATCCGCATTTACTGCCTTCTATCTACGGCCAGTTAAGCCAGCAATATCTAGATTAAGGACCAGTGATCAGTTTCAGTAAAATACTAGTATATATTCCCAGAATCACCTAAAATAGTACCTGACATACAAAAGCTATTTAAGGAGTTTTCTGTTTCCTACACAAAAAGGGCCAAAGAGCAAGGCACTTGGAGAAGGCTGGAACACTGTCAGTTCCTGAGTTAAACCATCTCATAGTACCTTCTCTGCATGGCCAAAATGAAGGCCTCATATCAAGATACACCCCCAAGTATGACAAAGTTCCAGCACAAATATACTTGGTATATGCCCTTTGATGGAACAGGAAAGCACCCAGCTCCAAAGGACCTAAAGACACACATTACATATCCTTAGGTGGCCCAGATTCACTTCTAGTGTTTCCTACTGACTATTAAAACTCCCTGAAATCTTTGCTAAAAACTTTCTCATTTGTATAGTGATCTCAGGTAAATACACACAGGCATCAGTGATTTCCTGTCCCAAGAGAAAAACCTTACGCACTCAGGTGTCAACTCTGGTCCTCTTTTCTCCAACAGGGTAGAGATTAACATGAATTAGTTCCTAGAATTGCTGGTGAGTCCTATTTTTTTTTTTAATTTATCTTGTCACTGCCTTACTACTTGTGAAGTCCTGAAGTGACTCTGCCATGAACCTGCCCTCCATCCAGTAAATTTTCTGATAACTGGGATAAACTGTTGTGCCCAATGACATAAAGCTGCACTAGGAGTTAAGTTCAACAGTCAAGCCTAGGTTTCCTCTTGCATACCCTGAGGGGAAGGCCCTCTTTCAGAAGCTTCTATTACTCACCCTCTAAGCAGTGTTTGTTGTTTTGTTTTGTTTTGTTTTTGTTTTTTAAGACAGGGTTTATCTGTGTAGATTTGGCTATCCTGGAACTCACTTTGTAGACCATGCTGGCCTCGAACTCAAGAGATCCTCCTGCCTCTGCCTCTGCCTCTGCCTCTGCCCCTGGGATTAAAGGCATATGCCACCACTGCCACCACCCACCTCTTAAAACAAAACACCACCAACAAAACACCTTGATTAAAAAAGAAAGTGATTATTCTAAAACTGCAAGAGGCCTCAAAAATCTGTATGACATGCACTTTATGTGGCAAAAATGGTACCATTTTCGCTATTAGCTATGCTAGCTCAAGTTCTTCTCCATGGTGTACTTTTTTCACATTCGAAAGGAGAGTAACAGGCTAAATCTGTATAATCTTCGAGATTAGGTCTCTACAATCCTTCCTACAGTGCCCAGAGACACAAACTTACAAAAGTTAGGAACTGTCATCAGTAAAACTGGGTAGGGCCTCAAGAGGACACTAAGCATGACGGTGTAGGACCGACGGCGCTTTTTCGTGACCCCAAACTATTTATTCCCTCGGGGTCCACGCTCCACCGTCCGAGCCACTCCCGGGGGTACTTAGGCACAAACGCTGCCGACCTCCTCAAGCCCCCTCTATCTCTGCCCTGAACAACTCACTCACTCTCCACCTTTCAGGGCTCCCTGGAGAGTGAGAGGCACCAAACGCCCCAGGCCTCCCCAGTCCCTCTTTCTCTCCCCTTGGGGCGAGAAATCCAAGCCCTTGGGGCGAGAGGGAGCGGGACCCGGGTGTGAGCGGGTCCTCCAGGCCAGGCCGGCCGGGCCCGGTGCCCTCCCCTCCCCCTCCCGGCCGCCCCTCCCCGGGCAGGGCCGCTCCTCGCCTGCCCCCCACCCCCCAGGCCTCGTTCGCAGCCCCTTCCCAAGGTGCCCGGCCCCACCCGCCAGGCGCCAGGCATTCCAGAAGCCCTCCGGCCCTCCCGGGTGCCCGAGAACGGCGGCGCGCGGGGCTCCGGGGGGCCGTACCCGCTCGCCGGGGCCGCCGCCTCAGCTGACCCGGCCGCCGCTCGGCCGCCACCGGCTCCGCAGTGTCGCAGCAGGGAGGCTCCGGGATCCGTCCGTCCGCTCGGCCGCCGAGCCTCACCGAGCTGCAGGCTGCGCCGGCCTAGCCAATCGCACACACCCAACAAGCCTAGCGAGAGCCGCGGTCCCGTACGTGGCAGGTGGGAAGAGCAGGGGGCGGGAGCAAAGGAGGAAGAAAAAAAATAAAAAAAGAGAAACTTGTCCGGTCGCCCCGCCTCAAAGCGGATGGGCCAGCCAGGACGCATGCGCGGTGGAGCGGCGCGCAGGCGGGCGGAGACCCGGCTGAGTCGGGTGAGCGACCCCGCTTCTTCACTGGAGGGCCCGGCGTAGGAAGTGCGAGCAGAGGCGGGCGCGCATGCGCGAGGCGTCGCCACTTCCGGTTCCCCGGACAGCCAGCGCTTCCTAACTCTGCGGTGGGCGGGCCGTAGGCTGCCGAGTGGATTGGTTCTGAGGGCGTGGTGGAAGAGGCCACCTGTCCTAAACGGTTTGGTTCTTGTTCACTTGTGGCTGCCGTCGTCAGCGAGTCGGTCACAACTCGAAAAAACGAACCCCTTTCCCGCCTTCTTTCCACACATCCAGTCATTCATTCACTATGGGGCGATTCTCTTTGCTAAAAGAGTTGCTGGTGAGTCAGTTCTCCAACTAGGCGGTACCCAGACATTTAGGAGAGCCACAGAGTTTAGGGGGCACACCCACGGGTGAAAAAAAACAAACAAACTTGGAAATTAAAGCCAAGGCTTTTGTAGGATAAAGATTTCGTGTGACCGTACCCCACACGCGCTTAAATTCATTTTTACCTAAGGCGGTTGCTTTGGATGTGCTTATGAAACGACCAGCCTCACAAGTTCATAGAGGTGCTTTAATGTGTTTTGCCACTATAAATATTGTTTTTCATAGTTGCATGTAACGACCTTTCATCAGTTGCTTTCAAGAGATTGAGAAGCAAAGGGCTGCTAATGGAAGAAAACATTTCCCTAATTTCTCTAGGAACTGTACCTCAATGCTTCCCTTTAAAACCGAGTTAGTGCAGTTAGGTAACAGTATTCTTCTATATTTCTCACATGACCTGAAGTTATTAAAGCCACACTTTTATGCAGAGGTAAAATTCTCTGAAGGGGGTGAGTTCTATCTCTGCCATTCTTTCTGAATTTAAGTCAGACCCTAGGACAAAAGGAATGTAGCTGAGACACCTTGCATACAAACCCAGTAATGTTTTATTTTCAAAAGAAAAATTGTAAAACAATGAAAAGGAACATACATACAGAGTTAAACTTCAAAAACATTTTGAGTGCCCAAATAAAGTTTCAAAAAGTTATCTTGGCATGCCGAAAAGAGTACCAATAGTACCATAGTACCAATCTTACAAGAATGGCCCCTGGCTAGTATCTGAGCAATTAGAATTCCAGAACACTTCCACTATCCTTTATTAAGAGCTGTGTGTTTTGTTTAAAGTGTTTGAATAAAAGTATTTTCTGCTGAACACACCTTGCATTCTGGGTGCCAGGAATTTCAGTACACAGCAACCAGTGGGATGCCCACTGCCATCCAATAATCTCGTTCACAACAAGAAAAAATATAAAGCAAAGTGGATGGTGTAATCTAACACTGCTGTTAGGAGCTACTTCATGTACACTTTTTTTTCACATGGTTCTGGAATTTGTTGCTGGAAGAACAGAGTGTCCAGGAAGAAAGCTTAGATGTGTGCTCTGGTTTCATTCAGACCTCTCCCTTTATGATCTGTTCCTTTGCTATGTCTCCTTATCCTTTTTATAACACCGCATCTATAAGTGGTCCTAGACACACAGTACCATCTGAGCAAAAAACATACCATGACTATAGCTATATAACTCGAGTATACTTTTTTTTTTAATCTAGATGAAACACAGAGATCTCATTACCAGAATAATCTGGAGAGAAGAGGTTTGTGGCTTTAGTAACAGAAGGAGGACTTTAGCTCTGCCATTTAGCACTGCTGTTCGTCTGTTTTAAGGATAATATACTCTAATGTTACTTAACTGGAAGTAATATTTTGTTAAGGATAACTTCAGCCTACCTTTACAGTAACAGATTTTAGTGGTGGTAGGAAATTCAGAGCTTGCCTTGTCTTGCTTATTCTTTTACAGTGTCATGTGTTCTTATCTCAAACCACATGACCTGTAACTGGGATTCAAACTTCTAGTGCAGAACACGTCCCTTCTCTGTTGCCGCCTCATGAGTACTGGGGGAAAATCATCTTCGTTTATTATCACCAAGGTCAGAAAGTCTCAATTATTATATTGTGGTTTCATGGCAACTCATATCAAAGGTCGACAAATTGTAAAGGTCATACCTCTGTGTAGCAAAGTTCCACTGATGAAATAATTCAGATAGAAACCGTATGATAGGCCCTTGGGAATAGCTTGTAAGAGATAGCAGCATTGGATCATGCCACCCTGCTCTACACACATGTGCACACACACACACACACACACACACTTCACATCTCTGTCTAAGAGCTGGTACTCAGAAACATGATCAGTAGGCTAAAAATGAATTATAACTCTTTTCACCGTCTGGAATAATTAACAAATCAGAACCTTACAAGTTAGTGCTAAACATTTACATATTGCTGTTAGCACTGTAAAATGATTCAGACACCTTAGAAAACAGCTCAGCTGTTGTGTTTTAATAAAGTATTTAAAAATAAATTACAATTATTCTGTGACCTAGCAACTCCAAGCAATATTTTAAAAGGAGATAAGATGTTAGCCCAAGGACTTGTACAAAAATGTTGTAAAAGTTTGATTCATAATAGTCAAAACCAGATAAAGTGTTTTCTTTTTCCATGAAAAAACAAATCCAAAATGTCTTAAGTAGATGATAATTTCAACATCATTATTATTATGACTACATTAAAAATAATGTAGTTAGTAAAATGAATACAATTTCATTGCTCTTTAAAGTAATGACGAAGACTTTAGCGAATATGGAAATTAGACAATGGTTTAAAATTAAGGCATTATGGATTTTGCTTTTATAAAAATACTTGTGAAGATGACTATTCAAGAGATAAAAATTACGTATCTAAGGTATACAATACGATATTGACAAAGACTAACAACTACCACAATCATGGTAATACAGCCATCTACTCACCTCCATGTATGTACAAAACCCAGCACATGAACATTTGGAGAAACTGCCGTGTACTCTCAGCATTGTGATGAATACAGTGCACTACTGTTAGCTACAGTGACTCTGCTGCTGTACCGCAGGGTTCTAGAACTTACCCAGCCTGTAAGCTGAAAGTTTACAGCAGACGACCCACCTTTACCTCTACCACCCAACCTCTGGTAGTCGTATCCTACTCTCATCCTGTGTGTGACTGTATTCTACAATCCACATAGACCTGAAATTATATACAGTATTTCTGCAGCTGTGTTCTTTGGAGTAATCCGTGCTACCGCAAATGGCAATGCCTTTATCTTTCTTAAGGCTGAATAACATCACACTGCATAAACAATATATAAATTTCAATTTACAATGATTCAACTTAAGTTTCTGTTTGTGATGGCGCGAAAGCAATATGAATGTAATAGAAATGATTCCACTTTAAATGTGGACTTTTTCTGCTTAAGTGATAATGTAATGACAATTTCCAAATGTTTGGGCTTCAGACCTATGTCTCAACTCCCAGGTAGCCACACAGAAATGAAAGAGAACAAATAACACTGTCCAGTATGTTTTATGGTATTCGATAAAGTACACCCTATTAAAACCATCTCTGTGCTGGATGATTTTGCCCAACTGCCAGTGAATGTAAGTGGTCTGAATATGTCTGTGTACTTGCTACATTTGGCATATTAAATACATTTTATTATGGTATTTTTAATTAACAATGAATGATCTGAATACAAACTCACAAGGTAAAGAGCATCCATATGTGCTGAACTACCTTGCCCAGTCATCTAAAACCTGACGGTGGATTCGTTAGCTTTACTGCCACGAAGAACACCACACAAGCAAGGGCGTAGAGATGTCCATGCAGGTCCTTATTTCATTTCTGTGGGCTGTATGCCAAAGAGAGGGGCTGCTAGGTTTCATGGTGTTTCTATTTTTAATTTTTGAGATATATTCATGTCATTTTTTATTCATGGCTGGACTAATTTACACTCCCGCCAGCAGTGTATATAGCTTCTCTGTCCACATCCTCGCCAATGCTTACTATCTTAGAACCGTTTTTAGAATGGCCACTTTAACAGGTGCGCAGTTATATTTCACTGTGGTTTGATTTCCATTTCAAGAGTATTTTCATATATTAGCTATTAAGACTTTCTGTGGGAAAGTGTCGATTTGGGTGCTTTGGTCATTTGTTACTTCGTTTGTCTGGGGTGTTTTGTGGGAGTGTTTGATTTTACAGTTCATGTGTTCATGAATGCCTTTTCAAATGGACACAGTTATATCAGTTGATTGTAACCCAGAGGCCCGCAGATCCCTCATCATGTTAGACCCCATCTTTGGAGACAGGAACTGAGAGCTGTCTGATCACTACGTTAAGGTGTTTCCACAGAGAGTCCTAGTCGTTGACAAAATGATGTGTCAGCTGCTTTTTGGTGCCAATTTCTCAATCATTTACAAAGTTTGCTCAGCCCTTCTAAATGAAGCAATGAGCTTGAGAATGATAACCATTTGTTACTGACAAGACAGAAAGAAAAACACGAAAGAAGCTAGATAAACTTAAAGATAAAAAAGGTAAGAGAAAAAGGAAGCCTGACTGGCAGTTGAACAGTGAACCTTCACCTGTCAGTTAAGATGCAGGCAAGAAACTCAAAGGTCAGATGATTTGTTTCCTTTGACACTTAAAAAAAAAAAAAAAGAAATTTATAACACAAAGGTAACTAGAAAATGTAAAAAGTAGGAGCTTCTCATATGAAAAATAATTCTGAGTCTTCTTTCTTTTAAAAAAAATGTTTTTTTCAAGACAGGGTTTCTCTGTATAGCCTTGGCTGTCCTGGACTTGCTTTATAGGTCAGGCTGGCCTCGAACTCCCAGAGCTCCACCTGCCTCTGCCTTCCAAGTGCTAGGGTTACAGGCATGTGCCATCACACCCAGCCCAGATTTTATTTTAAGTCATGCTGCATATTTCTGTATTTTCACGTATCCTACTTTTCCTTTGGTTGATCCATTCAAGCATAGTTCAGACAAGGGAGATGACTGACCAGTCTTAGACTGGCTCATTTCCCAGAAGATATTTGTTTTACCCAATGTAGTAGACTTCTAAATATTGCTGTCAGCATCCCTTCTGTGATGTAACTGTCCATCTTCACGGTGCTCAATAAGCATCTGTCAAACAGTCACCCCTCATCTCTCCTTCACAGTGGGTTCTTGACCCAGGCTACACCAACACTGTCTAATACAGTGCATGTGTCCTGGGTAGGACATACCAGTTCTGGGTCTGCTTGTCCTCTAGTCCTTGTCTCTCCCTGCTCACTGTATTCTGTTGCAGAGGGCTGCCTGTGCTCCATAGACTCCTGTCTCTTGGCTTTTTGCTGAGTGCACCCAATGTGAGCTGTGCTGGGAAGCTGTGGGGTAGAAGGAGATGACAGCCAAGGGTCTTTCTAATGAAAGCTGGTTGACTCCAACCCACACAGCTGGGAAGAGATGTATTTCAGCTCCAGCTCATATGTTCATGTTTCATTTTTCATGTCTCTGCTTAAGAGAAGTGACATCTCCCTTTTCTTCTCTGTGGCTGTCTGCAGTGAATCTCATATTTTTTTTCCTGTGCCTTTTAAATGCCATAAAATAAATGCTCTGTCTTAGAGTCCCTCTAGTTTAAATACCTCTGCTTCATGCTGCAATACTAAGAAGAGTTATTTATTTATTACTTATACAGTGTTCTACCTGCATGCCAGAAGAAGCCATGAAATCGCACTATAGATGGTTATGAGCCACCACGTAGTTGCTGGGAATTGAACTTAAGACCTTTGGATGAACAGCCACTGTTCTAACCTCTGATCCATCTCTCCAGCCCACTAAAAGAATTAAAGCCCAATAGGAATTGGCTTGTAGTTTGCCAAAAGGAATGAAATCCCTCTCCTTGTTAGATCTTAAGGCTGTAGAGTTGGGGTTGCTGATTTATTAATCATGCTTGAGAAGAATGATAAAGAAACACGTGGAGACAGGAAATGGGGAAAGAATCCTGACACATTATTACTATTCTTCGTTCTAACTAGACTTGGAGTTAATGTTACCGGCATTTACTTCATGTCTGAAGCTGGGCCACTTGAAAGTTTAAAATAGCTGTTTCTAATACAAGTAAGTCAGGATCATAAACAAAACCTGGTATTACCCCAGGCAAAATGCAACATAGGAATGCTATCTAAAGCCAACTTGGCGCTTGGACTTTACATTAATTAAGCCAGCAAATTCCTTTTAACCTTTAACCTAAATTTGAGTTAGATTTGTATCACCAAATGAGACTGCTGACTAGCACCCATGTTAAAGGTTCAAACCAAAGGAATGATCTCCTACTGGTTGGAGTTCCTGTGAATTAGTCTCCATAATTGCATGCTGACCTTGCATGCCTAAAGGAACATTATAAGGAATTTTACTTGGTATACTACAAAGAGACTGAAAAAAGAAAGAAAGAAACAACTTTAGCCACTAAGAAAAACGGAAAGCTCATTCTCCTCTGGCTAAATATAGTTCCTTGATTATTTTCTTTCTCACATTACAGGACTTTACTTAAGGGATATTTTTATCTGATCAAATTTTGAGTCAATCACATCTTACCATTTTTCTCTTTGTCCTGCCCATATTTAGGTGTAGCACTATAATACCACTTGGAGTACTGGCCTTTCAGAATTGTTTTTCTCCTGTACTTTCTTCTCTGTACTTTGTCTACTCTCCCGTAAGGTCTCATTTATACATTAGGTCAATTAAGCTGGTCTTGGCCTGCCTAGGAACATAATTGTCATTTGCAAATCTGTGAGAATGCATATTCTTTGAGAAATGGTGAGAAGGATTTGTATTTAAGAGCCCTGGTTGCTCTTCCAGACGACTCAGGTTCAATTCCTAGCACCAGCATGCCTGCTCACAACTGTAACTCCAGTCCCAGGGAATCTGACCCCTCTTCTGGCCTCCACAGGCACTGTATGCACATGGTACATAGATATACATGCAGGTTAAAAAAAAACATACACATTTAAAAAGTTAAATGAAAGTGAGGAAAGAATGCAGTCTATAGGGAATGATGAGAGAAGGCTATGCCAAGCCTGCATGAAATCCGTACACTCACAGCAGAAGCCTGGTTTATGACAAAACAAAAAGCAAAAATTCAAAGATCATATCTCCTAAGTTCCACACCAATGGAAGCCATTCATAATTCAGGGTTTGGAGCTCTATGAATATTTATCAGCTCCTATAAGCCATGTATGTGATTGTGAGTACATTTTTTCATTTTGAGTCCCAGCAATCATTAATAATATATGTATATCAACTAAAAGGTGTGTGTGTGCAATAAACAACTTGATACTTAGCAGTCTACTAAGCCATCTATCTTTACAGTGCTGATTATTCTAGTCACAAAACACTTTAAACAAACAACAAAAAATGTTTTCCTAGAGGTGAAACTGGTTGCCAAATACATCATTGGCAAGAGTATAATGCAAAGAACTCCCTGTACTTATCAGGAGTCATTTTGTTTTAGAAGGTAATTTTTTTCTCATTGGAAAAGAATTTGTTGTAAGTTCTATGTGACTGTCAAAAGTGTGTCATGCAGACTTAATGACATAAAAATAGTTTGAATGCTGTGTGTGATAGCCTTGTGAAAACTACACAAAGCACCAAATACATTATCCCTGTGATAAAAAAAAATAGCAAGTTTTAATGTATCCTTTAAGAGTAGTAGAGAATAACAGAAGCGGATGCAGCTCAGGAGTTGTGTAGAATAGACCATCACAGGTAACAGTCTTGTTAGGCACATGACTTTGTTTGGTCACTTTCAAGAGACTGATGTTTCCTCAGTCATTACAGATGGCTCCAGTAGCCTAAATCGTTCATGTAGGGATGGAATGGACCTAAGCATGTTGTACATCCTTATACGCAGTCTCAGCGGTGACACTGACGGCACGGGTTTCGCTCTGTCAAAGGATGATGACAGTGACTTCAATACTTTGGAAGCTTCACTCTGGAATACTTTTGTTCGAACAGTGTAGAGAATGAATATTTGCAATCCCTAAAAATAGAATTAAAGTGTAATATTAGGCAACATTACAGTACAGAAGGAAAAGATTTCATCTGACCCTCCAGTGGTGAGGTGGCATAGCTGATGCACAGCAGGAGTTTGCCGCTGCTGCGCATGTGCAACGCTTTGTCACGCACACAGTGCTGCACATAATTCAGAGCCAGCAGACCAGACTTCATGCCCTGGCTTGCTGTTACTGCTGTGCAACCTCGCTCTTTCCGCTCTTGTTATTCTACTCCCTTTAAACAATAATTTTGAATGCATTTTAGACTATTTGAAGTTACAAAATACTATAAATAGCATCTTTGGAATTTTTAAAAATTTATCTTATAAACAAGGTGGAAGGGTATTCTGGGAGCAGGAGGGATACCCATTTCTTTTTCTAGTTCCAACATTCTGTGATTCCATTTCCTGGAGACCTAGTAATGTAGCTAGAATTTTGTAGACTTGATAATTTCTTAACAATGCAAATTTAGAACTCTGCTAATCATTGCTTTTCTGTGCTTTGCATATGGATAATGAGACGTTCATAAAAAAATTTAAGCTACCCTGGGTAGTATTTTCTACATGTTCTTAAACTGACATTTACCAAAGACCTATTGGGTTCATACCCTTCTCGTTGACTCATCAATCATTTGATCCTTTCAATTTAATTCTTACATCAACACCAATTTATGAATATGGAAACTGAAACTCAGATGATTTACAATTTGCTCAAGATTACCCATCTGCTATCAGTAGAGCTTGGAGCTGAGTTACCACATTTTGGGCTTTAATCTTTCTTTCTTATCCAATATATGATGTTGCCTCTTACTAGTGACTATAACAGAAATGCACCACCCATTATATTCTAGTCTCTAAGAAGCCTTCCTTAACTCTTCATTTAAATTATCTATGAAAACAAACTATTAAATACTATTTGTAGCCTGGCTAATAATATTGTATCGATGCGATTCCTTGACATTTGACAATGTGTTATATTATAGAAGACATTGTCACTGGTGAACACTGGTCAAAGAATATATGAAAACTGTATTGTTTTTCCTAGGTTTGATTGTGCATTGTGGTTATAGAAGATGTTATTTTTGGACTAGAAAGATGGCTAAGTGGTTAACAACATTCACTTTCCAGGGGACCTGGGTTTCATTTCTAATACCCACATCATTGCTCACAACCATCTATAACTCTAGTTTTAGGGGATTCAACACCCTCTTCTGGCCTTCATGGACACCAGGCATG
Organism: Meriones unguiculatus; assembly: GCF_030254825.1. Taxonomy (NCBI): domain Eukaryota; kingdom Metazoa; phylum Chordata; class Mammalia; order Rodentia; family Muridae; genus Meriones; species Meriones unguiculatus. The sequence continues at coordinate 58,891,905 of NC_083364.1, forward strand.
CACTTGCTGAACACATGTGTAGGCAAAACACTTATAAGATAAATTTTTAAAAATTCCAAAGATGCTATTTATAGTATTTTGTAACTTCAAATAGTCTAAAATGCATTCAAAATTATTGTTTAAAGGGAGTAGAATAACAATGAGGTAAGTTAATTTTGCTTTATCTCGGACTTTTTTCTGTAGCATGGGATTTTAGTAACTGTAGAGTTCCAGTGATAAAAAGAGATCATCATAATTAGATGTCAAACACATTTGCAGTTCATGTGCTGCATCTAAATACAAATGATCAGCGAGGAAGTTCTTCAGTTTTGCTTTTTCACAATTTGCAAGGGGTTACTAAAAAAAAAAAAAATACTATGAGCTATTAATTAAGACAAAAAAGTCAAAGCAATAGGGCAATCCAGTAAGATACCTTGAAAACTTTTAAAATGGAGAGTTATGTGTAATACAATTTAGTTAACACAAATATCGAATAGAATTTAAGTAATTAATATTTTTAGGAGAAAATATTGTGGACACTATCAACATTTTTAATTAATTTATTTTTTTATAAATTACAGTTTATTCACTTTGTATCCCTGCTGTAGCCCACTCCCTCAGCCCCTCCTAATCCAACCCTCCCTCCCTCATCTCCTCCCATGCCCCTCCCCAAGTCCACTGATAGGGGGGGTCCTCCTCCCCTTCCCTCTGACCATAGCCTATCAGGTCTCATCAGGACTGGCTGCATTGTCTTCCTCTGTGGCCTGGTATGGCTGCTGCTCCCCTAACAGGGGAAGGTGATCAAAGAGCCATCCACTGAGTTCATGTCAACAATATTTAATAGTAAATTTTAAATTGTACCAATAAAGTTAGGAGGCAATAAACAATTGCACAATGTTAGTAGTATTCTTTCTCTCGGGCTATGACTCATCAGTAACTGTTTGCCTAACAAGTGAGAGGCCTTGGGTCAGATTCGCAACTTTGAAAAAAAAAATGTGTTCTCACACGGATTACTTTTAAAGGAGGCAGGGATCAACAATAGTGTTTTACTATGGAAACTGCAAGTTGAATCTCATAGTAGTCATTAATAAACAAGGATTATAATTAATAGAGTTTAAAAATATAATAAAAGCATTCAAAATAATTACAGAAAATTACATGTACAAGGTGATATTATGTGACATGATATATAAAAGTGAGGAGATGTTGGTAGATGCATGTGACAAAATATTACAGAATAAGAGGAAATATATATGTGATAAAACCTTAAAAAGAGACAGTCTTAGTTTTAGTCCAAGTTAATTGTTCGCTGAGCCAGTCCTTGTTAGGAATATGACAAAATGTAGATTTGTTCCACCCTACTGTACTATTTATAATGTGAAAGAAATAATCAAATTTACTACAAAGAAAACAATAAAACATGACCCATTCTAAGGAAAGGCAGCAGTGAGTAGAAAGTGGCTGAAACGTTAGATTTAACAGAATATCTTTGGAGATGCTGTAATGTACTTTAGACTGTTGCACAAATGCACTTATAATGAGGAAAGAGTTAGGAAATATCAACAGAATATAAAAAAATAAACTAGGTAAAAGTTCTTAAATTGAGTAAGTATAGCACCTGAAACAAAGGGAACTATACAAACTTAAAAACAGAATAGAGACAGCAACAGAAAAATGGTTAATTTTGAAAATAAGTACCTAAAGTCTTCTAGTGTAATGACTAGCAAGAAGAATGAAGAAAACAAACAGCTCTGTGTGATCTGTGGAGCAGTATCACATCACCTAACATCAAGGCAACTGGAGTCTCAGAAGGTAGAGATAGGAGCAGAGCAGGAAAAAATAATAGTGAAAAGCATAAAAGATTCTAACAGTTCAGCCCCACCCCCCACCCCCAGTATATGCAAAGAAAGTAACAGTTGTGTATGCCACAGTTGAATTACTGAATGTTAAAGCCAGGAAAAAAGCCTGATGCAAGCAGAGAAAAATAGCAAATTTGTGTGCAGCAGAACAGTATGAGTGGCTGAGGACGTCTCATTAGGAAATGTACAGTGTGTGGAGTCACTTCTCTAAAATGCTAAAATGTTTTACTTAAAAAAGTCTCAGGCAACCCTGAGTTCCACATCCAATGAAAAAAATCCTTTAAAAATGAGAACAAAATTATTTATTTATTTATTTAAAGGAAAATACTTGCTGACCAAATCATCAATTACAAGAAACAGTGGGGGATGACTTTAGGCTGAAGGGAAATGACACTATATGACATTTAGGTCTTCAGAAAAAAAAAAAATAATAAAGGGCCGTGGAAATGGTTGACACATGGCTAAATAAAATGTTTTTTCCTCAAAATTCCTTAAAACATATATGTCTATTTAAGGAAAATAGTAATAAAGTTGCTTTGTGAGGTTTGTTGTGTATGTGCATGTAAAACGAGAAGATGGCAGCATAAGGGACGAGGGTATAGGAAGCAGACTTCTATTGTTATGAGGTCTTAGATTTTATGGGTGTTGTAAAATACTAATTTTAAGTTCCTTATGAAAGTTATGAATGCATACTACATTCATGAACTAATCCCAATGCAAAATGGTATTGATTATTGGAATGTAAATTAACATGGATTCATAATGATAATAAATGTATTGTACTCAAAAGTGGGGAGGAAAAGGGCATCAGGGAATAACAATGAATGACCACGGAAGACAAATCATAAAATTACAACCTACATCAATGAGTACATTAGATCCAAATGAGCTATACCCGCTGATACAGTGATAGAGACTGTCACAATAGACAAAAAGGTGAGGCCTGTGTATTTGATGGCTACATCTTATAGACTTTAAAGGTACAGAGGTTCATAGTAAATGCATACACATGCATACACATTCATGCATGCAGACAGACGTGATCATACAGCAAGACTAGGTAATACATAAGGTATACCTTATAACAAAAGGCACTATCAGAAATAAAAAGACATCTTAATGTAAGTAATGAAAGGGCTAATTCATCTAGAAAATATAATAATCATAAATACATATATATATAATGAGAATGAATGTTTTGTCTTCATTCAAAATACACGAAGCCAAAACTGACAAAATGGAAAACAAGGGAACAAACAGACTCAGTCCTTAATGGAAATTTTTAGCACTTTTCACTAGGCAGTTGAAAGAGCCAGAAGAAAATACTCGTAAGGACAGAAAATCCCCAATTGAGCTAGTAATCTTTAACTTGAATGGTATTTTAAAACTTCACACCTAGCAACTACAGAATAAATGAATCCCCCATAAGGTAAATACTTTTCTTCTGACCCCATGAGATATCTCAGAGGGTAAGATGCCTGCCACCAGGTTCGAAGATCTAAGCTCTGTCCCCAAGACCCACATGGTGGAAGGAGAGAACCGACTTTCATAAATTATCCTCCAACCTCTGACATATATCACATGGCATACATTCCACTATGCTACTAATAATAGATGTAATTAAAATTTCAGAGACGATAACTTAGCTGGACCTAAATCCAAACTTAACACATTTTTATGAGACCTGATAGGCTACGGTCAGATGGAAGGGGAGGAGGACCTCCCCTATCAGTGGGCTGGGGGAGGGGCATGGGAGGAAGAGTGAGGTTAGGAGGGGACGAGGGAGGGGGCTACAGCTACAACTACAGCTGGGATACAAAGTGAATAAATTGTAATAAATAAAAACTAAAAAAAAAAAATTGAAAGACAAATTCAGCAAACTCACAGAGTTCCAACTTCAAGGAATAATGACAATTGCCCATTCCAAGCAAAGAAAATTCATTGCATGGGTGAAAGGAAAGGAAGGGTCCTACCTGGTGAAGTATCTTTTACTCAGAGGAGGAAGAATTATGTGCCAAACCTATGGAGATCTTTCTGTGTGACCTCCAAGCCAGAAAAGAACACAGAAAGCTTTCCTTCTTCTCATGGAGTCTATTAAAATATCGCCTACAGGTAACTAAACAGTGGTCTCCAGAGGGTTTTACAGGAAGGAAACATTGGTCCAGGGTGATACTATCTACTTTGTCACGTGTTCTGTTTCTTTCAGACCACCTGTACCATACCTGAGTGGTGTTGAAAAGACAGAATATGTAGCTGAAAACAATCCTGATGTCGTCATTATTAATCAGCATAGCATATGCTAAAATCCAAGTAACTCCAAAAACAACGGCAATAGATAATGTGCTAAGAATCTTCTTTAGGGATGAAACCTTTCTTGTGCTACATGAGAGAAAATAAGAAGGAAAATAGGGCTTATTAGGCTTTTGCTTAGGAAAGTCATCACTGCCCGTATTTAGCATGTTCAGCTGCCCATATACTTTGCTAACTTAAAGTTGTGCCATACCTAATGATCCTCTGATGAAAATGTGATTTCACTGTTTTTAAATATCCTAATACTTACTGCAAAGCTCATGCAAATCATTCCTTTAATACTACACAGGAAATGTCATGAGGAGTGATTTTTTTTTTAGAATGGGATATTGAGTATTACTAAAGTATCAGCTAGTGAAGAATTCCATTTTGTAGGGCAGTTGGGATACCTGGGTACTTCTTGTGTCTTGGGGTGATATGAAAATAAGATTACTTACAAGTAGACTGATCCTCTCTCTTATGGAAGTCTGTATCCCCCACCCCCAGAAAATGGTCTTGACTATGTGACTTCCAATTTCGAGGAGAGCAAGCCAGAGACTGGAAAGCAATTGATCTTGGAATTTGCCTTTTCTTACTGCTCTTGAGAATCTTGATAGTGTTAGTGACTGAGTGAGGCAGGCCTCTTCAGGACCAGACCCCCATGTTAGCAAAAATACCCTTCATGGAGAGGAGGACCTCCCCTAGCAGTGAACTAGGGGAGGGGCATAGGAGGAGAAGAGGGAGGAGGTTGGGATTGGGAGGAGATGAGGGAGGGGAACACAGCCAGGACATAAACTGAATAAATTGTAATAAATGCTAATAAAAAGTACCCTTCATTTTCAGCAAAAACTTTGTAGTACAAAATGAATATGTTCAGAGGTATTACTGTCCATCATTTGAATCTTTTACATGTGTGCTCTGAGACATTGAGCTAACTATACCCAAAGGATGTGTCTACTATCTTTTCAAATATGGGCCTACTTATGAATTGACACATTCCCAATGTAAATATATGAATACCCACCCCTGAATAAATAAATGAAACCACGTTTCATTCTTTCAGGAAAATTGGGACTTATTTTCTTGCTTTCTTTCTGGTCATACTTTTCTCCCTCTACTTTATATCTTAATCATGCTTATTTTTCACTCTGCACTCACCAAAATGTAAACTCATTGTGTTAGTTTACAACCGTAATATATTAAGAAGTCTGAGCTGAAGTAAGTCTAAGTTCTTAAGTTTTGAAGTGACTCAATTTGTATGTAGAGAATTAGCTGAAAAAATTATGGATCCTTTTCATTGTTATCAGGCCAATTACAAACCATGGGCTGTCAGCCGTTCAAAATTGAGAAACACAAATTTGTTTGGTGTCTTTGACCCAAAATTATGATTTGTAAATGGGAAATATATTCCAATATAGAATCAGGCTAAGAACCCATCACCAAAGTCTTTCCCCCTGCCAATATTACTAAACCGTACATTGTTTTACTGCCTAAAAAGAATGGTGTTTTCCCCAATATAGCCTTTAAGTTAGCGCAAGTAACCATGTATGAAATGTGATACTTTGATTTGTAAAGCACATATTTGAGACTATATTTTCCTCAAAGACAATGGTTTTCACTTGTCTAACCTCACTAAGCAGATCCCCTCATGGACTGAGTGTGAGTGTACAGATGTCCTTATGGGGAGGACACATAGAATGGCAGAGCTTGCAGAATTCAGCCTGAACTCCTAACCTCATCTCTACTTCGTTCTGTCCAATTCATGCTATGAACTCAGGGTAGGAGGTTGCAGCATGTCTGTGTTCAGGGGTTTCTGATCTTTATCAGACTTGTAGCCCTTGTTGGATAGTAGAGATAACAATAAGAACACCTACAGGTGTCAGAAGAGTTATGGTCAGGAGACACACAGTTGGGTGGGACCTGGTAAGCCAGGGAATGTGGTCACAGTGCCACTAAAGGTTCCATGTTTTACAAGAGTGAATCCATTTGTAAGTGAAATCTCCAAATTTTATATACTTGCAAAGAATTTTGAAAGGTTTGAGGCTACTGTGTGATTCAAATACTACAGATAATAATTTGAAGACGTGGATGCCAGCACCCATACTTCTTCAAGTATCCAAATTTTTTGTTTCCTGAATTTGGTGGATTTTTAAAGAGAAAATACTTTTTTTTTTTTTTGAAACTGTAGAGTTCGGTGTTTGCTTGGGCCAATGTGACACAGAAGTATGTTGTATAATGCCGTGTACTATATTGGACTACCGAGGTTAGAAGAGAAGAAGAAATCCAGGCTTTCAGACAGTCCATTGGGAAATCTCTCCTGTATACCACATGCCCGTGCCTTGTGCAGATGTTGAAAACTTCTGCAGGTGTTGGGGTGTACTGAGGTGCTGGGTTGCATAAGCACTTGTCTCTGCTGGCAGCATCCCACTAAGAGTCTCACCTTGTCAGGTTCTGGTTGCTCTTCCACAGCACTTTGACTGTGATTACGACAAATATAGCAATATTGATGAGGAGGATAATGGTGACAGGGATGATGAACGACCACAAAAATGGACTTTTTATAAAATTACTGCTCTTTGGAATGGCTAGCCAGCAGCTGTGGAGGAAAACAAATTATTTCAGCAGATCGAGAAAAGAACAAATACCAATTCCTTTTCCTATTAACATTATTGTCATTCGTGCAACTGAAGTCCTTGCTAATAATATCCCTTAGCATCTTATACATCTGAAGTCACTTTTAATAATTCAGCTCATCAGAAAAGTTGGTCCTGCCATAATTTCCTAGGAGTCATTGTGGGCCAGTAGAAGGGAAATATGCTGTTGAGTCAGATACACCTGAACTACTTATTCGTATTGTTGTTTTCCTTGTGGGGAGAAGAAACTCAGGACTTGGAGCATGCTAAGTAATCGTTCCATTACTGAGTTATGCCCCCTTGTGAACTGAGGGAGAAATGTTCCCCAGAGGCTCATGCATCGATCACTTGGTTTCCAGGTGGTGGCTGCTACACTAACTCCAGAAAGTCTATATAGCATAAACATGTGTTATGCCAGCATAAAATTATGCAAACAGATGAGAATACACGTTTCCTACAGAAATCAGCTTCCTGGAAGTCCCTAGCAAAGAACCCTAACATGGCCATCTAAGCCAAAAGACATATTTTAACTCCCATGCTTATTTGGTTACAAGACTGGAATTGATGAGCTCCTTTTTTGCTGTTTCTCTATGATTCTTAAAACAGTACAATTAACTATTCAAGGAAACATTTCTAATAGATCACTAAAAGCTTTAGCAAATAAGAGTAGAAGGAAAATAAAATTTTAGGAGAGGTAATAAATCAGATTCAGCATCAGGAATTGCTTGTAGAAAAACCAAACATTGTAGGTAGTAAAAGGACAAGAGTTTTAGGGCTTTCTAAAGAAAATGTTTAATCAGGATCTGTTAGGATAAATGCTCTGGATATTCCCACTTCAGTAAAGCTACTACAAAACCATTACCTAACACAGGTATTTATGATGAGGCAGAAAGAAGATAAGCAAACATAGGAGGTCAAAAAGTTTTGTATTATACTATAAGTTTTACGGACAGGCTAGTTCAAGCATCTTATCTAAGGAAAGATTGTAATTCTTTAGCCTAGTTCAGAAGATTATTAACAACCCCTAATTAACTAACAATAAACTACATAAACAGACCACAAGTTTAACAAGCCCCTGGCCCTCTACTCGCTAAATTGGCAAACAAATCACTAGTTCTGTTTGCTCTGCTTAAGAGGCTGTTAGGCCAAGATTTTTGTAGACACTGCTTCTACCAGGTTACTCTTTCAGTTAAAATATAAACGTTGTAAATGTTCCGGAGGATATGTCAACTTTAAGGTGCTTCTTTGTAAGATTACTATAAAAGTGTTGGCTTGACTTCAGTAAAACGCAACCCTTCCCCTATCAGAGAGTATGATACAGCCTCTCTGAAGACAGGAGAGAACTGGGGTGGTGCATTAAAATGCAAGGTGGTCCACCTTGCACTTGATCCTTAACTAAGCTCACATAGAGAAAACAACAGGTCAGAGAACTGGGTCAGGGTCTTCAGGTCAGAACAATAGAACTGGGGTCAGTGAAGTAGAAGAGTGAGACATCAAGGAGGTCCTAGTGGAAGGATAGCTCAGGGAAAACACAATAACCCCTCCTCTTTCTCAACAGATGAAGAAACGTGACCTTTGATGAGTGGGTGGATGGCAGAACTTGGTAGGATGATCTCGATGATCATGTTACACATCCCGTCCTCTCCTCCCACCTGGAAGCATTGGTGGCCTGGTGCTGTCCTCAGTGCCTAACACTGTGCTTCAGAAAAGGCCAATAAATTATTGATAACTCGGGGTGACTAAACTTAGGCAAACTGGTTTCTCTCTCATAAAAGCTCTATCTGTGCCTGGGCTAGAAATTAATAGAAAGATCAACGGCAAGAAAGTAATGATGGGATGAAAATAAATTTACCTCTCCCTGGAGATATTTACATCTCCTATTTTTAATTGTGAGATTTAAGTTTTAAAACTCAAAATGATATTGAAACCTGATGAGACAAAAAGTCTATGAAGTGAACTCCAGCCAGGCTGTCAGCCCTCCCTCACAAAATCAGGTGAGTCCCTTGACAGCATAGTTTTTTTTCTGAGAGGTTTGAGTACCATTATGACAGTATGATTTTCAGGTGAGTTGGCTTAATTCTTAAACTGGAATTTGGAGAAAAGAATGGCAGTGTGATACAAGAGAAGGAAAGAAAAACTACAGGGCAGCTGCTGTCTGGTGGGAGAAATACAAAGCATGGAGCTTTCAGCTCAGCTCAGTTCACCGTTCTTCTCCCTGCATAAAAACCAAACACTATACAGTCAGGTACTTCTAATACAGACAGTTAATTATTCATGCTGCTGACCAAGCAAGAATTTGTGGTACATGATCCATTACCATGAAATAGTTATTAAAAATGTGTTTAACATGATGAGCATCTGAGTGAGAAATGCAGAGTGCTTAGTGAGTTATTAAATGTTTTCAACATTGCTTGACACCCCTACATGGCAAGCCCTGAGCAAAATCACAATACCTGCTATCCACACTCTAGATGAAAGAACCAAGACACAGGGTTACTAAGGACCATAAATATTATGCTGCATTTTTTTTACTAACTAAAAGAATGTAATTTTAATATGATAAATTTCAGATTTATTTGAACAAATATGGGATACTTCATTTTAGGAAATTTGTGTCATTGTATCTAAAATATAATGTATTTCTGAGATTTTTTTTAAAATACCCATTGCAAAATATGACATTAATAAAATGAAAGTTGGAGATATTTGGAGCCAATATAAATGAATACATATACTTTTATGTCAAAGAAGTTTAAAGGGACAAAAAACTTACATTTCCTCTTGCCGATAGTCTAACTCCCAGTATGACTTGTTCCCACTCTGGGCATAAATAATCCCTATTGTTACACCCACTACTATCGCTGGAACTCCTAAGTGATAAAGAGAGGCAAGGAGTTAATTCTTGATCCAAGGTGAAAATTAATATAAAGACTTCTAGTAAATTATACATCTGATGTATTCTTTTTTCTTTTGTACAATATCCTGACCCATGAGAGAAATAGATTAAGAGTAGACAGAATTATTTTCTGTTCTCTTTCTTTTTAGTATTGTCTCTAAATACCGATCCTGTCTGACTTCTCATTCCTTTGTTATCTCCGCTAACAAACAGTTATCTCCAAATGTCTGAATTCCTCTTTTACTTGAACAATTTAAATTTGAGTAGCCCTGAGACAATCCTTTCCTTTGTCTTTGCCAGAATACATTATAACTTTCAAGAATTTTTTCTTAACAGGTCACTCTGATTACTTTATAGAAACATTTCTATAAAGTAGCTAGGAAATTAACTGCATATGTTCTAAATCCAGCAGACACTAATAAAGGGCTGTTTTAAGCATTGACCTTTTTAATTTAGCTTATGTCCAGTGCAGCTGTGTTGATTCCTCACTGGAGAATACACTACTAGACATAAACAGGTTTATGATTACTCTGTTTTCTTTTCCCCTACCCCAAATTAGTAGCCCTCCAAAGGGTATTTGTTTACATTGAACACAATTGCAACAAAGTGAAATTTCTAAATAAGTGTTGCTGTGAACCCTTACCCCATCCAACTAATGAGATGACAACAATGAAATGTGGAGGAAGAGGCTTCATGGTTCTAATCAGGAGGAAGTAGAGCTGTGTAGCACTGAGTCCATTCCAGGCGAATGTCACCAGCAGAAAATAGTGGAGTAGGGCAGCAATGACTGTGCATGAGGGATTCGGGGTGTCAATGGTGTCTCTTACAGGTATCTTGTTATCAGCGGGGTTACTGTTGATGTTACTATCACTTTCCTTTAAGTTCTTATTGGAGTTTTCAATTCCAAACACAAAGAGGAGGTTAAAAATCAACATCGATGTACACAAACTGACCAACACCCAGGTTACTGAGGTTTTTCTGACTTTCCTAAAGATAAAAAAATTAAAAGTAAGTATGAAGAACCAAGTGAAAGCAAAGCAACTGCAACAATGACAACGACAACAACAACAGAATATCCTTAGGGCTGAACAGATGGCTTATTGCTGGGACTCAGGTTCAGGTCCCAGCATTCACATGGTGTTTCACGTTCCAGGGGAATCAGACACCTTATTCTGCCTCTGTGGGCACTGCATGCATGTGGTGCACTTGTGTACATGCAGGCAAAATATTCATACATACCAAATAAACAAACCTAAATGATCCCCAGAGGAACTATGAGGAAACGAATGAATGTAATTGTTCAATGTAAATCCAGTTCACGGCACAGTGGGTCTGCTGATAACTCTTTCTCTCATTTACATCAGAGAAGAAAGTTCTGCTTAATTTCTACGAGGCAGTGAATTTAGCAAAGAGACTGAGGCACCAGTGCGTTCTAATTAAGAAGAATTGATAGCTATTCTCTGAAGCCAGTGCCCAGGGATACCTAATCCCTATTATCTATTGCCTATATACTCCCTCCCCAGGTCTGTCCTTGCTTTAACTAACAGAACATCAACAGAAAGCTGGTAGCCAAGATAACATCCATTGGGTATAATAATGCTTGAGACCCCCAAACTTTCATGACTCTTAACATGTTCTGCTAAAGAAACCACACAAAAATATTCTGGGTCTATGGACATAAAGAAAGATCCAGGTGTTCTGATCTCTCTCGTCCTTGGATTTTTACACTAACAGAATGCAGCTCATTTGTTACAACGAGATTTTCTTGATCATTCAAGCTTTTTACACCTTTTGAGATGTTTAATAATAAAAAACTCAAAATGTCTTCAAAGAAATTGTGTATAAGAGTATCATGAGGGGCTGGTGTGACGGCTCAGTGGGTACAGACTCTTCCATAAAGCTGCATAACCTGTCTTGTCCACATGGCAGAAGGGAACATGACTCCCACATGCTGTTCTCTGACCTCCACATATATGCGGTGGTTCCTTCCCAAAAATACATTTTGAAAATGTGATAAAAAGGAGCTGGAGTGATGTCCATCAACGGTGGAATGGGTACAGAAATTGTGGTATTTTTATACAATGGAATACTACTCAGCAATCAAAAAGGAGGAAATCATGAAATTTGCAGGCAAATGGTGGGATCTAGAAAAGATCATTCTGAGTGAAATATCCCAGAAGGAGAAAGACAAACATGGGATATACTCACTTATATAGACCTATAAGATATGATAAACATAATGAAATCTATACACCTAAAAAAGATAATCAATTGAGCGGACATGGGGTAAGATGATCAATCCTTGTTTAGAAAGACAGATGGGATGTGCATTGAATGTATGACAGGAGTCTACTGAGCGCATCTGAAAGACTCTAACTAGCAGTGTGTTCAAAGCAAAGACTCATGACCAAACCTTTGGCAGAGTACAGGGAATCATAAGAAAGAAGGGGAGTTAGTCTGATGGGGAAAGGATAGGAGCTCAACAAGGACCAAATATATCTGGGCACAGGGTCTTTTCTGAGACTGACATTCAACCAAGGACCATGTATGAATATAACCTAGAACCTCCGCTCAGATGTAGCCTGTGGTAGCTCAGTAACCAATTGGTTTCCCAAAGTGAGGGGAACAGGGACTATTTCTAACAGGAACTCAATGACTGGCTCTTTGGCCTCCCAACCCCCGAAGGGAGGAGCAGTCCTGTTAGGCCACAGAGGAGGGCTTTGCAGCCAGTCCTGAAGATACCTGATAAAACAGGATCAGATGAATGGGGAGGAGGTCCCCCCTATCAGTGGACTTGGAAAGGGGCACGGTGGAGATGAGGGAGGGAGGGAGGGACTGGGAGGGAATGAGGGATCGGGACATGGCTGGGATACAGAGTTAATAAAATGTAACTGATAAAAAAAAAATAAAAAATAAAAAAATAAAAGAAAAAAAATAAAAGAAATATTTCTTAAAAAAAAAAAAGGAGCTGGAGTAACATGATCAATCCTCACTTAGAAAGACAAATGGGAGGTGCATTGGACATAGGAGAAAACAAGTAACAGGACAGGAGCCTACTGCAGAGGGCCCCTGAAAGACGCTACCTAGCAGCGTATAAAAGCAGATACTAAGACTCATAACCAAACCTTCGGCAGAGTGCAGAAAATCATATGAAAGAAGGGGGAATTAGTATGAGGTGGAAAGGATAAGAGCTCCATAAGGACCAAATATATCTGGGCACAGGGGTCTTTTTTGAGACTGACACTCCACCAAGGACCATGTATGGATATAACCTAGAACCTCTGCTTGGATGTAGCCCGTGGTAGCTCAGTAACCAATTGGTTTCCTATAGTAAGGGGAACAGGGACTATTTCTGACAGGAACTCAATGGCTGGCTCTTTGACCTCCCCATCCCTCAAGGGAAGAGCAGTCCTACTAGGCCACAGAGGAGGACTTTACAGCCAGTCCTGAAGATACCTGATAAAACAGGGTCAGACGAAAGGGGAGGAGGTTCTCCCCAATCAGTGGACTTGGAAAGGGGCAGGGAGGAGATAAGGGAGGGAGGGAGGATTTGGGAGGGAATGAGGGAGGGGGACACAGCTGGGATACAGAGTTAATAAAATGTAACTAAAATTAAAAAAATAAAAATAAATAAAAGTTACTTTTTAAAAAAAGTAACAGTAGTTATGACTGCTGTCTAACTTTGAACATAAATTATGACCTACATGGAAAACAAATTTTGAAGTAGCCTAACCCTTTTTTATAGCAACATATTCTGTGTGTTATGATTTTATGCTGATTTATCCAAGAATAAAGAAAAATATTTCAAGATTTAAAAATATCAACAAAATGTTTGTATTATTTTGTTAGATTATATATTCTCGTGAATTTTAGTGGCCTATATGATTGCCAAATTGGGGTAGAAAATTTATTAACAAAAGAAAAATATCTAAAAACAAATGGACAGGATAAGACATTAGGTGAAAAAGTTTAGTTACAATAACTACAAATCATCCATATTGAACTGAGTAAGTATTGGTACAACTATAGTGTTAAAAGGAATTTGCAAATGAGGGATAAATAGGAAAAACATTTATTTTTTCTGACAAGCTAGTAATTACATATACTTTTACTCCAATACCCTTGTCACAATCAGTAACTATATATTTCACTTTGCACATATTTGTATAATGGCTTGTTTACTCCTTGATAATGTAAATTCTTGTTTTGCTTATAGTTTACTATTTAGCTTCTGGCATGGTGCTTGGCAATAGTAAGCAGTCAGTCAGAAATATCAGTGAATCAATAAAAAGAGATTTAGTGTGAAAGGTGAAGGAAAAAGAAATTCAACTCTGGAAAACTTACAAGTTTAGGGATGGAGCAGAGAAACTGAAAGATGAGCCCAGTCATTGTTGTGCTCAAAATGAGAAAGTGCTTGAAGTTCAAAGGAAACATGGCAAATTGGCATAAGGAGCTCACTGTGACTTTTATTAATGCATAGGCAAGAAAGAAGGAAACATAAATGAGTAGAAAATCATCAATGCAGTCATGTTCTGATAAGGATACCTTTGGATAAGGATACCTAAGGATCTTTGGATCAGTCTGTGAGAGACCGTTGAAAAGCAGAAGGTTATCATATACTCTCAGATTCAGTGTATGAATTACCTCTTATTTACACATGAGAAAATGAACTGTCATAATATAGAAATATCATAGTTACCTGTTTAAATAGCACTGAAGCTTACAACCATGTACAGAAGGACTCTTACCATGTTCTTATGGTGTCACAATGAGGAAGAGTCAATGACTATAGTTTCTTTAAAAATCTGTAACCTGAATCTAACCATGAGGAAAATGCAAAACAAATCCTTAATTGAAGAGCAGTTATCAAAACAGCTGGCCTGGATGTTAGTGTTATAAATGACCAAAACAAACAAAAAAGAGAACGGGATTATTATAGACTAAAGGTGGCTAAAGTGTCATCATAGTACTTGAATTTAGACAAAAATATACCCAGCTGTAATAGTCACTGAGTGAGCTGAGATATTTGCTTATAGATGGCATAATTTCTCAGATTAAACTTCGAGAGTGGAGATAATGATACAATGCTGTATAAGACAACATAGAATGTTGTTCTCTGAAGACACACAATTGAAAAATTTAAAGGTCACAGTTCTGTGTACAGCTTACCTTCAAAATTTGGGGTAAAAAGCAAAAATAAACATAAAATATTAAGAATAGGCATATGCAGATGGGCCTTACAAGGAATTCAGTATCCTATTTCTGCTTTGCTATAGATTTTATTTGTTAAGTAAAACAACATGGAAATTATAAATAACAATATCTTTACAACTAAAATCTTAGTTTCACACATCTAAGATGTAATTGGGAAGGAATTTATCAGGGATAAATGGTTCTGGAGGAAGGATGAATTCACTTTGATATGACTTGAGTGAGAGAGGATTAGCACATTTGCTACATCAGTTATTGCATAATTACAGTTTTAAGTGGGCCAAGTATAGGGCTTGGCTGTGGGGAGGCAGGGGCAAAAGACAAACCAAACCGTGCTGACAAGGAAGCCAGAGGATGCCCTTGTCTTCTTAAACTGTCCTGTGCAGGTTGTAACAGCAACAATAAACCCCCACAAAGGATACAAAATTAGATCTTCAGTGGAAAAGTAGGGTGAAAGAAATATAGGTTCTTATTTAAATTTTAAAGTAAGATTTTTTTTTCCTTAAAGACAAGTATGCTATAAAATCCAGTAACTTCAAATGTTTCACCATTTGGAAATTTTACATATTTGAAAAATTATTTTCAAAACTTTGTTGTTCATCATTGTTTCCTTCTTTTGCAATTCAGATTGTCAGACATGTTCTATTCCACTAAAGAGTCACAGGACCTATGAGCAATGGGTTCATATTCATTTTGCTGTCAGAGCCTTTGTCTTATTTGTAACTGTGTATTTACTCGTGGCTATATCTCAGCCTCTCTGGGAAAGCACCCCCTGTAAACTGAGTATGTTCAATGAGTTTCCTTCTAGCTTACAGTATATTTTGGTAAGATTATGTAGTTTAGAGAAACTAAACTCTGACATGAACACACCCAGTAAATCGGAATCAGCAGTTTTTCTATGAGAATCATCTTTCCCCTCTTACCTTGTGACAATCTGGAATATGATTGTTAGAGCCAGACCAGCAATGGACAGGGCACAGCCAATGTTGGACAATACGTCTAGAGATTTGGGATACCGATAATCCTTTTTGAAAGTCTGAAAAAATAATTTGACATAGATTTTTAAATAAGCTGGCCCAAGCATTTAAAAAATATGAATGTAAGTCAGTGTCGTAAAATTACATTGGTTAAAATAACCAGCTGGATGGCAAATAGGCTTTCTTCTTTATAAAGTCATATATATGTGTTCCACACACACATATAATTTAATTACATGTATGTGTCTGGTTAAATTTATGCCGCATGTTTGTGGAGACCAGAAGGGGTTGTCAGATCCCTTGGAATTGGAGTTACAGGAAATTGTAAGCCATTGACATAGGTGCTAGAAACTAAATTTAGAAATGTTCTAACTGGGCATGGTGGCACACACCTGTAATCCCAACTCTCAGAGAGGCAGAGACAGGCAGATCTCTGTGCATTGAGGCCAACCTGGTCTGCAAAACAAGTCTAAGACAGTCAAGGCTACACAGAGAAACCATGTCTCAAAAAACCAAAAACCAAACCGAAACAACAACAACAAAAAAAAAAAAAAAAAAAAAAGAAAAGAAAAGAAAAAAGTAGTGTTCTTATCTGCTGAGTCATTTCTCCAGCTATCACTTTGATACATTCTTTGATATGCTCTTAAGTGAGGTAAAGTAATAAGAGCTTCCATGATGTAGAGACTTTATAGCGATTAATCCAATTCAGTTAGAATATATATAAATCCATACAGAAGGGCAGTTCAGCCAGTGTCTAAGAAAAAAGGCTTGTTTATGTTAGACCTGAGTCATCTACTGCTGCTATTGATTCCATCACTTCATGTGTGGCTGAACACACCTGTGGTAATTTACTTAAAATAATGTTCAGGCACGTCTTCAACATGTTCATATAATTCTGTCAATTCTTTAATAGGTTTATTTTTGTGTAATATATTGACATCTATCCTGATCGGTTCCTAAAAATGCACATAAAAGTGTATGCTAGGCAACCAGCAAGATAGCTAGCTCAGCAGGCACGTGAGATTGCCCTCAAACCTGAGGACTTCCATGTGACGCCTAGACTCACGTGGTAGAGAAGAGAACCAACCCCTACAAGTTGTTCTCTGGTCTCCCCAAGTAAGCCCAGGCGCATGCATGTGTGCATACTCACACACACATACACACACCATATAAATCTATGTTTAAAAGTATATTTTGTGTAATTATGCGCTCATTGAAATCAGAATATAAATATACATACATGCTCCTACACTCATTTTATTACATGCCTTTTCTATTTCAGATAGAATTCTAGTTATGAGGTAAACTCTTATTTCTTATATGATTGGTATGTATTATTTTTATAGAAAAGATGTGAAAATGATAACATGATTTAAAGGAAAAGTGTCGTGGCAGTGTGTGTATAGTCGTTTCCCGTCAGTGCACAAAGAATCACAGACATATGGATCATCAGGTCTTAGATATTAGCTCTTCACTCAGGGTCTACTTGGCCTAGTTAGCAATGCTAACTATTCACGTCACAGACTTAAGAGCTCAAAAATCTTTACAGCTGTAGTTAGGCAAATATTGGTGAGAGGTAGGGGAATCCTTGGAAACAGAAGGAATATGACTGTCACAAAGCATTCTGAATCATTTAATGTGTAGGGTAAACTAATCTTTACATAGCTAATAGTATGACTTGATGTCAAAGAAGGAAAGTTCCATTGCTAATGTCATCTGATGGGGAATCTATTCTCAATGTAAATTATAAAAGAAGTAATAAAAGTCGATTAAAATAAGAGCAGTTTTACAACTAAAATGAAAGAGACATATTTATCTCAAAAATGTCCAAAAAGAAAGTTCTATTTTTTTGATCGCCTACACTGTGTCAGTGTATTCTGGGGATCTCCATCCTAAACACAGCTACATGTCAGCTATTGCAGGATGAAAACACTGTTTTCCTTCCAGGGATTCATGAATGAAGAGCCGTTTAGTAGCTTCTCCTGTTACTATTCCATTGTAACGTCCTACACATGTCCGCATTCCACCACATATCCAAGCCAACACCTCGCTTTATAAGAATAGTTTCCGGAGAGAGCAGGCAGAGAAGACCTTCTGAGAACGGCCAGCCCAACAATGCTCAGAGGTGCAAATGTCAGATCGTCTCTTGCCCCCGTACAGGGAAGCTTGGTGTTTAATGGGCTTAAGGAAGGGAGGGTGGACCTCTAGGGGAAAATGTGAAGAATTTAAGAGCTATTTCTTTTCCACTTATCTGCAAGAACAGAAACTTGGACAGCTGCAATGGAAACATTTTTTTCCAGAAATTCAAGCAGACTACATATGGCCAGGTATTGAAGAGCTTAAGATAGCCTGAATATAACTCCATTTTGAAATAAAGATCTTGACTGGGAACTGAATTCAGGTACCAGGAAATATCACAGAATGTACACCTGGCAGAAAACAAAGTTAACTCTCCTAGCAACAGCCTCTAGGAAATATAACAAAATAAATGCTTCACAGAAAATAGAGACAAACTCCCTGGCAATAATCAATGGGAATCGGTTGAGAATCGGGTGGGAAAATTCTCCCCAATGTTTCAGATATGGTTTAGAAAAAAGCCATTGTGATTATATGCCTTAGCCATTGTGATTATGTGCCTCAGAAAAGGTCACCCCGCCCTGCTAAACTTCACCCAATTCTGTAACGCCAAGGCTTGTGCCCCCCTGCTTGCTGCAATGGAAACCCCCAGTTCACAGACTTTCCCTTTAAAAATCCTGTTCACTCAGAGCTCCGGGTCCCACTTCTCTACTGCTACGCCAGTGAGACTTGGGTCCTGAGTTTGATCGCTCTTGTAATAAAGCTCTCTTGCAATTGCATCGAGTCGTCTCCTGATGGTCTCTGAGGGTCCCGTGAACCTGGCATAACAGTATGCACTAAAGTCTTCATTCCACAAGGACCTCAGTCTTCCACAGTTTATCCAATGCAATGTGCCAGCTTCTCCTTCACACATATGCATCCTTTCCATGCCTAAAAGCACAGTGCTAAACGAAATTTGTCTATTTCTATCCTAAGACCACATCATAAACAACAACAACAAACCCTCTGTTACCTTCTTTCTAGTGTGTTCCTTTTCAGACCTATCACTTCATTTCCTGTGCTTCCCATTTTCTCTGAACTTATAATCTATATAAATTACAACTCAAAGTTATCCTTTGTGGATCCTGGACCTGCATATAGAGAAAGCCTTGTCTGGAAAGAGATTGTTTTGTATGTCCTTACCATCAGTACAGCAAAATTGGTCGTGTGGTTGCAGCGGCAACCGAGGAAGCCTTCAATGCTCACATCTTTTTGGCAGCCATGTGTGTCCCAGTCCTTTGTTAAAAAATTCCAGTATACACAGGCATAGGAGTAAAGCTGTAATTCTCTTTTGTCGTACTGTGAATTGATGACAGATTTAATGCTTAATTGGATTAAAAAATTTAATAGTATAAGATAGTCCCAAGAGAAATATTAAGAGAAAAATATTAAGCATTAATAGTTTTCTTATAGTTTTGTGGAAGAAGAAGGGCATAAAATGTCAGGTATGACAGCATACATCTAGAATCCCAGTACTTGTGAAGCTGAGGCAGGATGACTGCTCCAAATTCATGGCCAGCTAGAGATATATACTGAATTTGTCTCAAGAGAAAAATAATCAGTCAACTAAAGAAAGTATGTAAGGGTATAAATCAAATTAATTTTCTATTTAGGTAGTTTGTGAGAAAATTAGATAAGGCAGATTTAATTACGTCAAAAGACTTTTCAAAGAGAGTTCTTTTATC
Organism: Meriones unguiculatus; assembly: GCF_030254825.1. NCBI lineage: Eukaryota > Metazoa > Chordata > Mammalia > Rodentia > Muridae > Meriones > Meriones unguiculatus. The sequence goes on from NC_083364.1 coordinate 58,911,549, forward strand.
AAAATCATCTCCAGTTTTGTAATTAAGAGGAGCCAGAATTTTTATTTACATTCATGGGAAAACTCACCGTGGGATTAAATACCATTTGCACAGACACATCCGGGACTTGGCCACTTGCCTTTATTTTGCCTGAGATAATTTTTTGACTAAAATCTGATGTAGCGGTAAAAGTTTTTGATTGAAAAAGTTTGTGGTTTTGATACACTACAAAGCCACATGCATCTTTATCTGTGGAGTAAAAGACATTAAAATCAATAGCTATACCCTGAGTTGAGCAAAGAAAAGCTTCATGTCATTGTGGAACTGCAAGGGTGCTTCAAACTTGAGTAAGGTGCAGTAAAGATTCCATCTGAATATCTTACCCCATGTCCAAGAGGCAGGGATGCTTCAGAGTTGAAGAGAAGTGTCAACAAACAGGCTTGTAGAATTTCCCTCTTCTATTTATTCCATTGTTCTGTTAGATCATATTCCCTGTCTAATCACATTTATACATTGCTTGTCTATGCCTCAGTTATTCCTTTGCAATGAAATCTCCATGAAAAGCCCAAAGGATGGATGGAGTTCAGAAAGCTTTGGAAGAGCAGAGAGTATGGAGGTTCCTGAGCGTGCTGTGCTCCCCGAGAGGGCTTAAAAACTGTATCCCTTCACTGTGCTAACTTTCAAATGTATCCTTTGTAATATCCCTTACAAGAAGCCAGTAGATGTATCTGCCTGAGTTAACGTGAATTGCAAAAGCAAATTAAGCCCAAGAAGATGATTTTGGAAACTTTAGTTTATGATTTTGGTCAATCGTAAGTAAAGATAAAACTCTCTGTGGCTTTGTAATCGCGCGTGCGCGCGCATGTGTATGTGTGTGTGTGTGTGTGTGTGTGTGTGTGTGTGTGTGTGTGCGCGCGCGCGCGTGTGTGTGCGTGTGTGTGTGAAAATCTTAGCAGATCAATCTATGATGTAAACCTATGGTAGGCATAATTAACAAATGTTACCCCTTGTTGGCTTGTTGCTAACTTTCCTCCCATAGATTCTTCCTGGGGGTCACTTTTCTGATCTCCCATGGACATGACAAATTTCTGCCTATCTGTCTCACTTATAAACATGTTGCTTTTCATGCAATGAGAATCTATGAGTAGGTACAGCTCATGGTGCTTTCTCCTTCAGTACAACACCGAGCAAGAAATAGCAAAGGGTTACTTGTCTGTGCCTAGGGAAGCTTCCATGAGGGCTGCCTGCCATTTGTGACAGCAGGAGAGATCCCCTCAGCTACAAGGCAACCCATCTGAAGCAAGCTTGGAGGGCAGTCTTGGCACAGGCACTCTGCACCATCTCTGCTCTGCTCTGCCAATCATCAGTCATCTTGGGCTGCAGGGCTATTGTGAAATATTTCCTTTGGACATCAGAGAATGGAGTCAGCTGTTCATTAAAGGCCCTGGAAGGTTACAACCATGAAAGTTTTACCTGTCTGGACATGGGCCCAACAGAACTAATTGAGGAATACTTCTTAACCCTTTGCATAGCTACAAGCCACATACAACATAGTAGAAGAAATAAGTGTATACCTTTTGGCGTGTGGTGTATGTGAGTGTGTGTGGCATAGCCACACGTCTGTGAGTGTGCACACCCGTGCATGATGCTGAGGCCAGAAAAGGACACCAGATGCCCTGCTCTATCACTTTCTATATTGTTTTCTTGAGACATGGTCTCCCACTGGACCTGGAAATAGTCTAGTGGCCAACAAGTCCCAGAATTCCTCTTGTCCCCTCATCAACTAGGGCTACAGTTACAGGCACAGGCATCCGTACCTGGTGTTCCACGTGGATACTGGGAGACCCAAACTGAGGTCCTCATGCGCACATAGAAAATGCTCATATCCACTGAGCCATAGCCCCAGCTCCTAAATGTGCATTTTAACAAAGAATCACATATGCTGCACTCTCTTTCACAAGTGACAGGTCAAAAGTGGTGGCCATGAGACATGCCTATTCCTTCATGTGACCTGAGGAGGCAGTCAAGGGTCTGATGGTGTCTTGGTCACTACTTTGTTAGTTATTCTGCTCTAGTCTCTGCCTGAGAGGAAATGTACGGCTTTCATAGCAAACTTCCCTCACCAAATTTTTCCCTTCTAGATGCTGTATAGCCTAATTAATCCCTTTTTTATTTTATTTAGTAGGAAATAAGCCATTATAATCTACCCAAACAAGTTTATATTTATGATTTCTAGAAGTAAAATAAAAAATTTCCAATCTTTAATATTTACATTAGTATCTTCTAGGCAAAAGACAGATGTGGGGAAGAGAATCAGTTTTTTCAGATCTGAGCTCCCTGATACATTATCCTGTCACAAGTAGTCAGCCCTAAACAGATCTACATACAAGCGATACTAAATGTACTTTGTAGTGTGCGTGTGTACATATTGTTCACACACACACACACACACACACACACACACATATGAAGTCAAAATTTTGAAAGGAAGTGGGAGGGGACACAGGAGGAGTGAAAGTCTCAAAATATTTTCTAATGTCAAGAAAAAGGCAAAAGCAAGATACGGATGTTAAGTCAGCACTTTGGATTTCTATTTTAGTTTTTAAATAAAAGAATGGCATGATTGGGAGAAACCTAAATACCATACAAGCACGTAGATTCTCTTCTTAAAATTAGAGTTCTTGCTCACTCCTCCCCTCAGTCCTATAGTATTTTGAGCACCTATTACAAAATTGTAAGTTTTACAAATACTCAGATTTACTGGAACAGTTTATTTGCATGGTGTGTATTTCCAATATCCACAGTTTTAGCTATTCCTTTTCCATGCCTCTTCCTTCTCCCTTTATCAGCTTTATTAGACACTTGTCTGTTTCATTTTCTTTCATGGAATCCCATTTTCCATTTTGTTGATGAAGCATAGCATTTTTTAATTTATAATTTTATTCCCTTATTTCTTTATACTTATTAATTCTAACTTCCAACTTTTTCTTTGATGAATACTTGGACCTCTTTTCCTAATTTGTTTCATTTTCTAATAAATTTACTGAACAGCACACACTTTTTAAAAATGCGTTGATCTATACCCTTTATATTTTAACACGTGGTATTCTTATTGCTATTAATTTTCCATTTATTTGTAATTCATATCCTTAATTTTTTCTCTAATAATTATATTTTAAATTTTCTAATTTGCCAAAGCGTTTGCTGTTCTTTTATTGTATGTGAATAATTTTGTTGCATTGAGGTCAGGAACTGTCTTATTTACTTTTTATTTTAAAAATACAAAATCATTTCCTTTTTAATGAATTTTTTGAGAATTTCATACAATGTATTTTCATTATATACACCTCCTCTCTCAACTCTTCCCAGATCCAGTCTAATTTTCTGACCTGCCCAACTTGTGTCCTCAGCTGCTTTATAAATCCACCAAGTCCAATTTGTGCTGCCCATACACTCTTGGGGGTGTGGACATCCACTGGAGAGTGGTCCAGGTACCAGAGACCACACACCCTTAAAGAAAACAGACTCTCTCACTTCTATCAGCTCTCAATTTTGTAAGCTGATGATAGTCAGTTTTCTAATAACTTCACAAACATTTTAGAAGAATTTTCAATATATACTTTTTATCTACAAATAAAATTATAACAGGCATAGAAATATATACTGAAGTCAAACTTACTATTTTTATCAACTCTATCTTCAATTTCTAGGATAACTGCAAAAAAATTTCTCCTGGCTATTGTTAGTCAGTTCTCCTTGTTATTTTTGCTTTTACATTTTACTCTCTTTTTTAAGAGAACAAAGAATTGAAATATATTTGGGAGACTGGTGTTTTTTATTACTGTGAATATATGTTTAGGGTTATTGAAGTGGTTGGGGAAAGGTTGATTGAAGGCTACAAAACTTTCGCTAGGCAGGGCAAAGATGTTTAAGAGAGCCCTCTTCCAAATGGTGACTATGGTTAGTAGTTATGTTCTTGAAACAGGCTAACACAGCGGGAATTGAGTGTTTTTTTTTTCCTCACGAAAGGTAATTCTGTGAGGTAATGCAAATGTTGATTACTCAGAAAAGTTGCTCTGCAGTATATTTGTGTTTCAAAACATATATATATATGCTGAATATAGATATACCCTTATCTGTAATTTAAAAAACTACATTCCCTCTCAATTTAACATAGACCTATCTCTTAATAATGCTTTAGACCATTTAAAAATAATGCTTATTTATGTATAAGTAAGAAAATAAAAACAAAACAGATCCCCATCTTTCATCAAGCACAACATACATTCTAGATATTCTAGATATACTGAAACCTAAATACGAAAACAAACACTGATTAAGAGAAAACAAAGAGCCATGTGGCAATCTTAGTATAGAAACAGATTTAAGAAAGTCACCAAAGAGTGTGAGGATGTAGCTCATGCCAGAGTGCTTGCTTACTGTGTACAAGGCTCTGGATTCAACATCCAGTTCTCCAAAGAAACAAAGGAACGATTAGAGAGCAAACACAGGCAAATTAGATGCACTGACACGTCATAAGCACAGAGTTTGGTGTGGCTTGAGCCACAAAACTTTAATTAACAGATACCATCAGAGTAAAAACAAGATATTCTCAACTTATGTAAAGAGAAAGCAGAATTCAGAATGCCTCTGCCCAGCTTGCTTTGCATTTGTGCTACTTCTGTGTTTCTTTGGCTGGATGATTAGACATTTTTTTTCCTAAATCTAAATTCATAAAAATCTTTTCTTATCAATAAGAATAAAGCAAACTAATACTTGAATCAGTAAGTAACAGACTAGGAAATCTGAATGTTTAACAATTACAAATAAATATCAAAGGAAAAACAGAAAAATAATAATGTATCATGAACCTTCAAGGTACAAAAGAAAAGTAAAAAAAATCTGTTTCTGGATGTCTACATGTAGAAAAATGAAAATAGATCCATACTTGTCACCCTGCACAAAACTGAAGTCCAAGTGGATCAAAGACCTCAACATAAAACCAGACACATTAAATTGGCTTGAAAAAAAAGTGGGAAATACCCTAGAACTCATTGGTACAGGGGAAAACTTCCTGAACAGAACACCAACAGCACAGGCTCTAAGAGCAACAGTCAATAAATGGGACCTCATGAAACTGAAAAGCTTCTGTAAGCAAAGGACACCGTCATCAAAACAAAGCGACCACCTACAGATTGGGAAAGAATCTTCACCAACCCTTTATCTGACAGAGGACTCATATCCAGTATATATAAAGAACTAAAGAAGCTGAAAAGCAGCAAACCAAGTAATCCACTTAAAAAATGGGGAACAGAGCTAAACAGAGAATTCTCTGTAGAGGAATACCGAATGGCAGAGAAGCACTTAAAGAAATGCTCAACCTCACTAGCCATTAGGGAAATGCAAATCAAAACAACCCTGAGATTTCACCTTACACCCATGAGAATGGCCAAGATCAAAAACTCAAGTGACAACACATGCTGGAGAGGTTGTGGAGAAAGGGGAACCCTCCTCCACTGCTGGTGGGAATGTAAACTTGTACAACCACTCTGGAAATCAATCTGGCGCTTTCTCAGACAACTAGGAATAGCACTTCCTCAAGATCCAGCCATACCACTACTGGGCATATATCCAAAAGAGGCTCAAGTACACAAAAAGGACATTTGCTCAACCATGTTTGTAGCAGCTTTATTTGTAATAGCCAGAAGCTGGAAACAACCCAGATGCCCCTCAACTGAAGAATGGATGCAGAAATTGTGGTACATCTACACAATGGAATATTACTCAGCAATGAAAAATAAGGAAATCATGAAATTTGCAGGTAAATGGTGGGATCTGGAAAGGATCATCCTGAGTGAGTTGTCCCAGAAGCAAAAAGACACACATGGTATATACTCACTCATATAGACATACAACATAGGACAAACCCACTAAAACCTGTGCATCTAAAGAAACTAAGCAAGAGAGAGGACCCTAACTAAAATGTCCAATCCCCATCCGGAAAGGCAAAGAGGATGGACATCAGAAGAAGAAGAAAACAGGAAACAGCCTAGGAACCTACCACAGAGGGCCTCTGAAACCCTCTGCCCTTCAGACTATCAAAGCAGATGCTGAGCCGGATGGGCAACTGTTGGGCAGGTGAACAGAATTTTAGGTAAGAACTGGGAAATAGTAAGAGCTGGAGAGGACAGGGTCTCCACAAGGAGAGCAACAGAACCAGAAAATTTGAACACAGGGAACTTCCAAGAGACTCATACTCCAACCAAGGACTATTCATGGAGATAACCCAGAACCCCTGCACAGATGTAGCCCAGGGCAGTTCAGAGTCCAATTGGGTTACATAGTAATGTGAAGAGGGACTGCCTCTGACATAATCTGATTGGCCTGCTCTTTGATCACCTCCCTCTGGGGGAGAGCAGCCTTACCAGGCCATAGTAGAGGACAATGCAGCCACTTTTGATGTGAACTGACAGACTAAGATCAGAAAGGAGAGGAGAACCTCCCCTATTAGTGGACTTGGGGAGTGGCATGCAAGCAGAGGGAGGAGGGAGGGTGGGGTTGGGAGGGGAGGAGGGAGGGGCTTATGGGGGGATGCAGAATGAATAAAGTGTAATTGATGAAAAATTTTAAAAAAAAGGGAAAAAATAATTTAAGAACCTTAAATGACTTTCAAAATTGGAGGAAAACATGGAGTTAGTCAATTGGCATGGAGCACGTCTCGCCCCTGGGGGCAATGGTCTCCTGAACCTACTCAGACCTCGGACACCACCACTGCTAGTTCTAGAACTGACGCAGGATGTTCCAACGAGGGGTTAAGGCTTCTCATAATATTTCCTATAAGCCCACACCTGTTTTATTTTAAAAATGGGGGTTATATCCCCCATTTTTATTCATTATTAGCCAGATAGAGCCAAGTAATTGTGGTAATGATACTTGCTTTTTTGCCCAATGCTGGAATGCTAGTAAATTTAGGTATGCCCTGGTTACTCGCATGCCTCACTGGGTGCCTGTGCCCATTGATGCCCCTCACGCTATGACTCTCTTCAGACAGAAAAGGGATCTTGGAACTACAGCCACCATTGTTACTACCATCTCATTGGCGGCTGTTGGAGCTACCACCAGGGCATTAGCCATGAGTCATACTAGGCAGACTGCTCAGACCCTGAATAATCATTTAGCCAAAGTAGCTCATGCCTTAGTTGTACATAAAGGAATTAATGCTCAACTAAAAGGAAGCTTGATGGTGGTCAATCAGAGGATTGACCTCTTGCAGGAGCAAATTGATACCCTATGGCAAATCGCTCAACCTGGCTGTCAATGAAAGTATGCTGGACTTTGTGTCACTAGCATACAACATGAGAATTTTTCCTGTGCTGCAAATCTGTCTAAACAATTGTCGAGCTATATTTTAGGTAATTGGACTGGAGAATTCGATACTACGATGGAGCAGCTGAGAGTGGCCATTGTCACAGTAAATTCTACCAGAGTGGACGCAGGACTAGCCACAGGATTATCACCATGGATTGCTGCAGCCATGAATCATCTGAAAGAATGCGCGGGCAAGGAAGCGTTAGCAGGCCTTCTGGTGTTGGTCTCCTTGGTTTGCCTGTGGTATATATGCAAGATTAGAGTCTCACAACAGTGTGATGCAGCCATGATCATTCAGGCCTTTACAGCCATTGAAGCAGGACATTCTCCCCAAGCATGGTTGGATACCATAAAAAGCTAAAATGATACGCTCAGGATGCGAGGCTAAGCACTGCACTCAGGGTCAGCCGCTTTGGACCCAGAGAAGAGCATGTCTGATTGCATGCGGGTTGATGCCCCAGGTCCCGCCTCTGAGAAAAAGGTATCGGACGGGTCTGATGCTCTTTGGGTGGATGACACCTAAATGAACATTGGTACAAAGTCCCAATTTATTTCTAATATCAGAGATCAGACCTCTACTCTTGCCTGATGCATCTAAAACAAAAAGGGGGAACTGTAGAGAGCTGCGGAATGCTATGCCTTAAAGATGGAGCTGGTTTCCGCCTTCCACCTTCCCGATGGTGAGTGCTCTCTGTCACGAACAATTCCACATTTGGCTAAGGCTGAGGATCTGGCTTGCTTCCATGTATGTGGACCTATCTGCATTGCCCACATGGCATGCTGGGGTTGGCTACCCAGAGGCTATTTAAGCTGTGGGCTGGCTTTCCCCAGGGTCAGATGATTGTTCAAGGTTCCTGAATAAACTGCATTGAAAAAAAAATCTGTTTCATGCTTAACAGGTAGGCAACAGGTAATAAACATGTCAATATTCTTGGGTAAAAGTCCACAAGAGAGTGTTAAGGTAAAAATGCAAGTTCAGATAGCACAATGTCATTTTTGTACATACATAAAACATTCCCAGTTACAGGATATTTTCTTTTATGTATATAAATATGCAATAAAAGTATAGAGATGAACATTAAGTGAACACACACCAATGTCAGGAAAATGCAAGGTGCAGGACCATAGCACTTGTTCACAGCGGTCAGGTCTGCGGCACACAGTAGGTACTTGTGCACAGGGTTAAGGCCTGCAGCACACACAGTAGGCCCATCGTATACATGGCTTCTATACAGCCATTCCAGATTTAGAAAATTTTAGTTGCATCTATATTTGACACAGACATTTTTCTTGTTATTTCTTATATTACACAACACAGTCACTGTGGCACATGTGAATTTAATGTGCTACTAAGTTATATGAAGGGTGATTTAAGGTGTAAGGGAAGATAGATGTAGGTTAAACATGTGCGTGCAGGCACACACACACACAACACACACACAACACACACACACAGATATTACAGCGTTTTAAATAAGGGATTTGGGCTTTTCAAGACTTTGGTGTGTCAATGAGGTCCTAAGGACAATCCTCTATAGATACTAAACCTTTTTCTTTTTCTTTTTTGTATCAGCTTATAGGTGCATAGCTGCTAGTTATATTTCCATCTATTTGTCTACATACAAAAGATTTGAAAAACCAAATAAAAATAAAGAGAATGCAAGGACTTAAATTTAGCATCTACTCCCCCAAAGCTATGGGACAAGCAAATAGGACCAAACTTCTACAGCATCCAATTTCATATACCAACCCCCCCCCATTTTTCTCTGTACTACAAAGAATGTATTCTTTTTAAAAATATGTATTTTTGAACACTGGATTGTTGCTGTTGGGAAAGAAAACATCAACTTCTCTGGACTTTGAGAATATAGCTTTTTTAAGATGATAGGCCACACACAAGACCGTGAGAAGGTAGTTTATAGACGAGATAACAAATGGCACTACTAAGTGACAACTTTCCCATTACATAAGCAGTTCCAAGCATAGATCTGCAGGGTGTCTCCGAGTGTGAGAGTGTCATGCCATTAGGATGTGCACATGCTTTGTGAATGAGCCTCTTTACAACATAGAAATGTAAGGAACACTTCTGAAGGCATTTCATAGAAATATAGACTTGTGTACCTGGCACTAATGTTTCAACCTGTTACTCTCCAACATGTTTTTGGAATAATGAAAATTTTCTGTGACCTAAAATAGTAGAATTTAGATAACTGTAATATATTAGAGCCTACAGAAAAGCAAAATTATTAGGTGCAAAACTAAGCCAGGGTTATTTCTCCTTTTGTGAGCTTAAGTTTGTATTTCCTTGAATTTGAATGTGGTTTTTTTACTTGCTTTTTATTAATTACAATTTATTCACTTTATATCTCAGTGGTAGCCCCCTCCCTCACTCCCTACCAATCCCACCTTCCCTTTCTCTTCTCCTCCCATGCCCCTTCCCCAGCCCACTGATAGGGACGGTCCTCCTTCCCTTCTGAATGTGTTTTAAAAACAATGCAAAAAAGGTTTGAGACATACTTGCCCCAGTTTTGAGCAAGATCTGGAGTTCAGTCTGTCCATCTGGGTTGAGTCTGTCTGCATTTTTAGTAACAGATGTCCCACCAGAAACCAAAGAATCACTTGACCCTATAAGAAAGGGAAAATAGAATTTTAAATATCTGCGTGTTGGTGAACTGTGAATTGTTTGTTATTGGCGATGGACTGCTCTTTACTGGTACAAGTTCAGGAGGCAAATGGCTTACCTTTCTGTACAGAGAAGAGAACATTTGACTCTGTGTTATCTAGAGTAACTGACTGTATTGCTATGTTAGGTTGCACCACTGTCTCATCATCCAGAGATAAGGAGTAGTTCTCCATTTGCTCAATAAGCCTGTGTGGAATGAAACATAGCAACACAACATTTTATTGCTACAGCAGCAGGAGTATTTGTTTTTACCCTAGACCCCTGGGCTATCCTGTCTCAGGTTCTTGGTCACCCAAGCAGTGTCAGGTATGAATTCTATCATGTGGCGTGAGCCTCACATCAAAACAGATATTGGTTGGTTACTCCTACATAATAGGAAATGTCAGCAAATGAAGCTTCCAGTATTAGGAATAGGTTATATTTAGTTGAGTTGTTACCCAAAGGGGTCCCGTGGGAACCCCCAAACTAGAACCCCCAGGCTCTTGCCAAGACCAGAGGGACTTGGAAGAGCACCTTCTTTGTGTGGAGGCTGACCACACCAGATCCAGGTTAAGAGGATAAACTGTAATCTGAATCATCCCATTTACTTTTTCTCCTAGGCCATGACCCCTGTAACCAAGTAGCTAGCACATATCACTCCACGTAGGAACAAGACTGAGTGGGAGGTCAATGATTTTCTCTTGATTCCCAAAATCATCAGGCAATTATCTCTAGTCATGCTTTAACCTAGGAAGGTAAATGGTATTTTTTTCATACTTTCTTTCCAAACTGTTGCTTACGTGGAAAAGGAGCTCTCATTGTCAGTCTCAGCAGCTTTTTGAAAAACTTCTTCACTGGCATCCAAAATCTGACTCACTGTGGTTATAGCAACTTTTTTGGCCTGAGAGGGAGAAGGCACATCAACATCATAAAAGATATGTCTAAGTAGTGCTGCCATCATAAGGAATCATCATGGTGGCAAATAACACAACTGGCATGATGATAGCCAAAAGCATTTTTATTTTAGATCAACATTTCAGCTTAAGGCCTATATAAGACAAAGGAAAGAACCAAGATAAGAAATAAAAACTTAAAGGAAGCTCTGCTGAAGTCAGAGGGTTAGGATTTTGACTTCACAGTAAGGTCATTCACAAAGCCCCTTTCCACCCATAAAAAACAAAAGAGCAAGTACTTGGGTAAAAGTAGACTCAAATATTGCTGCAGGGCTGCCTGTCCAAACATCACAGCCCACAATACTTAGCATAACTTGTCAGTTGTTTTTATATATATCAGTAAAATCCTTAATGCCAGTAAAAATTATTTTTAGTTTCTCAGGAATATGTCAGAGACAGTCTCTTGGACTTTCATTCACATGTGTCTTTATGAACTAAATTTTCTTTAAACTTTACAGTTGGGAGTACATTTGATTTGAGTTCTGTCTTCCATTATCTTGTAACTTAAAACCTCCTTTTCAAAGGAGGTTTTGTTAATTTCATTAATTAAAACAAGTTTTGAAAGAAGATACTTAAAGAACATGATAGAAAGGAGCCATGTTGATATACTTCGTATTGATGGTTTTCAAGCCTGCTGACCAATACAAGGTCTCCACTCTTGACAAAGGTTAAGTATACTTCCTGATTTTATGTTTCGGAATTTGGCAGGCTGTGATGTTAAACATGTAAACCTGGTGTAAAGTTTTTTGTTATTGCTTTGTTTTGTTTTTAGAAAGCCAGAGACCAACCTATGAGTATGCTTGGCACAAAGAAAGCAGAGTTTAAGGTATATTTCAGAGCAAGTGTTTAGGAAAACTATTTATTTGGGATAGAACAGGTGTGTCACAGTCTAATACATTGTTAAGCTGTATATAATAAAGCTGAAGAGACTTGTTCATTCCATGCCATGCGGGCATAATTAATGTAATAACAACCACCATGTCGATGTCAGAGGATGTTCAGGTGAGGAGCCCTTTTCATTTCTTTGAGGATCTCCTAGGAAGTATACTCTGCCCAATGGTCTTAACTTAAACACCACCCAAACCATAGGATAAAGAATAGAAACTGGGGTGTTCTTCCCATTCTAAAGTGTTAGGAATCAAACCTAAGGCCATACCCACGCCAGCGAAACACCATCAACAGACTACAACCACAAACTTCCCTTGTGTTTTAAAACCTTGAGTTTTACCTCATCTTCAGCTTTCCTGGTTTCATTGAAGATCTGTCCAATCACTCTAGTAGCAGAAGTGATGTCCTCAGCAGTTAATTTACTGGCATCAGCTGTTAAAATCTGGGCTTCTGAAGAAATATTCTTAGATTCTGTTGTGATGTTGTTTATCTGTTTAAAAGTTGTATTTCCAAAAGAAAAAAAAAAAGAAAAAAGAAAGAAAAGTCTTAACTTATACAAGTATTCCTAAACATTTTGCAAATGACTGCAGTTGACTGAGCTGAAATTTATCTGAGATTCAACCTCCTGAGCATCACATCCTCTCAAGTCTTTCTTGTCTTACTGCTTTCTTTGTATAAACAACACAGTTCACAAAGTCCAGGGATTTTCTGCATTCTCTGCTACCTGCCTGCATTTCATTAAGAGCAATCGTTATAGTCATTGTCGCTATGTAACTGAGGTCAGCATATGTGGATGGAATGAACTTAGCTTTACACTAGATGGCACCATCCCTTCAAAAATTAAACCATGTGGCTGAGACCAGGTATGTGAAGAGCAAAGACGTGGCCTAGATCCAGAATGTCTGGGAATTGCCCATCGGATGGGCCAGAAGACATACCTGCTTTTCGAGTGTCTGCAGATTTTCACTGCAGCTTCCTATCGTAGCGTTCTCTAATCTCATCTCTCCATCCTCAGAAACATTGCACAGCCGAGTTGCTATAGGATTGCCCGCTTTAATAAAAAGGAAAAAGGTAAGTAAAAACAGACACGGCTGTCACTGCACGCATGCTCCATGCCAGTAAGACCCCGCTGCTTCTCTCAGGATGTGGCATCACTGTGGAATCTGGGCGAACCTGTGACTGAGCTTGACCAATGGAGTGTGGTAGAAATACATGCCTCCCAGCACCTGGGCCTCAAAACTCTTCCTTTCAGTCTCCGCCCTTTTAGGATGTTAGAATGCTTTCCTAAGGCACCATATGAGGAAGCGACTGGTGACTGGGAGACAGGATACGTACCGCTGAATTGAGGTGCTATAGCTAACTGACAGCGGGTATGTTCCCCAAATGAACTAGTGCCACAATCCACCCATAGAACTGACAGTAACCCAAAACACTGATGTTTAACAATGAGAATTTGGGGTTATTTTAATATCTAGTAATAGAAAAGGAGACCAATTGCGACAGTATTCTGTACAATCGTCTTGAGTTTCAGAACAGGAGTTTGAACAAAGACCAGTTGCTATTTGCTTCCTTCTTTGTCTCAAGAAAGATTTACTTTCTAACATAAAGGAATGAAGTGACTTTGAACTTGACACAGAGATATACTAGGCTGAGACCAGAACCAGTGAGAAATTCCTATTAGCTATTAAATTATATGTTGATCTTTTATCTCTGTGCAAACCTGGGTAACTTACAAAAGACACAAAGAATTCCAGGCTATTGCAGCAACTCCTAGATGTTTTACTGGTGCTCAGTAAAGCATTTCTTTAGGTAGTTTTATTTTCTAAGATTACCATCTGAACTTTCCACCTCACTCTCATTCAATACCTAGTGATTTCATAATATCTATAGATAAAATCATAATTAGAGGGGTGGCTTATCATAGGTGAAAATTTTCTCTGGACTAGTATTGAAGCAGCTGCCTTTTGAGAAATGATAAGAGATATTGTTATCAAAATTGGTTTAATAACACTTAAAATAGGTTAGAGTTTTGATTAGTTTATGTGATGACTTCACTTCTACTGCAAGACATAATAAAAACATTTTAACACATATAGGATTTATATCTTTTAAGCAGCCATAAAGTGTGCCTCTTCCATTATTCACAGAATTATCAGTATCTTTACTCAAACATCATTGAAATGCATTGGCAATCACTTGTTATATGAAACAATTAAAAAGAATTCTTAACATGGAATTAAAAGTGAATTTGTTAACAGTTGAAATATACATCATTAATATGATATGGACTCAGTCTAAAATTTAAAAGTTTATATAATAAATATTTCATAATAGTTGCTTAAAATCAAATGAATGCCAAATAAAAGATGATACTGTGACTTTCTTATCACCCCCCCAAGGTATTATTATATCATACAGCTGTGGTAACCCTATGGACATACTACTGACACTTACTTTTCCCAATTCATAGAACAGAATTATGTTTTGTAAGCTGGACATAATTTATAAAGCATAAAAATTTAAGGCATATACAGTAATTTATAGGCACACTACACAATATAATATAGTCTATAAAATAATAAAGTAAGTTAAAAATTCTATTGAAGCAACCTTTTTGATTGTTGAGCTCTTAATCAAGAGGCTTGTGCTGTCTAATTTTATGTCAACTTGACACAAGCTATAGTCATCTGAGAGAAGGGAAACTTGTTTGAGAAAACACTCCCATAAGATCTGGCTGTACAACAAATGTCCTTGCTGTGTACTTGAGCCTCTTTTGGATACATGCCTAGGAGTGGTATAGCTGGATCTTGAGGAAGCACTATTCCTAACTTTCTGAGAAAACGCCAGCTTGATTTCAAAAGTGGTTGTACAAGTTTACATTCCCACCAACAATGGAAGAGGGTTCCCCTTTCTCTACAACCACTCTAGCATGTGTTGTCACTTGAGTTTTTATAATTTTATTTTATTTTTCTTTATTAATTACACTTTACTCATTTTGTATAGCTCCCCCCCGCTGTGGTCACTTGAGTTTTTGATCTTAGCCATTCTCATGGTGTAAAGTGAAATCTCAGGGTCGTTTTGATTTGCATCTGCCTGATGGCTAAGGATGTTGAGCATTTCTTTAAGAGTTTCTCTGCCATTCTATATTCCTCTACAGAGAATTCTCTGTTTAGCTCAGTACCCCATTTTTTAATTGGGTTGCTTGATTTATTGCTTTTTAGCTTCTTTAGTTCTTTATATATTCTGGATATCAGCCCTGTGTCAGATATAGGGTTGGTGAAGATCCTTTCCCAGTCTGTAGGCTGTTGTTTTGTTCTGATGACAGTGTCCTCTGCTTTACTGAAGCTTTTCAGTTTCATGAGGTCCCATTTATTGATTATTTCCATCCTGTCCACAGATAAGCTGGCAGAGGAATGGTAGGTATGACTCAGGCTAAGCATTCCTGTGCTTAGACAGAGATTCCAGGAGAAACACATACCATTTACCGTGCCCACACCGCAGGTTTGCAAAGAAGGTCCATATCTACCCACTGGGATTCTGCCAAAGGTGTAGCTCATGTAGGTACTATTTTCACAGAAATTAGCTGTAAGGAAAACAATTTTATCTCATTAGAAATGATATCTTTTATTTTTGAAATTTGAAACCCGATAAAAGGTGAAGTTCAGAACCTTTGCAGTGTAATTGAGAGAAGACTCCAATAAGTATTATTGGAGTCAACTGGCCTATTCAGGAGTTCCCACACTTTCTATCTGGTTAAATTTCTGCCATTAGAATAAATATGCTATCTAACAGGCTTCAGCCAAAATGTACACTGTACAAATGTGGGTTAGAGGGAAGGGGTGAGTACCAACCAGAATTATATATTGATCAGCTAAAATATAAAGAATTGAGTTTCTTTTCTTTTCAAAAAATATTTATTTATTATTTATACAACATTCTGCCTGTACACCAAATCTTACTATAGATGGTTGTGAGCCACCATGTGGTTGCTGGGAATTGAACTCAGGACCTTTGGAAGAACAGCAAGTGTTCTTAACCTCTGAGCCATCACTCCAGCCAAATCTAGAGAATCGAATGACTATACTCTATAGACTTTATGGCAATTTGAATCAAAGCAAAAAGGTCAAAATCATGGGTGGGTAGCATGCATTACCTGGAAGGAATATAGACAACTAATGGGGTGGACGGAGGACTCTCCCAAGCTGGAAGCATGGGAATGAAAACGGTGGGAAGTACACCTTGATCCAGAAACAGCTTGAGTGGGATTCTGACACGTCATTTACTGAAGCCAAACCCTAAATTTATTAACTCGAGGGAAAGGAAAGGACTTAATTAATTAAGTTTATAAGTATATGCTTATGTAGGAAGACTCATCTCAATTCAAAACATTAAATATACTAAAACTCTGACATTTGGGATACAGTCAAATGGCATACAACCCATTGAAAGGACTCGAGGGAATCATATTACTAGTTTCCCTGGATTAAAGGCTGAAACAAAAAAAATTATACCTCTAATTTATAGGGAAAAAAATGACATTTGGAAAATGGACAAAGTGTCTCAACCATCTAGAGTCTAACCATCTAAAGTGTCTCAACCATCTAAAGAAAAACATGGTTTTGATTGTTGAGAGAGAAAAAAACCTACATGTTTGACATTTACAATATTTTCATATATGTATCTGTGCTTGTGTTTTATTATTACTGTTTGATAGTTTTATACAGTTACATAATAAAATTTAGATTGTTTTCCCTGTTTTCCTCTTTTATCCCCTGTCCTCTAAAATTTCTTTTCCAACATGTCCTCCTCCTATATTTATGCCTTCTTTTTGTGTTTGATCCACTAAGTTTAATTAGTTTCTTTCCCAAGAGTGTGAGTGGGAGGTTTTTTACTGGCGTAAGGGCAAGTTTATCAGTGGATACATCACTGAAGAAAATCGGACCTCCTCCCCTAACAACAGTTAATTCACAATAGTTCCTCTGTGGGGAGGAGGGAGGTATGGAATTGCACAAAAGCCTCTGTCATCCATAAGGAAATGTGGACAGGCCAGTCTTGTGCAGAGTCTTGTGAAGTTAATCATAGCTGTGGTGAATTCACAAGTGCACATCTTAGTGCTGTCATTGTTATGCTTATTGTGTTTATAGTCTTTAAAGCTTCCAGAATTTTTGGCTGCCGTTCTTGTTATTAACAAAAGGCTCACCAATATGTCATCATAGTATCAGTCAAGTGACTTACCAATTGTACATCTCAGCCCTTTCCACTCGTCAGTACAAATGCATCTGCCATTTTGCCAGGTCCCACCATTCCGGCAGAACTGTACAGGGGTACTCGACACAGAAGTAGATACCCCTGAAGGAACAGTGAACAACAGGATAGTGTGGAAACTTGCCAGTTAGTTTCACTTTTCAAGTCTGTAGCCATTTAATTTCTATACGTAAAACCAGATTGTGACTGCTGGAAATGTCCGTTATAATAGTCTCATAAATATGTGATATCATGGGTACCAAAAAGATATATTTATACAAACAGACCTTCCAATGATGAAACTGTGAGAAAGAGGAAATTATAAAGATTATAGACAGGTAGATAGGTAGGTAGGTATGTAGATAGATAGATAGATAGATAGATAGATAGATAGATAGACTGACCAAATTACCAGCCTGGAGACTTCCAAATACTATGCTGGCTAATTTTATGTCAATTTGACACAGGCTAGAGTGATCTGAGGGGAAGAAACCCCAACTGAGAAAATGCCTCCATAAGATTGGGCTATAGGCAAGCTTGCAAAGCATTTTCTTATTAGTGATTGGTAGGAGAGAGCCCAGCCCGTGTGCGTAGTGCCATTTCTGGGATGGTGGTCCTGGGGTCAATAAGGAAACAGGTTGAGCAAGCTGTGAGGAGCAAGCCAGTGAGCAGCACCCTCCATCCCTGCCCAGGCCTCTGCATCAGCCCCTCCTCCAGGTTCCAGTCCTGCTTGAACGTCTGCCTCATTGCTTTTGATGACAAACTGTTATATGGAAGTATGAGTGAAACAAACTTTTTTCTCCCCGAGTTGCTTTTGGTCATGGCATTTCATCACAGCAATAGAAACCACCAAGACAAATACAAGGGAGATAATGAGGACAGAGGTCAGGTCACCAAGAAAGGCATTCCTAAAGAGTCAATATTTGAATTAGACCTTGTTAGTAAATCAAGTAAACCTGGAAAAACCTAGTTGCCCAAATTGGAAGCATAGAAAGAGCAGCATCAAAGGGGGTGAGGTGCTCGGTAGGGAAAGTACTCTCTGTGCCAGCCTAACTTCAGTCCTTAGAACCTGTGTGGAAAAGTCAGGTGTGGTGGTGCCCAATTCCAGTTCTGGGAAAGCAGACACTGGTAGATGTCTGGGCCTCACTACCCAGACAGAGTAATTGATTCAAGGAACCTCAGGCCAAAGCAAGAGCCTGTCTGAAAACACAGGTGGGTGGCACTTAAGGGAATGATGACATTAGAGGTTGACCTCTGACCTCCACAGGCATGCACACATGTGCTATACCACATGCAGCTGCACACAGACACAGGGCCATGCAAAGCAAAGTACAGAATCACAAAGCATGCAAAGTTCTTACGTCTCCTGACAACAGAGTAGAAATTACACAATAGCAACGGTCCCATGTGGGCTATCAGTGGGACTTAGAGTAGATTGTGAAGAGCCTTATATGCTAAGATCAGGAGATTATTATTATTTTTAAACAAAACCTTTATTCTTCTTTCATACATTACATCCTGACTGTAGTTTTCCTCCCTCCATTCCTCCCAGCCCCTCCCCCACCTCCTCTTTCCCCCAGATCAACTTCTCAGTTTCTCTCTCTCTCTCTCTCTCTTTTTATTAACTTTACATCCTCCTTCTACTCCTCCTGGTCCTTCTCTCCCTTCCTCTTCCCCCTAATCCCCTCCCCTACTCCTCAGATAAGGGAAGCTCCCCCATCAACTCAGACCAGCCCAGAACCAGAAAAACAGATATGGTATCTACTCACTTATAATCAGATATTAGCCATATAGTACAGGATAGCCATACTACAATCCACAGACCCAAGGACCCAAAGAAGATAAGTAATAAGGAGGACCTAAGGGAGGATGCTTAAATCTCACTCGGAAGGGGAAATAGAATAGACAGTGGGAGTGACTGAAGAGAGGAACAGAGTAGGAGAGGAAACCTGGTGAGAAATGAGGGTGGAGATCAGATGTAGCAAGGTATGGTGGGACTTCATATGTAGCCGATGGGCAGCTTGGTCTTCCTGTGGGTCCCTTAGAAAGGGGAGCAGGGTGCTGTCTCTGACACGAACTCTGTCGCCTGCTTTTCATCACTTCTCCCTGGCGGGACTGCCTCACCAAGCCACAGGGGAAGAAGATGAACTCAGTGCTGAAGCTCAGGAGATTAAATCCCAAGGGAATGCAGAGGGGTCTTAAGACAAAGGAGAAGTACGATTAGGAGTGTTCTCCATGATTGCTTCTCCAGCAATATGTGGAGTGACCGGAGCTGGTGGGCAACAAAGACAGTTAAACCATACTCTAATCCTCAGCAGTGGCACAAAGACGGCAGGGAAGCAGCACACTCAGGAAGCGTACCTAAGATAGGAACCCTTAGAAAAACCTTATTTTAAGCTGGGGGACTCTGGTATTTCTAAGTTTGCAGAACGGATGGTGTAATGTTAACTCAGTTCCAAAAAAATGATAGAGTGGATTATTTTATATTGGGTCTCCCACAGATAACAGCCTTAAAGTCTCAAGCAACATTTCCAAATGCAGTAACACAAGAAGTGACAACAAAACTTGCCTGAGATTACTGGAAAGCAAAGAAAAACATCCAGAAATTAAAGGGAATTCTGTTTCTATAGTTTTTCCACTCAGGGTGTAACTGAGTCTGAGTGACCAAAGTAAATGAAAATCGAGCAAAAAGCTGAAGTCCTAAAAGATTAAGGTGTGAGAAGACACTGGCAGTGAGCAACTGGAATCTAAGGGAGATAGCCCAGAAAGCAGAGAGACAAGAAAACATGGTTCAACATCTGTGTATAAATTTCCATTAAACATGGAGAAAGAAATACTTATAAGAACCTATAGATTTAGCAAGAGAGAGACAGAGACAGAGAGAGATAGAGATTGGAGTCACAACCTAGGAAGACAAAGGAAGCTTGAAACTTCTCAAATTTAGCTAAAAGCTTTGTTTAGAGATCCAAGAACTCAGAAGATCACAGGCAAAATAAATATGAACATGACAAAACTGTGGAAATTCAAAATTTTTAAATTTTATAAAATTTCTGGAAGAAATCTATTAAAAAACCTACAGCTTTGCTGATGAATTAAGAAGGCCAAAATACCACTCTTACATACATTTTTCTAAGAAAACAGAGAAAATCAAAACTACCCAAGTCATTTCATAATGTGAAAATGACTCTGATGGCAGTGTTTGACTGGTCATCACTAAGCATTAAATTTTAGGCCATTAAATTTCATTTACATATTTTTATAGCTTCTTATCTTAGTTGGGGTTTCTAGTACTATGATGTAATATCATGACCAAAAACAACTTAGGAAAAAGAGTTTCTTTTGCTTCCACTTCTACAGCAGTGTTCACCATTGAAGCAAGTCAGAACAGCACTCAAGAAGGGTAGGAACCCAGAGGCAGGATGTGACACAGAGGCCATGGAGGGGTGCTGCTTACTGGCTTGCTCACTGTGTTTTCTTATAGAACTCAGGATGAGCAGCCCAGGAGTGCACCCTCTCACAATAGGCTGGGGGCTCCCCCATCAGTCACTAGTTAATAAAATGCACAAAAACCTTACCTGCCTACAGCCTGATCTTCTAGAGGCTTTTTCTTCAATTGATGTTTCCTCCTGTCAGATGACTATAGCTTGTGTCAAATAAATTAGTTTGTACAACTGACCCCTTATAAACTTGACATACAAACGCATCACTGGTGAGCAGCAACATTTCCTTTCTTGTTCATTCCCAATATCACACATTAATATCAGCACCATAATATAAAACATTTTACAATCCGAAAGTCTTCCAAATCCATCCAAACACTTTAAAAGTTAGCTCTTTAAAAATATCCATTCTCTCTTTTAAAAATCTAAAATTCTATAAAACTCAAATCTCTCTCTCTCTCTCTCTCTCTCTCAACTGTGGGGTTTTAGAAACTCAAGAATAAATTAAGTACTTTCTTACTTCAAGAGGAAAGAGTTCACTTTAAAAGTCCAGTCTCCTTTAAAAAAACAACTCAAAGTCTTTCAACTGTGAGCTCCTATAAAATCCAAAATAAGTTAAATCCTTTCTCATCTCAAAAGGGAAGAACCATGGCACAGTGACAATGAAGTGACAATCAAAGCAAAACCAAACTTCAACTGTGTAAATAACTCAGTGCCTAATGTCTGTGATCCACTCATGTTCATCTGCACTCCTCCAAAATGCTTGCGTAGCTACCCATAGGACAAAATACTTACATTTTAAGCATAGGCTGGCTCCACCTCAGAAATAATGCCATTCTTAGTGGTCATCCCATGGCACTGGCATCTCCAGAATGTTGGGGTCTCCTGATGCAACTGAGCTGCACTTTTCCTGGGCTTTCTTCATGGTGTCAACTCTCAGCTTCTCTGCATGACTCCTTCAATCCTGGCCCTTCAGCTGCTACTGAAGGTGCACATTCCCCGGTAGCTTCTCCTGTCCTCTCATCATGCCAGGCCTTAGCTGTTCTCCATGACCACCCCATGTCCTCAAAACCAGTACCACCTGGGAGACTCTTACACACAAGCCAGCTCAGCTGCCAGCATGAGGTACAACCTCAGCCACCTTTGAAACACAACTTCTGTGTGCCAACTCTGGAGACCTGCTTCCCAGAAGATTTCACCTGGTCTCTTCTTACTGACCATGAACTTCCCAGCTCCTATTCCAGCAAAGCAAAGATTTTACTTCAGTGGTTCTGGAATCTTGTCAGTCACAGCTGGTTCTTAAGCCCCCTTAAGGTAAATAGAACCACAGATTCTTAACTCAAAATATACAACAGCCTTGATAAGGGACTCTCACAGTCCTCTCTGGAGCTTTACGAGCCAGGACTCCACTGTCAAACGCACTTCTCTTTCAAGCTCCTACAGAACAAACAGCTCATGGAGCTTTGAACACTCAATAGCTTTTGAACTCTTGCAGAAATTCCCCACTATCCTGGTACCAACTTTTCTCTTAGTTACAGCTACTATTGCTGTGATGAATAATTATGAGCAAAGACAACAACTAAAGAAAAGGTTTTTTTTTTCACTAACAGTTCCATTTAATAGTTCGACATCAAAACTGCTGAGGGCAGGAACTCAAGCAAGATGGGAATCTGGAAGCAGGGTTTGATGAAGAAGCTATAGTGGAGTACTGCTTCCTGGCTTGCTTCTCTTGGCTTATTCAGCCTGCTTTCTAATAGAACCAAGACCACCAACCCAGGGGCGTATCTACCTGCAATGGGCTGGCCCTCCCCCATCAATCACTAATTAAGAAAATGCCTGCAAATTTTATGATTTCCTTGTTTACATTCCCACCAACAATTCTCAATAGAGGAATATTGAATGGCAGAGAAACACTTAAATAAATGTTCAATGTCCTTAGTCATAGGGAGATGAAAATCAATACAACCCTAAGATTTCACCTTACACCCATCAGAATGGCTAAGATCAAAAACTCAAGTGACAACACGTGCTGGAGAGGCTGTGGAGAAAGGGGATCCCTCCTCCACTGCTGGTGGGAATGTAAACTTGTACAACCACTCTGGAAATCAATCTGGTGCTTCCTCAGACAACTAGGAATAGTGCTTCCTCAAGATCCAGCTATACCACTCCTAGGCATGTACCCCAAAGAGGCTCAAGTACACAATAAGGACATTAGCTCAAACATGTTTGTGGCACCTTTATTTGTAATAGCCAGAAGCTGGAAACAGCCCAGATGCCCCTCAGTTGAGGAATGGGATACAGAAATTGTGGTATATCTATACAATGGAATATTACTCAGCAATAAAAAACAAGGAAATCATGAAATTTGCATGTAAATGGTAGGATCTGGAAAAGATCATCCTGAGTGAGCTATCCCAGAAGCAGAAAGACGAACATGGTATATACTCACTCATATAGACACATAATATAGGATAAACCTACTAAAATCTGTACACTTAAAGAAACCAATCAAGAGGGAGAACTCTTGCTAAAATGCTCAATCCCTATCCAGAAAGGCAAAGAAGATGGACATCAGAAGTAGGAGAAAAGAGGGAACAAGTCAAGAGTCTGACACAAAGGACCTCTGAAAGGCTCTGCCCTGCAGACTATCAATGCAGATGCTAAGAGTTATGGCCAACCTTTGGGCAGAGTGCAGGGAATCTTATGAAAGAAGTGGGAAACAGTAAGATCTGGAGAGGACAGGAACTCCACAAGGAGAACAACAGACCCATAAAATCTGAGCACAGGGGTCTTTCCTGAGACTTATACTCCAACCAAGGACCATGCATGGAGATAACCTAAGACCCCTGCACAGATGTAGCCCATGGCAGCTCAGTCTCCAAGTGGGTTCCACAGTAATGGGAACACAGACTGTCTCTGACATGAACTGATTGGCCTGCTCTTTGATCACCTCCCCCTGAGGGGGGAACAGCCTTACCAGGCCACATAAAAAGACAAGGCAGCCACTCCTGATGAGACCTAACTGACTAGGATCAAAAAGAAGGAAAAGAAGGCCTCCAGTATCAGTGGACTTGGGGAGGGGCATGCGTGCAGAGGGGGGAGGAAGGGAGGAATTGGGACAGGAGGAAGGAGGGAACCAGAGAGGAGATACAAAGTGAATACAGTGTAATTAATAAAGAATTAAAAAAAAAAAAAAACTAGTACCAAAAAAAAAAAAGAATAAACCATCAAAAGCTGAAAAAAAAAAGAGTTATTTAATGTTTCGGTGGCATAGAGAACAAAAAATTTCTAATCTCTCTTTTATGGTGACTACTGAAGGCTTCAGGTGTCACACTGATGGCTTGGGTCCAGCTTCCCCATTACACAGTCTAGTACCACACCTTCCGTCCCTATGGATACGCCAAAACCATAGCCTCTAGAGTTTATGACAGTGCCTACTCATTGTTATGGTATCAACTCTTTACAGTGTTTCTGTCCTCTGGGATTTCCCTTTAAGAACAAAAGCTTGTTGGTATGTTTGAATATTTAGTTATACTTTGTATACATTTAATAAACAGCAAGGCAGGAAGGGGCATCTATCCATGTCTAGTCATTCTGACTTTTAACTACAGGTCTTATATAGTTAAGGAATATTTTGATTCTAGGTCATAGCTTACACCTTTAGATCTCAGAACATTGCTAATGGAGTTTAGCAAGTTTTTGCTGAATGGCTTCTCTGTTGTTTGATGTCTAGTTAAGGATATCTAGTTTAAGCTGAACCACCCACTCTTTTGTTTTAATGCTATATTTAACTCTACATTATATGTAAAAACACAGAAAGATGAAGTATTTTGTTTATATAAGTACTTTTATGTTGTGGTCTCAAAAAGGAGATATTAGGCTCTCCATGTTTAGGAAAATATAATTGTTGTGGAGAAAAGAAAGAAAGAAAAAGAGAGAAAGAAGGGGAAAAAAGAAATCCTAAAAGATGTGTGCAAATAAAACATATAAAGTATATCTTTTTAAAAGGTAAAAACTGTTCAATATTAACCACTTGGTTAACATTTTAAGTAAATGTAATAAATGTTTTAATAAGCTTTCTTCTGCTAATGAGGTAGCATAAATACTGAAAAGTAAGTATTTTATGGCTGTTCTAGAAAAGCTTTCTGTTTCTCTTTTCAGCTAGTCAATTTAACTTAACAATTAAACCTACTGTAGAGTATGATGACTTGAGTCTCAATCCAAAGGTCCAATGTGGGTCAATGGTATTCGTTCAAAGTATAATTCAAGGAGTGGACAAAACCGATCAGTACTGAATGACAGAAAACTTCGTAAATTAGGGAATAGTTGCCCATGAGTATTGAGTGCTTACAAGGTACAGACATCATCTTAAATCTTCAAATGCATTGACTCATTTAATTCTCAAAATAGTCTCATGAGGCAGAATTTATTATCACTCTTATAAGAGGGGAAACCGAGGCATAGAAATACTGATTAACGTGCCTAGTCACTTGAGTAGTAAGCAGCCATGTTGAGATATAAAGTAAGAAAGGCTGACTCCAGGGGTATTTTTCTACTCACAAAATCACAGTCCTGGCCACCAAATTTTGGAAGGATCTTTAACAGCTTGTCATCAGAGTTTGACCCAGACTGATGGTCATATCCAAAAAAACTGATACCTGGAAATCCAGGAATAATCTACCAGGCCACGAGTCCAGCTTCTTAGTCTAAGACAATGACTTTTGAAAGGGGATCAACAGAACCACTGATTCTTATGTTCAGATAATCCAGATCACTGCCCCTCAGTCACCTGTACAACAAAACTTATCCCTCGGGTGAGACTCTCTTCTTTTCTGTGGGTAATTTTGTATTTTAAAAAACTATTTAACTCACAGACATGTGAGGAAAAGAGGAAAGAGGGAAAGAAGGGTCAGAAAGAAGGGTCTGTAGCTGGAGAATTGAAACTGGGCAGTACCCCAGTCACCTAAAACACACTTTCCTCTATTCATAAAACATTTCTCTGGGCTGCTTTTTTCTTTTCTTTTCTTTTCTTTTCTTTTCTTTTCTTTTCTTTTCTTTTCTTTTCTTTTCTTTTCTTTTCTCTTTTCTTTTCTTTCTTTCTTTCCTTTTTTTTTTTTTTAGCACTAAAATGATCCTCATGTTCCAGGATCAGTTGTAGGAGTTAGATTTATTATTGAGTTTGATTTTGCAGAAAGTACTAAATTGTGTAAAGTGAAAGAAAGAGATTGTTTTCTGAGCAGCAATAAACTTACCTGATAACATACATTTTCTACTGAGTAAGAATTATGAGTGCTGTAAAGTCTGACCTTGGATTTGAGACTATCTAAATCTTCTTTTTTTTTTTTTTTTTCCTTTGTGAGAGATACTCTTTTTTTTTCTTTTGTTCTTGTCCATTAAAATCAAGGCTGGTAAGAATATTTGCATAGGAATGTTTTAACTTCCAGTAAATATAGAGAGTGAATTTGCTGCATAATATGAGTGTAATTTTAACTCGTATTGAATAAACCATTAAGCCATTTATCTTTCTTTACTTCAATCATCAACACATAATAATTTGGTTTCTCCTTTTTCTTTTTTTTTCTTTTTTTAACTTTTCATCAATTACACTTTATTCATTCTGCATCCCCCCATAAGCCCC
This sequence comes from Meriones unguiculatus, assembly GCF_030254825.1. Classification (NCBI taxonomy): domain Eukaryota; kingdom Metazoa; phylum Chordata; class Mammalia; order Rodentia; family Muridae; genus Meriones; species Meriones unguiculatus. Next base: position 58,937,721 of record NC_083364.1, read on the forward strand.
TCCCTCCTCCCCTCCCAATCCCACCCTCCCTCCTCCCTCTGCATGCATGCCACTCCCCAAGTCCACTGATAGGGGAGGTTCTCCAGTCCTTTCTGATCTTAGTCTATCAGTTCACATCAAAAGTGGCTGCATTGTCCTCTACTATGGCCTGGTAAGGCTGCTCCCTCCCAGGGGGAGGTGATCAAAGAGCAGGTCAATCAGATTATGTCAGAGGCAGTCCCTCTTCACATTACTATGTAACCCAATTGGACTCTGAACTGCCCTGGGCTACATCTGTGCAGGGGTTCTGGGTTATCTCTATGAATAGTCCTTGGTTGGAGTATGAGTCTCTTGGAAGTTCCCTGTGTTCAAATTTTCTTGTTCTGTTGCTCTCCTTGTGGAGACCCTGATGGTGGGATCTGAAAAGGATCATCCTGAGTGAGTTGTCCCAGAAGCAAAAAGACACACATGGTATATACTCACTCATATAGACATACAACATAGGACAAACCCACTAAAACCTGTGCATCTAAAGAAACTAAGCAAGAGAGAGGACCCTAACTAAAATGTCCAATCCCCATCCGGAAAGGCAAAGAGGATGGACATCAGAAGAAGAAGAAAACAGGAAACAACCTAGGAACCTACCACAGAGGGCCTCTGAAAGCCTCTGCCCTACAGACTATCAAAGCAGATGCTGAGCCTGATGGGCAACTGTTGGGCAGAGTGAATGGAATTTTAGGTAAGAAGTGGGAAATAGTAAGAGCTATCTAAATCTTCTGAAGCCTTTTATTAGGCCAAGAGACAAATCTGCCCTGAAGTAGGGAAGAAAGGTTATGTCTGGAGTAGGGAAGAAAGAACAGATAGCCGAAGATTCTTAAGGCAGAAGAACTATAGGATACAGTTAAAGAAGGCATTGCCATTGTGTGTAAGTTGAGCTGCCCACTGATGAATAGATATTAAAAAAAAAAAAGCACCTTCTCAACATTGTATTGTGAGCATCTGGGTATGTTTGTACTAGGATTAGCTCAAGCTGATAAATGTCAAAAGAAAGAAAGGGAATGAAATCCACGTTTGTGTTTAACATTCATTACCAAGTGTGATGGGACTCAAAGCCATGCTGCCTCTTGCATTGCAGGCCTCTTGCTGTTAGAAGCATGAAGCCAATGGAGATAGATGTCTTAGGTCTATCATTTGTCTATCTTTTTTTTTTTTTTTTTTAAATGAACATCCAGTATGATAGGGCTGGGGTTCTGGGCATGTACAGACATCTTTTAACATAAATGTACTCTGCAAGATTGATGATCATAGGGTTAAACAAGAGGCTCTATATAATTGGAAAGATCTTAATGAAGCTCAGAGTGCAGTGGTCATATACCACACGACTTAAAGCAGCAGCACAAAACAAAAATAATATCTTTTAAACATCCAGATTTGCATTTCTCTTACTATTTTGAAGGAAATCATGAGGATTCAGTAGCTTTGTTATCTCATTTCTGAACACAACTACTTGAAAATTCTTCATTCATGCTATGGACTAAATGCATCTTCTCAAAATTCATGTTTTGAAATCAAATTCCCAATATAATAGCATTAAGTGTTAGACACTCACATGGTGGCACACGCCTTTAATTCCAGCACTAGGGAGGCAGAGGCAGGCAGATCTATGAGTTCGAGGCCAGCCTGGTCTACAGAGTGTGTTCCAAGACAGCCAGGGCTACACAGAGAAATCCTGTCTCTAAAACCAAAAGTAAAAATAGAAAATAGCATTAAGTGTTGAGTCATCATGAGTATAATATTATCTGGAATACATATTGTGAGCTCCACAACAGCCTGAACTGTAAGGCAAGCTCTCAAAGACAAGAAAGGCATGCATGAACTCTGCCTCTAAGAAAAATTAGGTTAAGAATAATTTATAGCTAAGAAAGGGACTAAAGATAAAACATTTCACAATGACATTAAATAAGATGGGTTGAATGAAATGAGATGGAAGGGAAAGAGATGAAATACCCAGAAGAAGTTAATGAAAAAGAAGGAAGTGAAAACAAAACAGAGTTAAACAGATATAAACAGAACTAAACAAAAATAAACAGAACTAAAGCACACTCCAAACGAAATTCACAAGACAAGCAGTGACCGCAAATAGTATCAGTCATAGCCTTCTAATTTTTTGTTGGCTCTACCCCAGAGTTGAGGGATATCCCTAATAGAAAGAGCCAACTGAAAAAACTAACAGCCAGTAGTCCTGCTGCGGACGAGTACGTTACACTCTGTGACACAGAGGTTTTAATACCCTTCACTTCCTCCAAAGGCAGCTCAGAGGTGTGCCCATACTTGAGGAGCTCACCCTAAGCCTTTGACTGGTACGCATTTTCTGTCCTCTGTTCAGCATTCTTCCTCATCTTGCTTTTGTACTTTGTCCTTGTAATGGTTAGATATAACTGTGTCATTTATCAGTCACAAGTTTCCCTTTAAAAATGGATGTCATTATGAATACAACAAGAAGGGAGAAATTTCTCATATAGGTAACCATTAAATAAGATCTTAAACATTTAATGACCCTAACAGCAAGAAAGACTCTTATGGTTTGCTTAAACCTGAATTAAAGTTTCAAAATTCTTTTGTCCTGCTTAATTTCTTACTGTAGTTATCTAAGTGCCTCTATCATGTCATTCTCTGAATTCTATTCTCTTGGGGTAAGGTAGAAATGGCTCCATTGCAGACTACCTCTTGAGCAGCAGCAATATCAAATATTCATTCTCAGCATGGGATTCTGCAGTCTGGCACCATTGGACAGCAGTTCCCTGCCTTCCTTGAGGACAGACTGCTTTTCCTTACTGGTAACTATTCCTTCAGTTTCACAAGTCTTCATGTCAACTTTGAATCCCTTTATAGCAGTGGTTTTCAGCCTTCCTACTGCTGTGACTCTTTAATACAGTTCTGCATGTTGTGGTGACCCCCATCTCACCATTAGTTTTTTTGCTACTTTATGACTCTAATTTTGCTACTCTTAGGAATTATAATGTAAATATCTTTTCCAATGGTCTTAGGTAACCCCTGTGAAAGTGTCAGTAGACCCATAAAAGATCATGACCCACAGGCTGAGAACCTCTGCTTTATAACAAATTTCTAGAGGCCAAGGGATGCAGGATTAGAATCACTGAAAATGTATTTTTGAATTCTCAAAGGCTTTATTCTAATGCCATCATTTTACACATAACCATGCTTCTGTCCCTATTTCCCATGTGAGGTGTGAAACACAGCAGGAGACTTACAAACACATACTGAACCAGCAGAGAAATGCCCTTTCAACTTGTTTTAACTGTTTCAACTTTAATTTTCTATACCTAATAAGTGGGAAACTTATACCTAAACCTAAGTTCATTTCACACACAATTCTAGTGCTAACATCTCTAAGCTTTCTTCTTGAGACGAATTTCTATTCTGTACATGGTTGCTTGGGAATCTGTGTTCATAACTATTTACCTTTCTAGGATTTAGCTAAATAAACCCAAATACACAGTTTTGTACTTTCTATTGTTATTCATTCTATCAATTCAGAAATTAAAATAGTACAAAGGAGCCAATTCAAAACTCATTCTTCACCACCCCTACTCTCTCTCTCTCTCTCTCTCTTACACACACACACACACACACACACACACACACACACACACACACTTTTATATTCACCGCTGCCCACCAGCCATCAACCAAGTGCTATCTACACTTTCTAACTGGCATTGTAGAAGGCAGCCATCACCTGGACAAGGCACTTCCCAGTACGGGTGTATCAGGTGAGCAATACAGAGGTTTAGGTTTAATGTCTCTCTCTCTCTCTCTGTCTCTTTCTCCCTTCCCCCCTCCTTCCCTCCTTTCCATCCTCCCTCACTCCCTCCTTCCCTTATTCTCTCTCCTTTTCTCAGTAGAATATAATAAGTTGACATTACCTCTGTGGATCCTTACGGCCATCCTCCAGACTCCCAGTCCCAAAACAACGCCAGTCAGCAGCCCACACACAACAGCCACCAGCACCCGGACATTGCAGGAATGACAGTAACGCATGGTGAAGCCAAAGCACTGCACCACTTTGTGCAAAACAGCCGGGTTCTCCTTAGGTCAAGAAATTTAACCAGAGATGGCTATAAAACGCGGAAAGAACTCTTTCTTTCAGTGGTCCTTCTGGCAGATGTTCTCATGTCTGAAGAGCTTTGAAGTTAACTCAGCTACCATAGCTGGAGTCGCAGCGTGTGTTTCTGCCTGAAGTATGCTCCTTCACCAAGGGAGATCACTGGGATTCCTGGAAAAGGAAACTAACTCAGGGCAATAAAGAAGGGGTGGATTAGCCTAGATGGGTCAAAGGTGCATATCTAGACAAGAAGGACAGTGAGGGAAGGAGGAAAGCAAGGAGAACCCCAAGAGGAAGTCAGGAGGACAAGGGATCCCTGTGATTCTCTGCAGCTCAGCCTCCTGAACTTTGGTTTTAAGAGACTCCATCAGGTGTTTCAGGAGATTCAGACACCCTCTTGGAGAAATAAAGTATGCTGTGAACAAGATGATACACTGCAGTAGCCACATAGGCTTTCACTGTTTGCATTTCCTTAAGGAGCCTACAGTCTAATGGCTGCAATTGGTGAGTGAGTATACTGGCTTGGGGAGAATTATAAAAAGCACTAAAAGCCATCTATTATGGATTAAATGATGTACCCACATTCATGTGTTGCAGTCTTAACCCAAAGCTCCCATATTGTGGCCTTGATTGAAGATAAGATTGATAGGGAAATAGTCCAGTTTAAAAGAAGTCAATAGAGTGGGCCTTTTCCCAGTATGTGTGGTGTCTTTATAAGAGAAAATCTGAGTGCCAATGTGCACAGAGGGACAATGTCTGAAGAGACACAGGGATAAGACAACCAATTGCAAAGGAAGGCTACGGAGAAAGGCTTGGAATATAGCCTTTATTCAGGGTCCTAGGAACCAACTATGATATGATCACACACACACACACACACACACACACACACACACACATTTTTATATACACCGTTGCCCACTAGCCATCTAGTGCTACCTAACACTTCATAAGTGGCATTGTAGAAGGCAGCCATCGCCTGGACAAGGCACTTTCCAGTACTGGTGTATCAGGTAAAGCAGTGTTTGCGCTCAGCCTGTGGGTCGTGACCCCTTTGGCCCTCAACCCATCTTTTCACAGGGGTCACATATCAGATACACTGTATATTACAAATTATAACAATAGCAAAGTCACAGTTACAAAATAACAGTGAAAATAGTTTTATGGTTTGGTGATCACCACAACACAAGGACCAGTACATTTCTGTCATTCAAGCCACACAGTTTGTAGCACTTTGTTACAGCAATCTATGGAAAGAAATCCTCCATCAAAACTTCTACAAACTGCAATCTCTTTGCAGTTACATCTGTGACTCTCCGGATCCTGCATTCCTCTTCGATGTCCCTCTCTAGTCTCAAATGAAGTCATTAACGAGCACTCGAGTCACCAAATCTCTGCTTCTGGTGGATGAATCAATGCTCAGATGGTCCCTCTAGTCATTTAGACCCTTGATGATCAAATGCCTTCAGTGTCAGGACTGTCCCAGGCAGGAACAAGTCCTCAAAGCACGTGTATTCTCCCAGCGTGATAAACCAGGTGTAACCACTGATAAGACAGATCATAACTGTTAAAGATAATAATAACGTGTAACTACTACAGAATACTCTTCCGGGAGTGTTAGGCACAGATTTATAAAATAAGTTTTACATCTAAACCAATCACCTGTATGCCCCACACAATAATGTATCGTTCTCCAATTCTCAATAATACTTCCTAACGTACAACTTTGGGGGAGGATATTAACAAAGTCCTAATTTTACCTCATTCTAGAGCTTCATAAAAACATTAATATGTCAGAAAATGAAAGAATTTAGAGACGGCTGTAGAAGAAAAAAATGAATCCGTGTTCATTATCTGTTTGTTGTGAATACATTATAATATTTATTCTTATGTGTCTGTGTCATCTACCCAAAATGGCGGAAGTAGGGTACATAAACAAAATTATTTGTGGAAATCCAAGGGATCTGTGGCACAAAAAAATGAAAAATTCTTTCTGTGATATGTATGTATTTTCAATTAGCATAACATCCACACACATATATTACTTTTTCAATATTAAAAATAGCAATGTTCCCTAAGTAATAAACTAAGAGGATGAACTAGTGCCGGTTAAACAGGGAACACATAGAGCGCGACGTACATTTCACGTCTTTGCCTCATTTATTTCATAGCACAACCCTTGTCCCAGTGCAAAAACAATAATGAAGTGAGAGGCGACTTGAAGATGAGCTCCGTGGTTATTGAGCAATACCCGGCCACACAAAGTTAAACAGTGTTCTGTAGGGGATGTCCTAGTGTGCGATATGCATTTCACGCTCCCGATGGTTCTTAACTACAGAACTCCTCTCACAGGAAGGCTCTCTCAGAGATGTTATTCTTGGGAAATTCTATGAAAATGCTGCCCTGTGTGGAAAAAGGAGGAAAGATATGGTTTGGTTCATAGTTTCTGAAGGAGTTCATGGTTTTGTTTGTTTTGTTTTTGTTCCATGCATTATGGGAGAACATCACGGCAGCAAGAATTTGTATTATTGCTGAAGAGGGTTATTAAGGAAATGGATTGTGGAGCCCATGGTCACCCTACCAGGATGACAGTGTTTTGGGTTTTGGTTTGTTTGTTTTGTTTTCTTGTACTGTTGCTCACATTTTGAAGGGAAGCAAACTCAATGACTGAAAACTGATTTTGGTGGTGTGTAGAGATTTTCTTCCCGTAGTCAGTGGATGTGCAGGAACCTGGGGATGTTGTACAGGTCACAGCTTCATTTAATTTTGTCCATTTAGCCACATATTGAATTTATAAGGTTGTTCCACAGTAGAAATTTGTGGAATGAAAAAATCCTAGGCATATAAATATAGATGTTTGCATTTATATAAGGACATAAATTAGAGTCATTTAAAATGTATAAATGGTCATTGTTATGGTCTGAATATGATGTATGTATTTCCAAAAGTTCATTTACTGCAAGGTTCGTATACGGATGGTGGCACTATTTTGGTAGGTTCTGAAAACATTAGGAGATAGGGCCTAGCCAGAAGAAGTGGGTCACAGGAACTTGTCCTTAGGAGCCCTGTCTTGCCTGCCCTCTCCTCAGTCTTTCTTTCTACTTCTCTCCTGTATTCCAGGAGATAAAGGGACTCCTCTATTACAAATTCTTGCTACCATGATGCTCTCCCATAACACATGGGACAAAAACAAAACAAACAAAACCATGAACTCCTTCAGAAACTATTAACCAAACCATATCTTTCCTCCTTTAATTTGTATATGTCAAAGATTTCCTCACACAGGGTCAAAAATCACTAACACAGCCACTATTTTCATATGCACATAAGTTAAGAAGACAAAGAAGAAAAAAGATAAATGGGAAATGGCTTATTTGTTAATTATTCTACTCAAAGTATATATTGTGGTGAACTTGTGGATAAACCAAGGAGCCAGACAGACACAGTTCTTACAGTTACACAGCTGGCACTCAAGGAGACTACTTTGTTGTCACTAATGTCTCATGGGCCCAAATGAATCACACTAAATCCATATCTTAAATAGCCCCATTATGCCTCTCATTCCTGTGCATGTTGGTCATAAAGACTTCATCTGTTTAAGACAAAAAGAAGGTGTTTATCATGTGTGAACGGAAGCACTATGACTCAGAGTGGGTGTCAGGGACCACATAGAGTAATGAGAACAAATGTAAAAGGGAGATTATCTTGATACACCCAAAGCAGGGTGAAGAGGCATTCATGTGATGAGGTTGAGTGACCCAGTGTGGAAAGTCAGTGTCAAGTAGGGTGACAATCACCCACGTGGGACACTAAATGTGGGAAGCCAGAAGCAGAAGAATATGGCATCCTTGGGAGATGAAGAATCCCTTCACAGATGACCCACTGAGCATGAAAAGTCAGCATTGGGGAATAATGAGTTAGGTGACAAAGACATCTGCAGAGTGCCAGACTTGACTAGGGCACACACAGGGAGAAAAGATGCCCACACATGGATTGAGTGGCAGAGAAGAGCAAGATGGGTTACCTGTAGGGTGACAGGTCAAACAGGCAAGCATATGAACAATGAAGCCAACCACTACTTCTGAGCTTCCTGAGTTGTGTAGGTTTTGTTATAGCCTCCTGAATCTTGTAAGTAAGTGTCTGCTCTCCCTTCAGGGGGGGAATGTTCAGATGAAACAGCTGTAAAACAATGACTAGCCTATTGCTTGCAGTGCTCTGTAGAACTAATAACAGGAATATTTTTGCAATAAATGTCTGGCATTTTGGAAGACAAGAGGCCCATAATCCCCAGAAAGCTTAATAAAATCAAGGACACTAAGAAATCTGTGACTTACAGAGCAGCTGTGTTACTTTGTCTTCTTTTTTTTTAATTTTTATTTTATTTTTTTTAATTTTATTTTTCTTTTTAGTTACATTTTGTTAACTCTGTGTCCCAGCTGTATCCCACTCCCTCATTCCCTCTCCAACCCCACACTCCCTCCCTGGTCTCTTCCCTGCCCCTTTCCACATTCACTGACAGGGGAGGAGGTGGGGAGGACCTCCTCCCCTTTCATTTGACCCTGTTTTATCAGGTATCTTCAGGGCTGGCTGCAAAGTCCTCTTCTGTGGCCTAACAGGACTGCTCCTCCCCTGGGGCAGATGGGGAGGTCAAAGAGCCTGCCCTTGAGATCCTGTTAGAAATAGTCTTTGTTCCCCTTACTTGGGAAAACTACTTGGTTACTGAGCTACCACGGGCCACATCCGAGCAGAAGTTCTAGGTTATATCCATAGATGGTCCTTGGTTGAGTGTCAGTCTCAGAAAAGACCCTGTGGTTTGTCTTCTGTTGCTCTGATAAACACCATGACCAAAAAACAACACGGGGAGAAATGAGCTTTATTTTGGCCTATGGTTTCAGAGAGATGAGAGATGATCATCATAATGGGGCAGAGGTACAGCTGCAAGCCACAGGGGCAGAAGCAGAAGCAGTTACAGGAAACCAAGAGTCACATCTTCAAATGCAAGCACGAAGAAGAGCTAGTGAATGAGGGGGGAGGGGGACCCCAGACTATATGCACCCTCACTCAGCCTTGCCCTCAGTGATGTACTTCCTCCAACAAGGTTCTCCCAAAGACTTCACAACTCCCCCAAAGATCACCACCATCAGGATACCAAGTGTTAAGTCGATGGGAGCCTATGACGGGCATTTCTCATTTAACCCACCACAGCAGGTATATTAAAGGTATCATCACCCACGCAGAAATCACTAATAAACAAGATTTTCACCACATGTGAGAATACTACCTATCTGAGGACTGTCTTAATGGCAGCAGGACAGATTGAGGGAACATATCAACTCAATGGAACCACAAAACAGTATAAGGAAACCAAGTTTCTGTGATGTTTTGCATGAAAGATGATACTTTTCATGGATGGCAATAAATTTGGGAGATGATATCTTTATCCTTGATATTACTGATTACCCTCAATATATAATTTCCCAGCTCAAGTACATGCTGCCTTCAGACATCTAATTCATTAAGTTTAAAACTAATCTTAAAGTAATGGGAATCTATAGGCTTCCTCACGATGCTTTAAGGAAATGGCACAGGTTGAGTATCTGAAAGGACAGAGATTATTGTCTCAAAGGACGTGCAGCTTGAAACTGAAGATCCTGGTATCAGCACAATTACATTCCCTTGGAAGGTCACAAGCAGAGAACTGGTTCTTGTCTGTCTCCCAGCCTCTGCTATTTTGCTGTCAACTTTTGGTGTTCTTTGATTTCTGGCTTGCAGGTACATGAGCTAAGGTTGATCTCAGTGACCTCATGGTCTTCCCAGTCTTTTTCAGTGTTCCTTTTTCATCAGGATCTTTGCCATATTGGGCTGGAGGCTCATGGAATTCCTTACTGCATCCTTACAGATTTATTTGAACTACCTACACAAGAATCAGCATACCTAAAAGAAAACAGCATTCTGAGGTATGTGGATAGAGGCTAGAACTTTAAAATATGAAGTAGAGGAAGCCGGGAAACACTTGGATATAACAATGTATTTCCATATTAAGGAATTAAAATATAAGATTAAACAATCCAAATTCTACCTCTATCTTTAAGAACTATATTATTTATTCTTTGAGACATTCATGGATGTATTTTGGTCATATTCATTCCCTAGTCTCCTTTTCCAACCCATCCTATCAACTTTACGTCCTTTTTTAAATCCGCTGATACCAATTAGTTTCATAGCTGCACACATGCACACAGGTGTGAGGCCAGTCACTGAAGGATGGGTAATATACCCTTGGCCTCACTCCCAAAGTAAAGTTACCCTCCCTGCACCCTGAAGCCATGGGCTGCCGATACCTGTACAGTTAGGAGTGGAGCTGTGTGCCCTTCCCCAAAATCCATGCTGTAATGTTGGCTGGTTTGATCGTATGCAGGTCATATGTGGGTAATCACAGGGCTGTGAGAGCATGAGTGCAATGGTCCAGCTTTGTCAAAAAGACACTGATCTACAAGCCTGGCCTCTGGCTCTTTCAGGCTTTCTCTCAGCTCTTTCTCCAGGTACACTGAACCTAGGGGTTGGGGGTGATGTGGTGTGGTGATATAGATGTCCATTTAGGACTAAGTACTCCGTAGTCACTTATTTTCCACACTTTCGCCCGTAGTTAGACTTTGTAATAACCGTCCCTCCTAGCGAGAAGAAGGTTTTCTGATGAAGGCTGAGAGCAGCACTAATGCATGGGCATTGGGCTGGAAGGCAGAATTATACAGTTTCATGTAGCAAATTAATAGCAGTAGGTTCCCCCTTAACGACACATGACACCCCCAGCTACAGGTTCTTGGCCCAGTTTATAGTATGACACATGAATTATGTCCCGTTTAGAATGGACCCATAATACAATTAAAGATCAGTTAACCCCTATAACGTTAATGTGGCTATTGCACCAATGGCGGATTCTGTCAGCATGACTTTCATCCCGGCTTTCAAGGTGCAGAGCTGGGTAAGGCTCTTAAGAACTTCTCTCCCTCCTCAGCTTGCAGAGCACCTTCTGGCACCATGAAAGGTAGCCAGCATGGAGGAAACTTCTGGTTCAGTACCAGCTTGACCACTTCCATGTCCTTTAACAAAAGTATCCTCAGCAACAGACCTGTGGACAGCCAAGAGTAATGGCAATAGCCTCTGTTGTCTCAGTGAACCGAGTTACTTGGGTTTAGAAAGCAACTTTCGCTTAGGAGATGTCTTTCCAGACAATACCACTAGAGGGGAGCATCATTACCATTGTCTTTTTCGCTGGCTATCCTATTCTGTAGGATCTTCAGACTTCATCCAGTTCCCCATTATATAAACACATCAGAACATCAGATATGGAATAAACTAAAGACACTTCTTGCACTGGGGCATAACTTGATGTTATAATTCTTTCATCAGCTCCTGGTTTTGATCACCAACTCTACAAAAACAAACATGTTTCATAACGGGTGGGAAAGGGAAAATGTAGCATGTGGTGAAATGACGAATGATTCCTAAGCGTCCATCCTTACCGTCCCTCCTCTGGTTCAAATGGTAGACTCTAAACCAACTGGTAGTTTTCCCTCTGAACAGGACACTAGGAGATAAACAAGTTCACCGAAGAAGTAACTCGGACTTGAAAGGAACTTCTACTTCTGGCGTCAGAAGATGTATCCTGTGAACTCGGGTCTCTGAGAGATTTTCAGCCATCATTAACACTGACTTAGGGGTTCTTTCCTAAAGATAAAATGGATGTTGGTGAATCGCCACATGATACTCTTAAACTTACTGAAAGCTCACTCTGAGTGAAGGGAGGCCCTCCATTGTCTCAGATCCCAGCATGTAACCTGTCCTCTAAATTTCCCTGTCCTGGGGCACAATGAACTTTTATCTCTGTGCAAGAAAGGAAAACAGCAAACAGAAAGGGATACTAAAATATTGTTTCCTTCAGAACGTCTGAAGAGAGAACCCCTTTCGAAAAGAGGTTGTTATTGGCTACTCTATCCCATGATATAAAATCTATGGTGGTTGAAGAAGCAGAAGCTCATTAAGAAGATAAAAACTCTGTTGAGAGATCCTGCTGACTAGCTCAATGAAGTTTTCTGTGTGCTGTTGTAAGCTCTCAATTTAATACTGCCACCTTTGTTTGCTCTCAATCAGGGCACTCCAGCTGTCTCTATCATATTTTATCACCTGGCTTGATATTTTGCAATGTATCTGCCGCCTTTGTCTATGTGGCAATATTTGTTTTTCTTTCACATTTGCTATGCAAATGTATATGCATACTTTCAGAACTGGAAATACAGATATTGAATATGATTTTCTGTACCATACAGAGCATAACCTTTCAGGAGCCGCCTTCCTTTCTATGCCAATGGTTCACTTTCGACTGTAGCAATGGGCAGAAGTTTCTCAACTGAAACAGCAGAGACAAAGAAGAATGGTCCTCACTAGCTTTACAGAGTAGTGATGAGGAGGATTTTGTGTCTAATGATGGAGGTGGGCAAAGCATGTGGCCCAGTGTTGGCTTAGGCTCTGGGCTTTAGAGATATGGGCAGAAGAAGGCAGTATGAAGTAGCAAGGGGAAAACGGTTCGAACACAGCTTTAAAGAGCCTTCAGAACTAAACCGAGATGTATATGACAGGAAAGGTGGTTAATAAAAGCAGATATGATCAGATCCAAGATGGCAGTATCTGAACAGCAAGAGAGCAGTGAGAGCAGAGTGACCAACAGGCCATATTGTGGACTGCAAAACCCCAACATCTGTGTTTCCCAGTTGAGAGGGAAGCCCACGGTGAGGAAAATGCCAGACCTCAGGTCTCCCAGCTAATACCAGCAAAAGCTCCCTGGCTCCTACCCAATCCCACTGTCTGTGGACACCTTCTGCTACCAGTGGCTTCTGGCCCCCAACTCCAGTGCCCACTCTCACCTTTCTGTGGAGTGGGTACCTTCCAGGACTGGGAGCACAGCTCCAAACTCAGGTGCCCATTTCCACTGTACAATGGAGCAAATACCTTCTAGGTAGGGGCAGTTTGAGGTTTCAACCTCCGACACCTACTCTCCTGTGGAGTGGATACCTTCCAGTACCAGGGGCACAACCTTGGGCCTTCTGAATCTCAGGACACGGAAGCAACCCCAGCCACTGTTCCACAGCTCAACCTGTCTCCCTAAAAAGACCGGCAACACCTCCAAGCTCACTTGTTCTCCAAAATGGCTGTGCCCAGCAAGCACAATGTTTGAGCACAATGTCTGGACTCACTAACCATAGAGCAAGAAAACCAGTACCCAGGTGGCTGACTCCAGAACTTTCTTTGGTGAAAGGAGGATCCACAAGTTCCTGAGGAGCATTGGCAAACTTATTCTATGAGGCTTTGGTCACCCTGATACCTAAACCACACAAAGACCCAACAAAGAAACACAATTTCAGACCAATCTCCCTTATGAACATCGACACAAAAATTTTCAATAAAATACTTGCAAACTGAATCCAAGAACACATCAAAAATATCATCCACCATGACCAAGTAGGCTTCATTCCAGGCATACAGGGGTGATTCAATATATGAAAATCTATCAATGTAATCCACCATATATACAAACTGAAAGGGAAAACAAACAAACAAACAAAGAAACAAACAAAAACATGGTCATCTCTTTAGATTCTGAAAAAGCATTTGAAAAAGTCAAACACCCATTCATGTTTAAAGTAATGGAGGAGTCAGGGTTACAAGGCACATACCTAAACATAGTAAAGGCAATATACAGCAAACCTATAGCCAACATCAAACTAAATGGAGAGAAACTTAAATCAATTCCACTGAAATAAGGGAAAGACAAGGCTGCCCATTCTCTTCATATCTCTTCAATATAGTACTTGAAGTCCTAGCTAGAGCAATAAGACAACTAAAAGAGATAAAGGAAATACAAATTGGAAAAGAAGAAGTCAAAATATGCAGATGATATGATAGTATACATAAGTGACCCTCAAAAATCTACCAAAGAATTCAACAAAGTGGCTGGACACAGAATTAACAAGAACAACAACAAAAAATCAATAGCCCTCCTGTATACAAAAGACAAATGGGCTGAGAAAGAAATTAGGGAAACAACACCACTGACAATAGCCACACACACAAAGTATAACGTATTTTGGTATAACTCTAACCAAGTAAGTGGAAAAAATTGTATGAAAAAAAAAAAACCCTTCAAGTCTCTGAAGAAAGAAATTGAATATCAGAAGATGGAAATATCTCACTTGCTGTTGGATGAGTAGGAGTAACATAGTAAAAATGGCCCTTCTACCAAAAGCAATCTACAAATTCAATGTAGTTCCATCTAAATGCCAACACAATTCTTTACAGAACTTGAAAGACAATTAATTCATAACTTCATATGGAAAAACAAAAAATCCAGAATAGCTAAAAACCATCCTGTACAATAAAAGATATTCTGGAGGAATTTACATCCCTGATCTCAAGCTGTACTATAGAGCAACAGTAATAAAAACTGCATGGTACTGTCATAAAAACAGAATGGGGGGATCAATGGAATCAAAGTGAAGACCCAGAAAAAAAACAAAACAAACAAACAAACAAACAAAAAAAACAGCTATGGACACTTATTTTTGACAAAGAAGCCAAAACCATACAAAACCATACAATGAAAAATAACATCTTCAACAAATGGTGCTGGTCTAACTGGATGTCTCCATGTAGAAAAATGTAAATAGATCCATATTTATCACCCTGCACAAAACTAAATTCTAAATGGATCAAAGACCTCAAAATAAAACCAGACACACTAAACCTGTTAAAAGAAAAAGTAGGGAAGAGCCTTTAACTCATTGGCACAAAAGACAACTTCCTGAAAAGAACACTAACAGCTCAGGCTCTAAGATCAGCAATTAATAAATGGGGTCTCATGAAACTGAAAAGCTTCTGTAGAGCAAAGGACACTGTCGTCAAAACAAAATATAGCCTACAGACTGGTAGAAGTTCTTCACCAACCTTATATCCAACAGAGGCTAATATCCAGAATATATAAAGAACTTGAGGAATTAAACACCAACAAACCAAACAATCCAATTAAAAACTGGGGTACAGAGCTAAACAGAGAATTCTCAACAAAGGAATATCAAACATTAAAGAATTGTTCATTGTTTTTAGTCATCAGGGAAATGCAAATCAAAACGACTCTGAGATTCCATCTTACATCCATTAGAATGGCTAAGATAAAAAACTCAAGTGACAGCACATGCTGGTGGGAGTGCCATCTTGTACAACCACTTTGGAAATCAATCTGGAGCTTCCTCAGAAAATGGGGAATAGTGCTACCTGAAGATCCAGCTATACCACTCCTGGTCATATACCTGAAAGATGCTCTACCATACAACAAGGGCATTTGCTCAGCTATGTTCATAGCAGCTTTATTTGTAATAGCCAGAATCTAGAAACACCCTAGATGTCCCTTAATGGAAGAATAAATAAATTGTGGTACATTTACTCAGCTATTAAAAAACAAAGAAATCATGAAATTTGCAGGAAAATTGATAGAACTAGAAAATATCGTTCTGAGTGATGGCACACAAACCCAGAAAGACACACATAGTAATACTCACTTATTAGTAGATATTTGACATATAATACAAGATAACCGTACTATAATCCACAAACCTAAAGACTCTAAATATCAAGGAGAACACTAGGGAGGATGCTTAATTCTCATTCAGAAAGGCAAGTAGACTAGACACTGGAAATGGATGAAGAAAAGGAACAGGACAAGAGCCTACCTTCAGATATACTCTGAAAGACCCCACCCAGCACAGGATCAAAGCAGATGCTGAGACTCACAGCCAAACTTTGTGCAGGGAGTCCTTTGGAAGAGTAGGGGGTAAGACTGAAGGACCCAGAGGGAACAGGAGCCACAAGGAGACCAAGAAAGCCAACAAATCTGGTTAGAGGGGAACTGCAGAGACTGATGCACCAACCAAGGCTCATGCATGGAGAGGACCTAGACCCCCTGCTCAGATATATAGGTAGCTCAGTCTCCATGTGAGTTCCCTAGTAAGGGGAGCAGAGGCTTTCTCTGACAGACTCCGTTGCCAGCTCTTTGAGCACTTTCCCCTGGTGGGGTGGCCTTGCCAGGCCACAGAAGAAGGGGATACAGGCAGTCTTGATGAGAATTGATAGCCTGGGGTCAGATGATAGGGGAGGAAGGCTGAGGACTTAGAGAGTGGTATGGGGGAAAGGGAGGGTGGTTGGGAGTGGGAGGAGATAAGGGAGGTGCTACAATAAGAATGTAAAGTGAATAAGTTATAAAAAATAAATTCAGAAAAATACAAATAGATGCATATATGTCACCCTGTAGAAAACTCAAGTCCAAGTAGATCAAAGACCTCAATATAACACTAGATAAACTACATTGCTCCACCAGACAATGAGGACACTGGCTCAACTATGTTCATAACAGCTTTACTCAAAATAGCCAGAATCTGGAAACAATCCAGATGTCTCTTAACCAAAGAATGGATAAAGAAACTGTGGTACATTTAAACGATGAAATCATGAAACTTGCAAGCAAATGGATGGAACCTAGAAAGACACACATGGTATGTACTCACTAACAGGTGGATTTTAGCCATATAAAAGGATATAACCATACTGCAAGGCACAGAGCCAAAGGAGACAAGTAACAACAAAGATCCAGGGGAGGGTGCATAAATGTCACTCAGAGGGAAAAATGGAATAGACAGAGGTAGTGGTTGAAGAGAGGTAACAAAGTAGGAGAGGGTGCACAGAGAAATATAAGGGTGGATAGTAGAACTGTGGAGAGCAGTGCTGAGAGGACAGAAGGCCTGTGGAGAAAAGGGAAACTGGGTGGGGGCCTCTCTGTGACAAGCTGGAGACCCAAGTCAGGGTAGGCTCCTGGGAGGATATGAGGGGGACTCAAGCAGAGACTCCTAGTAGCAGAAGCTATAGAGATGGAACAGGACACCCACCTAGTAAAGGGAGGGACACAGCAACACACCCATAAAAACTTCAACCCAAATTTTACCCTGCCTACAAGCAGATAGAGCAGAGACTGAAGGAATGTCTGACCAATGGCTGGTCCAACCAAAGACCCACACTGTGGGAGAGCGCCAACCCCTGACACTATGAATGATACTCATCAGCTAAGTCTGCAGACAGGAGCCTAGCAGAGTTGTCCTCTGAGAGACTCTACCCAGCAACACTTCCTAACAGATGCTGAGACTCACAGCCAAACAGTGGACGATGCTTAGGGAGTCTTGTGCAAAAGTGGGGGGAAAGAGAAGAGGACCTGGAGGTGACAGGAGCTCAACAGGAAGACCTCAGAGCCAACTAACTAAGCTCTAGAGGGGCTTGCTGACACTGAAGCATGCATGAACTGGATCTAGGCCCTCTACAAAGGTGTAGCAGATGGGAAGCTTAGGCTTCTTGTGGATCCTTAGGGAAGTGGGGACTGCATCTGACAGGGAGTTTCTTGTCAGCTTTTTGATCACTTCCTCCTGGTGGGACTGCCTTGCCAGGCCAAAGGGAAGGGGACACACTCAGTCCTGATGCAACCTGAGGAGCTGGAGTGGATATGAAAGGGGGCTCCCCTTTTCTGAGGAACAGGAGATGGGGAAGGGTGACTGGAAGTTGAGCTAGAATGGGACTACAACCAGGATGTAAAGTGAATAAAAATTTTAATAAATTTAATAAAAAATAAATACAATTAAATAAAAAATAAAAATGCAGATATGAAACAAAAATGTTCAGTTGTAGGTACAACATAAGGCAGAGCTGTACATTAACAAATTGGGCTAAAGTAATTTAATTTTATTTAATTCTCAGAGTCAAAGCTTTGAGTGTAGTGTTAATGAAGTTAGACTCTCTCTAAGAGACAAAGGAAAATATGTCTGTTTCTAAGCAGGGACAAGGTTGCTTTGCCCTAAATTGCTAAGGCTTTCTGTTAGTTTCATGTGCTCATTGCTATGTACTTTGGACTCAGTGTTTTGGCTTCAGACACAATTAGCAAATAGGGAATTGTTTCAGCTCCACTTTTAGATATCTGTCAAATCTTACTTCCCCATCCTCATTTAGGACAATTAAAAACAGGGTAGGAGACTCAAATTGAGGGGGGAAAAAGTCAGATAAGGAACAATTTCTCACTTTCATTTTAATATTTGTTTTTAAAGGCTCCTTTCCATCAGTCACTTTCGGCCTCAACAAGTATATGTCGACCATTGTGTTAGCACTACTGATACCTTGACTTTGAGCTGTTGGTCAAATTTGAAAGACTACACAAAAAGTCATTAGGATATATCACCATGAAGAGCAAATGGTCCTATCAAATAGGAAATGTATGTGTGGGAAACACAGGATTACATCAAATTCACAAATGTTCATAGCTTAAAGATGGTACATTTAAATCCCGTATTGAAATGCACACGTGTTAATTGGGATGGTTACCAGCTCATGAACTCAGGGTGCTTTGTGTACTGCTGCCATCTGAGGGGTCATGAGTTCCTTCAGTGAGTCTTTATCCTCCTGTGGGCTGATAGGAGGCCCTGGAGCAGCCAACACACAAGGGTACCATTATGCATTCCATAAGCCCCTGAGCATCTGACATCTGCAGAGTGGGAGCAGAGGCTCAGAACTAGCCTCTCTTCCTGTGGCTCCTCTTATCTTCTGGGCAAGGAGGAAGGAGAAAGATCTTTCACATAAATCTGTCTTCCACTGGACATTGTCACCTCTAAAAGGAACTAAAATTAAGGGTTAAACAATAATGACATCTCAAATTCCATGAAAGCCTGCAGGACTCCACCGGGACAATACATTCTCTGTCCATAGAAGGTTGGAACACCACCTGTGTGGAAGATTCCACACTTGGCACAAATAGGATTCAGGTTATGCTATGCGCTATGAAAAACACTCTGAAAAATCCTGTCCCCATTGTCTATCTTTGGCTTTACTATCTCACAAACATTGCCTACCATAAACAAACCCATTTCTTCACAGCATAGCTCATTTTTAGCACAGAAAGCCTTCGAGAAAAGTACAGAACTAAGGAATCAAAACCATCACACTGACGGTTTGGGTTAAAGGATTGTCTAAGGCATGTGCAGGATTATAGATGTCTGTAATTTTAACTGTCTCCCTAAACTTATAAGCAGATTACAAATGTACAATTGATTAATAAATGTGGGATTGTAGCCCTACAAGATCTCACCAGGTCGATAACAACATTGGAATATTCCAAAGATTTACATTTCTCTAGCTTTCTTTGTAAGTTTAGCAAATTAGATCTGTAAAAAGCAATAAAGGCTTAGGAAAATTTGTCTGTTGGTTGAAATACATAAAGTTAATGTATTTAGTTCATTGCTACAAATGAATTTAAAAGATTAAAGAGAAATCTAATCATTTAGGTCTCAAAGTAAAACAATTTAAATCTCTGGAATTAAATTTTTCTATGCTTAAAATTGGAATGGCAGAGCTCAGGACTGCCACCATACTGTCCTGACCTTGCATACACAAAGCTGAGTTGGATCCCCACCCACACAATAACGAAATAAAAATAGACGTTTTCAAATATAATTTTAAAAAGGACTCAGTTTTGATAGTTTTTTTGTTTTTGTTTTTTAGTGGGTGAGTCTAGAAGCCTAAATATTCTACCCACCAAACAGCTCGTGGTGAAAGCACGTATCCATCTAAGCTTAAAACGATTCTACCTTTTCACTGGAGAAATTCAGGTTGGTATATGCCTGCCCTTTATTCTTTTATTTTTCTGTATCTGGATTTAACAGAATACAAAATTTGGGAGTCTATTTTCTATGTATATTAACTTCATTAATCACTTATTTGTATTTGGGAAAGTTCTTTGCTTCCTTTTTATCTCTGGGTTTTCCTGTAATACAGAGATTGCTGCCTCACCTTATTAATCCGTATTCAAGGTAAAATCAGCACCTTGATACACTCCTATACTGGTGAAGTGATATCAAGGTTAATGAAAGTACAGTCATGATCCGGCCTCCTATTTTAAGATGCAGTAAGATGGCACTGTTAAATTGGCAATTACAGAGAGCACTAAGGACCTGGTGCCTCACCAGCAGCAAAGCTCACCTCAGCTGGTGACAGCTCCCATCCTTACTTTCCTCTCTGTACAAACCGTGTGTCATTTCTGACTCATTTACAAGATTTCTCCTTGGGTTTATGGTAAAGGAACATGAGCTACTTATGAAGGAAATATGGCAGAAATTCAGGAACTCTGCTCAGGTTTGTGACAGCTGAGACAAAGCACAAAGTGTGTGTGTGGTGGGGCGCAGATCCCCATCTCTGCCCCGTCCCTGATGAAGGTAAAGCATGTCCTGGCACAGTCTAATCCTCTGGAAGCATAAATACCATGATTTTACATGAACATGGAGTATGGGTGCCTCTTTTCTTTATAGCAAGACCTCTGAGAGATGGACCCTTGGCAAAACGTCACTGATACACCTCGCTATTAATACACCTCACCATTCTTCCCAGATTTTTTCTTCACATCACTCTTTGTCTCACTTTGTAGTCTTATATTTTCCATCTTTGTTGCCTATTTCTCCCTCAGGAATGTATGTCTGATGGAGACAGCAGCTTTGGCTTGTGCACTGCTCTATTCTTAGCTTACTGAATACCTCCTAGCATCTGGAAATGGAATAATAAACATCTGTTTGATGAGTGACCCCATTTCTACACACCCCACGGGCTGATGAGCATAGCTGAGCTGCCTTTCCTCATCCTGTGCTCTGGAGTAGAGAAAACCACTTACACTTTTGTCCTTGTTTCGGACAACTTGCTGAGATGTATCTTTTGATAAGCTAAAATCTGTACAGATTCTGTGAATGGACTGAGACTTCCTGGCATAGGATAAAGAAAATAAATAAAAGACTTTCTTTTGGGCTTGAGAGAGATCACAGTTTACTAACTTGTTCGTGCTGCTGCAAACTTAATATTCATAAAATACAACCTCAATAGTACAATCACACAATTGCAAGAAAGGTTTTATTTCAGTGTCTGTAGGAAAGCATCCCCAAACTGGTCTTGGACATAGATGTTCTGAGAACTCCCTGGGTTGCATTTTTATATTCTGTGGGTTCAAGCCTGGAAAAGTAGTGATCTCTGCACTGTCATAAAAGCAGTAGAGAATTTGCATTCATTGGCTTTCAAACTTCCAGGTTTAACTTCCCTGTCTGTACCATTCAGAAGCTAGATATCAGTGACTTCTGTCTCAACTAGCTGCAGCTGACGGTTGGCTACTTCCTTAGGAATGCAAATGCGAAAGTCACAGAATGTTGTTAGGTTAGAAAAGAGCCCTTAACTGGGCATAGTGACATGGGCCTGTAATCCCAGCACTCAGGCAGGCAGCAGAAGCAGGCTGATCCCTGTGAGGCTAGCCAGTCTACAAAGTGAGTTCACGATAGCTAAGAAAAACACTGTCTCAAAGAAAAGAAGGAGGAGGAGGAAGAGGAGGATGAGAGCCCTTCAATCTGGACAGACATGAACAGAGCACATGATCCTCAGAAGATCATGACACTCTGGTAACTCACATTCCAGAGAGCATATGCTCTGCTCACTTACTGCTCAAGAGATACCTTTGAGCACTTGCATTTGTCCTTTTAATATTTTATGTAATAAGATGAATAGTCCCAGTTCTTGGACCTTCTGAAGAATATGCTCATCCTTCTCTTTGGAACTATGGTGATGTATGGATGATGAGGCAGCTTCTCGTCTTACTGGAATTCTGGAATGCCAGGGAACTTTCTGGGTTTCAGTGTCAGTGTTTCACTTCCATGGGTGCAGGGACTGTGTGATTTCCTGCATATTTAAGGTTATCCCTCAAGATTCCTGAATCCTTTCCTTTTTTCTGAGACTGGCCTTTCTATGTAATACTGTATTAAATTAGTTCTCCACCTCCTTCCATATGAGATTCATGAGATGTGATAGCAAGAAAGGGTCCCTATGCCTATGTCAATTTGATCTCTTTTGAGTGAAGAATCACTTTTTGGCCTTTTAACTAAGGTCAAACGTAGAGAAAAAGCTGTGTTAAATATGAGAGACAAGGAGAGTAGTTAATAGTAATTATTATGCATTATATGAATTATGAATTATATGCATTATTTTTTCACTCATCACTGGGAATTTCTTGGCCCATATGGCACAAAGGCTCTGACTTTTTTTTTTCTTAAACCCAGGATTGTATAAAGGCTTGCTGTCTAGTCCTTTACCTCTTTAGCAGAGTAAATGGCATGGTAGCCACGTGAAGCTGTACTAATACCATGATTCTCCTCTGCTAATCTTTGACAGCTTTGAAACCATGTGTCTCAAGACCATTCCTTTTTGAAAAGCTCACAGGAAGACTTTTGGTCTACCTTTTATGTCAAGTTCTCCATAAAGGAATGGATTCCTGTACACGCTGATTCTGAATCATGTGAGGGTGAGGCATACTTTAATAAAAAAAAAAAAAAAACCGAGGATTTGATGTTTCTGCACCAAGGTGCACACATTTATTTATTTTCCATTGTGGCAACAAGATAAACAAATAAAATTCAATATTTAATGTAGTACAGGTGATGGCAAGACCACAAATCTTGAAGGTATATATCAGGAAAATAATATATATAATATATATAATTTTTATAATATCGACACGAAACTATATATGACTTTGGGAAAAAAAATCATGATTACTCCTGAATACCATGGCATGCACAATATGCAAAGTGAATTTGTCACCCAAGGTACTTTCAAAGCTGAAAGTAAGACGTTTCAAGTCCAACACTTTAAGAAAACTGGAAATACGAAGAGCATGGAGTCAGGCTCAGACGACTGCTCTCTAGACAAAAGGTCAAGAAACAAGGCCATGAACAAAGGCAATGCAAAAAGAGAAAGACTAGAAAGACTAGATGCCCATCACACTTCTTCTTCAGACTCTTGCTCACGTTCAACATTTTTCAGGAGTCCAACTTCTGAGATGCAGACCTTCCTATGTCTAGATTTAACTAACCTGGGGAAAAAGAAAATCATCTCTGGTTAAATGATATTGAGAGTCAAAACTTCAGACAAATATACATCTAAACTGTAACAAATTATAGATTATCCCCACAAATGAACAGAGGCAGTCTCCAAAGGGAAGTGATTTATAGTTAGCTTTCAGGTACCTGAAAATAAGTGTGAACTACAGCAAGGTCTATGTAAATATAAAAGATATGTCTCTCAAATGTATTATGATATTGCTCAGTTACATGCCAGAAAACAAAAGATCATTTGTAAAACAGGCAGAAGGCTCTATTGACTGTGACAAATGTAAATGAAACTGACATTGGAGGAGCATCTTCATTAAACCCACATCTACCTACGGATTGCAAACAGACGTCATCTCCTGTAAAGAAATACATGACATTTCCCTAGGGTGATAGCTCAACTGAATACACAAATCAAGTCTGGGCTGCATTTCTCTTTAAGAAAAATTTCTTCAGCCTGTTTACACTCTGACTTTTACTTTCTCTCTTCCTTTGTCTGGCTTGCTCTGTCCATATATCGTGCTATTCCCTGTGCTCTAGATGCCACACAAAAGCTTCATAAGAGCTTCACCAACATCACCCCATTTTCTGGCCTAACCCTAGCCAGAGTCAGAAGTGATTCTAACCTATAACATTTGACACATCAGTGACATTTGTAGCAAATTGACAGGAGGTCACATCACTCATCTGTGACTAGAAGCTGCCAAATACTCAGCCACCACAAACTGACAATAGCATCTCCAATAAACAATAGCTGAGCAGAATCTCTAACTTCTGTTGATTCAACAGCAAAGAAAAACAGCTCAGTTATTTGCCTTGATTATTGACTACTGATTTTATTCATTTGTTCTGAACACTCCAAGCCAGTACCTTTGCGAAAGGTTGATGTTCTGTAACAGGATAAGGGCTGGGGGGCATTTGCATCACCTTAAAAAAATCCCACACATTCTTTCCATGTAGCACAATACCAATTCATGTAAGATGAAAGGGAATAATCAGTTATATGCCCTTCTTTAGACTTGGGTGGAAAGTAAAACAACTTACTGCTTACTGGGAACGAAATGTTAACATGCCAGTCACTCCCACTACTTCCTGCTCTTTCTGGGTTGTACCTGCTCTTGCTGCAAGCCACTCAGATCAGACACATTCACACCTTTATCAGGTTTTAGGTGTCTATGGCTCATGTGCAGATACGATCCCAGGAGGCAGTGTGAGAGGTGGGACGGAAAAAAAAAAAAAAAGGAACTGGCTTGGTGGCACATACCTTTAATCCTGCCACTCAGGAGCAAGAGGCAGGTGGATCTCTGTGAGTTTGTGGCCAGAAAGTTGTAGGCCAGTCAGAACCACATAGTCAGACTCAAAACAAACAAACAAATAAAAGACACTCAAAACAACACATCCCAAATAAAAGTAAATTGATTAGATAGATAGATAGATAGATAGATAGATAGATAGAGATAGAGAGAAAGATGATAGATACTCAGACATAATTGCTAGTTACTAGAATGGGGAAAATTAAAGAAATGAAGATCAAGACATGTCTCTGATCTTGTTTCATATTCTCATCAATAAATGTCACAAAATGCAGGCCTGATGCAAGAGTTACTTCCCTGAACCTTAGTGCCTGGCGTGTGAACAAACTCCACTTTGCTCTTTACAGCACCTCACATGACTCACTGTGGAAAACATCTCTGGAAATAGGCCTTCTCACTTATAGGCAAGGACTATTGAAACAGTGGTTTGCAGCAGAGGTGCATGGATGGGACACATTACATATGCAACAAGATTCCCAAACACGTATGTTTTACTTACGAGCTTACGTAATCAAGGCTGCAGGCAAGGGGAAGAATGAGGCAACCTTGAGCCATTCTTTTGCAAAACTGAGATATTTAGAGCTATCGCTCAAGGATTTAAGGAGGAGAATTCTATAGTTGAGATGTGCTTGTGTGACACTCATTGTGCTATAGCAGACAAGTTGGATATAATTAATGTCTGACACTTAATGACGTGTGGATAAGCAACAACTTTATAGTCAAACCCTGACTAAAGGAGTTTCAAGGATCCCTATTCTCAAAATTAGGAGTGAATGAATTATCCAGGTGATTTCACTGAAAGATAATACTGAATCTTTGTGATATTTTAAAACGGTTGATCAAGTATGTATCAAAATACTTCAGGGAAAGTTGAACTCTTGGTCTTATCGTTTCAATGTCAATATTAAAGGAAAATTGAGAAACATATAAAATATGATTTCTAAACAAATAATTTATTTAAGTACCTCTGGAATGCAGACCTCAGCTAACAAATGTTCACTGAGCACCTACTATATGTCTGGCAATGTGCCAGTAGGTATGTGGCTATGATCATGATTGTGTCCAACTCAGGGACACAATCTAGCTGGCAGGGAGTACTAACAGGAACTAGTAGTCAACATATGACAATTGGTAGATTACAATATTTAAAGTTACAGTTCAATATGAACCAGAAGAATTATAAAAGGTTTCAAAGAAGAGATGAGCATTTAGTGTGAATATGCCAGGCAAAGGGAACTGTCTAGTCAAAGAGATTAGAAAACCATGTGGTGGGGACTGGGAAAGGTTGAAAAATAAAACTAGAGTTTCTTGTTGCTAGGGACCTGTAAGTGGACAAGCCATTTATTAGGCATCTGAAGGCTTTTGAAACAGGAAGAGACAGTAGTCTTCTCTTGGCTCTGGAGGGGAGCTGACACGAAGCAGAGTTTTTCCTTGCATTCTGGCACTGTTCCTGAAGACTGCCCGGCCCCTAAGTAGATGAGGCTCAGATGTCAGCCTAGAACAACAGGGGGAGAAAGCAAGACTCAGTAGCCCAGCCAGCCTTAACAACGAGCTGAAGCGCATGCTTTAGGGGAGTGCAACAGGACGACCAGAAACAACCGAAGGAGAGAGAGAGCACCTACAGAGGAAAGTGTGACTACCCAAAGCCCAAGAGGGATGAGTGGAAGCTAGAGAAGGTAACAGGTTTGAGTTTCTTTTTCAGTGCCCCAGTGTCACAGTTGCTCTAGTGAAGAGCTCAGGGGAGGAGGGATGAACTAGAACCCATGCCTACGGGATGCAAAGCCATTTATGGCAGAAGTTGACAAACCGCAGGGCCTAGAAATAGCCATCATGTTCTAGGAACCAGGAGAACACACAAGACGTGCAGTATCCTCCATAGTATTATGGATTGTGTCTCCTTATAAGTTCTCAGGAGTTAGTGTTCACCATACTGAACACTAGGTACACATGACTGCAGGTGTAGAATATCAGACTCCATGAAAAATCTGAAGAATTGAGTGTTAGAGTCTTCGTGGCAGTAATTAGGATCAGCTGAGCCCACTGTGCTTTGGTACTGGCTATCCTGGAAGCCGTGGTCATCCTCTTTCCTTCCTACTCATCTTTTGAGCTAACGTTACCTGCCAATTGTGTGAAGCCTTCCTTGTGCAACTGTTTCTCTCTACTGATTCCACTCACTGCACTGCATTTTAATTGTCTACCTCTCTAATTTGCCCTGGCTCCAGGACAAAAAACTATGAAGTAGCCCCATGGGAGGGTCTCTACTTCATAGTTTTATAGCAAATAAAGAGGAAGAGAATATGGACAAAGAGACAAGACCACTTGTTGAGGTTTTACATCTTCAGGAATGTAAGCACAAGATTTCATTTAGGTTCTAGTATCTCTATTTAGTAAACAATAAGATTCATACACATTGTGGTTGAGTAATGAGTCTGAAGTCTTAGCTGATAGGCAGTAGGACTAGTATTCTCAGCAATCTTCTATGTTGCTCCTACCATGCTCAGAGGTGAGATCAGGATTCGTGTATAAAAGAATGCATCATTCAACTTTTAGAAATCCTAGAGTTATTGTCTTATTTAATTTTATTCATATATATTTGTCAAAACAATGGTCCCAAGGTTCTCAAATAGGACAATAAGAGTATGGACCCATGAGTAAGTGGAGACCTCACTGCACGAAGGGGAAGTGGACATTCAGAATAGAGAAGAGTACATGTGAAAAGACAGAGGATCCAGAAGGCATGCTATTGGGTGAGGCATAGGTCCGAGGCAGGGCAGCCACACCACTGAACCACTACAACTTTAAGTCAACATGGACCTTTTTGCTGGCCATTTTTTGTGTAGAGATAACTTCCCAATACTCTAGTCTGTCTTATGAGAAGCTAAGAATAAAATCCTTTTTAATTTGAAGTTCAACACTGTCAAGTCTTGATGGTCATGTGTCAAGGAATGGACCATCAATTAAAAAAAAAAAAGTAACTTACCAGGTGATAAAAGCATATATTGTTCCGATGACGACAAAGATTGATCCATAATGCCAAGAAAAGCACATGGTGAGAAACATTTTATTCTCAATATCTGACAGATTCCATGTGGGTCTTCCACTAAGGGGGTATAGGACAAAACTAATCTGCAATCCAAAACAAGCATGCATTAAAATAACCATATTCTCAAAGAAGGTTCATTTCAAAATGTTTGCTAACTAAGATGACTCCCATTAGAGATATCACAAACACAATGTCAGGTTTTTAATGTACATTTTCAGTGTATATTTTTGAAGAAATACACATATTTCTTCAAGGCATATTTTTGAAGAATCATTTTAAGCATAGTTCAAATTTCAAAATGTTTATCTTTGGCCTTGGATACATTTCTATTTTAGAAATCCTTGGGGCTCTATACTGCACAGCCTCACTC
The DNA here is from genome assembly GCF_030254825.1 of Meriones unguiculatus. Lineage (NCBI taxonomy): Eukaryota > Metazoa > Chordata > Mammalia > Rodentia > Muridae > Meriones > Meriones unguiculatus. The sequence goes on from NC_083364.1 coordinate 58,965,598, forward strand.
TGGTATTTCAAAATCAGACTGCAAAATGCATTTTAATTAAATAGACGCCCATAGAAACGGTTATGTTAAGTGGCAAAAGGCTGGAACTTTCTCCTGAGGATCAGGTAAAACACAAAGATAATAGAAATTATCACATCCACTAAATGCTGTACTGGAAATTCTAGGCAAGGAAAATTAGTCAAGAAAAATAAAGACATTCATTTTGGAAAAAGAAAGAGTAAAATGATCTATAATTACATATAATATAATCTCACGTATAGAAAATCATAAAAAACTTATCACCAAATTATCAGATCCCATGAAGGAGTTTCACATATCTGCAATTTGAAAATCAGCCACAGTCATCACATAAATGAACAATGGAAATCCCACAATAAAGCTTTTTTTTTTTAATGTACTTACACTAGCACTGAGCATCTAAGTGAAGCGCTCAAGAACAACCCTGGAAATATAGCTCTGTGGTGGAACATCTGACTACGATGCGGGCTCTAGGTGCCACACCCATACCTGCACACACACTGAACACACACACATTGACGAGCTTGAAAATGTATACGGCAGAAGCTGCGTAACATCGGTGAAAGAAATCAAGAGCCCAAGAAAATGGAAAACCACCTCGAATTATGGGCTAGATGTCTCAATATTATTGAGACAGCAAAAACACCCAGAGCAACCCGCAGAGCCAAAATAATAGCTATTGAAATCTTAGTAGTTTTTTTTTTCACAGATTTTATTTAGTTAGTTAGTTAGTTATTTAGTTATGTTTTTTGTTTTGTTTTTGAGACAGGGTTTCTCTGTGTAGCCTTAGCTGTCTTGGACTCACTTTGTAGACCAGGCTGGTTTTGAACTCACAGCATTCTGCCTGCCTCTGCCTCCCTGAGTGCTAGGATTAAAGGTGTGAGCCACCATGCCTGGCCATAGACATTTTTTAAAAGAGCTGATCATAAAATTCATATGGAATTGTATTATATCCATTACTAGTTTTTAAAAAGCAAGGGAAAAGGTCACCAAACTGTAGGACTCCCAGCTTTCAGTTTTAAAACTTACTGCTTGACTATAGTAATCAAAACTACTGCATTGATATATTGATAGAAATACAAAGTAATGAAATAGATTAAGAATCCAGAAATAAATCTACATATTTATGATCAATTAGTTTTTTAGAAAGGGGGCAATCAAGAGGAAAGAATTATCTCTTTGAAAATGCTGGCACAACTGGATATCCACATATACAATAGTGAGTCTGGATACCTGTCTCACATCATGTGGAGACTTACTTCACAAGATGGCAAAAGACTAAATATGAGAAGAAAAGCCATTTAACTTACTTAACAAAACACACAGAAAATTTTAATGATCCAAGATTTGATAATGATGGTGCTGAAGCCAAAATTAAGACTTCTGTCACAGTTAAAAACGAGATCTTTCGACTTCAAAATATTCCATCAAGAAAACAGCACGGGAAAATATCTGTAAATTCTACACTTGATAAATACACAATGCTTAAAATATAAAAAGTACTCCTAAAATTCAACCAAAATTTATCTCAGTGGGCAAAGGGCTTCAGGAATCATTGCTCTGGAGGAACTAAGTTTACAACTGATTACTAGGCACACAGTAAAGGAAGCAACAGCTTTAGGAAACAGGGATGGAAAATCAAAACCATAAAGAAAGTCCATGTGTTCTCAAAAAGATACAATCAATAAACAAAAACTGGACTGATTTTTTTGATTTTACGGCCGAGTTGGAATCCTTGTTCATGGCTGATAGGACTATAAACTGGTATGGGCATAATGGTTTAATTGTGGTAGAACTTCAGAAGATGAATATTAAATTTCCATATGATTAAGCACTTTCAATACCATCTTCCCCCATATGGAGATGTGAATATTTAGTTGTGCCATTCAACCTTGGGAGCACATATCTTTTTTTTATTCTTAAGGTAGCATAGCTAAGAGTTTGCCTTCAAGCTCTAGAGGAGACCCCACACTTTGAATTAGCCCCAATAGTAGAAGAATTCACATTTTGGAGACCTTTGTAAGCGTCCTGGAACATTTTTAGTTATTAGGTGTCCATGAGCTTTCAGAGTTTTGAGAGGACCATTTTGACTTAGATCCTGTGTCTTCTAAAATGTCATGTGTGGAAGCATCGCAGTGCAGATGGTGCTGGACCAGTAGCTGAGAGCTTTATATCTTGATCTGCAGGCAGGCAGGCAGTTAGGCAGGCAGCCAGGAAGATAGGCAGAGAGACACTCTGGGACTAATCTGGGCTTTTGAAACCTCAAAGCCCACCAGTGACATACTTCCTCCCAAAAGGCCACACCTCCTAATTCTTCTAATCTTTTCAAACAGTTCCAGTCCTTAATAAATAAGCATTCAAATATATGAGCCTATGGGGGAGTACCATTCTTATTAAAAACCACCACATTCTATTCACTGGCCCCGATAGGCTTATGGGTATATTATAATGCAAAATGCTTTCAGTCCAATTTTAAAAGTCCCCATAATCTATCACAATCTCAACATTGTTTAAAAGTCCAAAGTCTTTTCTGAGACTCATGGAATTCTCTTAACTGTAACTCCCTATAAAATACAAATAAAAATGCAGATCACATACTTCCAACATAAATGACACAGAACATATGTTATCATTCTAAAAGGGAGGAAAGGGAGCATAGTGAGAAAATACTGGATCTAAGTAAATCTGAAAACCATCAGTGCAAATTCCAAATTCTATATCTTTATGCCTTATGTCAAAGTGCTCTTTAGATCTCTAACACACTTCTCTTGAGCTGGTGCTACCCTCAGTATCCAGCTCTCCATGGCAGGTACCCTACAACTCTGGCATCTCCAACATCTTGGGGTTTCCAAGGCAATGTAGGTTTTACCTTCAGAGCTTCATGCAATGGCCTCTCTGGGCCTCCATGCAGGGACAACCCTGACACACACATGACAGCTTTCCTTAGCCACAGTGGAAGATTTCACAACCCCTTTCCTTTATCCCCAGGTTGAAAGCCAGAATCACATGGCCAATGCTGCCAAGTTCTTCTGCTCCATGGGGCTGGAACTTGTCCCCCTCATTCAATTACATTTTCATGAGCTTTCAGTTATTGACGGTGATGCCTAAGCTTTCCTTTTCTTCTCTAGTTGGAAGCTTAGCTGGGTGAGGTCTTGCCTTGAGGCCACCACTCCCTTTATTCCATTTAGCATCAGGCTTTTCTTTAAACTTTTTATCTCCATGAGCACTGGACTTAACTCCATGGCACTTTCTGGTACAACTTTTTTTCTCAGTATGTACATTTTTAATTTCTCTTTGTTCAATTTGCTCCTTTTCATTATATGTTTTCATATGAGTGGTAACTAGTAATCACATGACAGTCAATAAGAGGCTGTCTTGAAATCTCCTCTGTGAATGCCATTAATCTAAAACTCTTCAATTTAGTCTCAGGCAGATTTTTAGAACAAGGGCAAATGGGAGCCACATTCTTGCCAAAATATCACAAGAATGGTCTCTATAAATACAAACATTCTTCCCTCTGAAATTTCTTAAGTAAACCCCTGCAGTTAAAATCTCTCTTAGCACTGTCTTTCATGCTCTTACTAGGATGGCTTAATCAGCTCTGCTTAAAACAACCAACCACTTTTCTACTCCAAAGTACCAAAGTTTTCCTTCCATATTCCTCAATAAAATAAAGTAAAATAAAAAAAGCATGATTAGTCCTGCCATACTCCAGTCCCTGGTACTAACTTCTATCTTAGCCACTGTTCTATTCCTGTGAAGAAACACCATGGCTAAGGCAACTCTTATAAAGAAAAGCATTTAATTGAGACTTTCTCACAGTTTCAGAGGTTCAGTCCATTATCATCGTGACAGGAAGCATGGCAGGAAACATGGCACAAGAGCAGTAGTTGAGATCTTTAGATCCTGATCTACAGGCAGCCAGGAGCCTGGCTTAGGTTTTTGAAACCTCAAAGCCCTCCTCTAGTGACACACTTCCTCCAACAAGGCATACTCACTCCAACAAGGCCACACCTCCTAATCCTACTAATCTTTCAAACAGTTCCACTCCTTGGCAAATAAGCATTCAAATACAAAAGCCTATGGTGTGGGGTGGGGTGGTCATTCTTTTTCAAACCAACAGAAGAGCACTCCAGGTGGTGCTGAGAAAAACAGATGTAATTTTTGAAGAAATGAACACCACTGAAGAGAAACCTGTGCTATACTAGGACAATGGGAGAGGCTTCTGAAGGTAAAAGTTCACCTCTCTGAGGCTCTATCTTCTGAAGAACTAAGTTCATCTGAAGGAAAAAAAAGAAAAAGCTTAAACTGAGGGGCTCTCCATTCCCTGAAGGAAGTGTTTTCCCCAGAGTCAGTACATTGAAACTGATATAGCTGTAGATCGAGGGGCCCAAGTCTGTATCTCAAGCTGGAAGCAGAACTTGGTCACATGATGTTGATTTTGCATACACGGAATACAGAAGATTTAATGAGTAGTGGAGTCTCATTCTATGGTTTTAGAGAACACCCATGGACAGGGTTAGAGTCCCTGAGAGGCCATTATGTGAATCCGTGACCTTGAAGCCTAGGATGCAATAGAGACCCCAGGATATTAAAGATGTCAGAATCAGGCTTTTCTCGGTGTGCTGAGGAAGGCTGCATACACAGAGCAGAGCTAGCTCAAGTGGAGGCTGAGTGTGCTATAATTTTTATTCTCCAAGGATCTGTGTGGTTTCTCTAGTTTCCATTACAACTCATTTCTAGCTTTATTCTTCTACAATCTGATATGATTCAGGGAGTTTTTTGTTTTTTGTTTTTAATAATCTCTTTCTTTCTAAAAAATTTATGTGTGTGTGTGTGTTTGCTTCCTGGTCTGGACATGCAGGACCCACACGCAGGTGCCCACAGGGCCACAACTCCTGGAACTGGAGTTACAGGTGCTTAAGAGCTGCCTGATGTTTGGGTGCTGGGAACTAAAGCCATGTCTACAAGCACAGCAAGTGCTCTTCACCAACAAGCCATCTTACCAGTCCCAATTCTTTGGTATTCTCTAGGCTTGTTTTGTGGTCTATATCCAATCAATTTTAGACAGTTTTGAGAGCTGCTGAGAAGAATATGCATGATATACCTCTTAGATGAATTTTCTGTTGACATCTGTTAATCCAGTTGGTCTGTTAAATAGTTTATCTCTGAAGTTTGGGAGGCCTACATAATGATATGGATAGGGAATTAAAGTCTCCTATTATCATTATATTAGGTCCTATCTGACTTTTCAGGCATTTTAGTGTTTGCCTTGTGAAACTGGGAGGCCCAATAATCCATGAATAAATATTTACAACTGCTAATTTTTTTGAATTGTTTCCTTTACTATGCAGTGGCCTTCTGACAACTTTTAGTTTGTAGTCTACTTATCAGGTATCAAACAGGTCTTCCTGTTTTTTGTTTTGTTTTCTTACAAGTGCAGTATATATTTCCTGGAGACACATACTTTGGTCTTTTTTTAAAGATTTATTTTATTTTTTAAAAATTTTATGTATATATTATGTCTGTGTGTAGGTATGAACACATGAATGCAAGTGGCTGAGGAGGCCAGATGCATCAGTTATGCAGGAGATGGAATTACAGGTAGTTTTGAGTTGCCTGATGTGGGTCCTGGGAATTGAGTTCAGGTCTTCTGCAAGAGCAAGAAACACTCTTAGCCTCCGAGTCTTCTCCCTACTCTCTAGATCTTGTTTTTTTGTTCAGTGAATTAGTTTGCATCTTTTCATTAGGAAGTTAAGGGCATTTTCAACTGAGAGTATTATTGAGTTGAGCTTGCTGTGCCCTACAGTTTTGCTGATTGTTGGGGAGGAAGAAAAGAAAAACAATATTGACAACCATCATGTTACAGAGGAAGGATGGTTGTCCAAGTCTATTCTGTTGAAATATAAGCTACCTTGGGACAACTCAACAATAGAAGTAGAAACCTACACATTCTAAAAGATAAAATTAAACATGATTAATGACTAAAATATGAAATAAAATGAAGTACAGATGCTGTAATTCAGTGTCACTTCTGAGTGATGCTGAATGTGGTATCTCTCACCTTTTTGCTTCACCATTTGTCTCTGCAAGTGAGGGCAAAGCTGCCAGGCTCATTAATTCACACAAGCCAGGCTGGTACATCCACCTGGTGAGACAGGTTTTGATGTAGAACTCCACCTTCTGCTAGAATTATTCAGACTGCTATCTCCCCATCTTCCAGTTAACACTTCCTTATCTAGTGTTTGGGAAATCTTTTTCCATCCGTGTAGGTGGCACTGAGAATGTGTGGAAAGCCTGCCCTCCCATACCTGTCTTTGTCACTAGATAGTGTCTTTCTGGCCATGGACAGACCGAGGCAAGATCCCTGAGCCAGTTTATGCCCTTATTTCTCAGGTTCCCATGGAGTCGGTAGCCTGGGCAGATGGGAGATGGATCCTTCTTGAATAATTTATTCCAGTGTGCCCATAGAGGAATCTCAGCCTTAAGGACCCTATCACATTGTGTCTCCAGCTCCATGGCCGAAGGGGCTCGATGTCTCCTGACTAAACATACCTGGAGCACAGAGGTGAGAAAAACAAGGCATCTCCCAGCTTCCAAACAGTGCAAGTAGTGTGTTGATGTAGATGACTGGCTGATGGATTTTTCTAGCTGTTTCTTTATTAAAATCTCGTGCAGGCTTATTTCTTTCCTCCTTCATCTCTCATAACTAGGGACAGAGTCCCTAAGCATATTTTTACCCTGGTTCCCCTCTTTTGCTGGATCTTACAGAACTCTGATCTAATCTCCCATTTTACCCAGAATCCACGGTTGCTTTGAGAAACTTGCAAACTAAACTGTTTCAAGTAACCTTCATTAAACCATCATTAAAGAATAATAATAAAAAAATTAAAAAGCTACCATTTTAGAAAATGAGTTTACTGGTTGGTCCAAGAGTAGAGGTGTTTACAATGAATTGATCACAAAATGACTTAACTATTTTTATTATTATTTCATGTCAGAGTGACAGGAAACTTGTATTTCCTGGAACCTCACGGCCTAGGGTTTGAAAGCTACATCTATGTCTAAACACCAGGGTGCAGCCCATGAACAGGGGCCATGAAGACAGCTACTATGGAAGCCAACGGACTTTAAGCTAAACTTAAGTCATTTAAGAACATTGTAACTCAGGACCAAAAACTAATAAACCTATTAGGCCATCATTTAAAATGAACAGAACACTTTTATCAGCTGTAGTAATTTATTTTCTACTATAAAATTATAAGAGAAAGACCTATGAAGAATTTTTTTTACTATATTTTGTATGCCACCCCTTCTCCCCCCAAATGTGCTTAGTTTAAAGCTTCACTATTATTAGTTTTCAACTGTAGTTAATTTTTTTCTCTGATGAGGAATAAGCCAGAGTGACATTTTCTATAGCTTACAGTAGGAATTTGATATTGCTGTATATTTTGATTATCTCATTTATGTCAATATGAAAACTCCAAACAAGTGTTTTATCTACAATATCGGGCTTTGGAGGACTACCATGAATGAATCAGTTTGCCATTTTAGAATGGATGTTTATTTACAATAAAGATTTATCTATTTTATGTTATGTGTACGAGTGTTGACCTGCATATATGTGTGAACAGCACTTCCGTGCCTGGTGCCAAAAAGCGACAGAAGGTTGCGAGCCACCAAATGGGTGATGGAAACCCTGGGCCCTCTGCTAGAGTGCCGTCTGCTCGTAACTGCTCAGCCATTTTGTTTTTCTTAATGTCCGGACAAGGATGAGTTACAGTTTGGACTCAAAATCCAGGCAGTTTTCCAGTGAGGCATCTTTGGGACATGGGAACAAATGGAGCTAAGTTATACACAGGAGACAACTATGCGCAGTAAAAAAGAAGCAGCTTCCCCACTGTCTTGTGCTCTGAGGAGGTTGAGGAGAAACAAAGAAGAAAGCCTAAAGTGAGTTTCTGAGTTGCTCCCCCACAAGGAGATTTGGAAAAGACTGTCCTGGAATGATGGGCACAAGGGAGCTTCTTTCTTTTTTGAGTTACATGAAATGGCTTAGTCATTAAGTAAACATGTTTTAAATGCCATGTGATTCGGGAAAGAAACAACTTTTTTATAGGTTAGGAGGGGAATTTCTCTTCTGTCCAAATATGACACAATCATTTCAACGTGAGTTATAAAAAATGACCAGTCTGCATATTTGTCTCATTCAGCTCACATCTCCGTAAGTACAGTTCCAAGAGTCCGAGTGTGCTTTCTCTAATCTGCCTGTATGTAGTTTATGCACTAGTGTGGGCTACTTGTGAAGAAGATGTGGCAAGCGACAAAAGTGGCAGAAAGCAAATCACAATGCAATGCCATTAGCTTAGGAAAGAGATTTAAATGTAAGCGTCCACAATACTGCACATACCAATAAAACACGGTGCAGAAGACATTCCTCTAAGCTGCTAAACATTCTTATTTCAGAGGAATGAAAGCATGAGGATGTAGTTAAACAGTTATTTCCTGTTAGTGTAAATTTACACTGGTAAGAATGTTCATTTTTTTAAAGGGTCCAAGACAATGTTTAGGCTAGACACTTAGTCATGCAAGAGACTAATCTAGACATATTGGTAGGTTAAAAAAAACTTCTAAATAATGAAAAATTTATCCCTAGAGATTATAACCAAATTTTGGGGTTTGTTTTGTTTGGTGTGTGGATTTTTTGTGGTTTTGTTTTGGAAAAACTTTTCAGGAAATGTGAAAATGTTATTTTCGTGCCCAAAGCAGCAGCATTAAGCTGTTCTATCCTTGGTTGAGGTATAATACGGCTTCTCTCTTTAGGTCAAAGAAGAACTAATCAGTAAATATTAGCTAAATATTGATTGATTTTATTAATTGTAATCTTGTAATTCCTTTCTTCAACTCTCTATTTGTTTCCTCCAAGGTTCTTACTGGCTTTTCTTTACATGAATATTAAGTTCAATAGTAAAATCAAACTAGTTGTATGTATGCTACAATTTGAATAATGCTTGGCTTCTCATGATCCTTTAGGTAAAGGCTTGCTCTCCATGCTGTCACTATTATAGGTCATCTAACCTTTAGTTCTAATGACCTAAGGAGTCTTTTAGGCCCTTAGGTCATTAGAGGCCTATCCTTGAAGGAGAACTCTAGAACCCTAGCCATCACCTCTCTCTCACTTCCTAATCCTGAGACAAGTATTCTCTGTATATATTCCTGCTGTGATGTGCTCACTCCCTATAGCCTAAAGCCAAAGGGACTAGAAAAACCATGGATCAAGACCTCTAAAATTATGTGGGAAAATAAACATTTTCTCTCTATAATTGATCACTTTAGGTATTTGATGCAATAATAGAAAGATAGATAACATAAAATCCTATACTGAGCAAAGTGATATATGCCCTTTCAAGCACACAGAGAATTCATATTGACATCATGCTATATACTAAAGGAAGTGTTTGCACCCTTCATATAAAACACGTTCTCTGAACACAATGTGATTAAACTGGAAATGAGTGATATTTAGAAAAGATACACTTTGAAACTTAAAATTGTGTTACTAGACAGAGGGCTCCAAGTCAGTGATAGGTCATAAGAAAGATGCTCATTGAGCTGGAGGCCACATTTTTGGTCCCCAGTGCCATGAAAGAAAAACAAAAACAAACAAACAAAAAACAAAACCTAGAGAAAAAGGAGTTAAAGATAACCTCGTAACAAAGGAAAAAATGAAAATAAGAATTCAACCAATCCATACTAGTAATGTAAAACTCCCACAGACTTCTAGACACGAATCTGAAGAAAATGATCACAGATACCCACAGTGGGACATGGCACAAGAGCCTGGCTTTACCCTAACAGCTGCCCCGGACTAGCGCCTGCAGGCCTCCAGCTCAGCTCTGCTCCGGCCATGCACTTCTATTTGACCTTTGGCCCACACAACTTCAGGCCCTGCTTTTGTCTTGAGTGAAGTTAGATGTTTTAATTTTTTTTTTTTTTTTTTGCCTTTTCTTTTTAAATTTCTTTTTTCCTTTTCCCCTCTTCTTTTTCAAATCCCTGCCGCCATGGATCTACCTTATATGTCTTTGCTATGTGTTCAGAACAGAGACTACGCACTGAAGTGTAAGCTCACTGTGTCAACTTGACCAGAACTTTGCTCTTGGGAAAACAAAAACAAAAACAAACAAACAAACAAACAAGAAATACACCATCTTTCCTTTTGACCACTGAACATATATGCATGTGGGGAAACACTGCAATTCAGTGTACACTAGCTCTTTCTGTGCCATCCTCTTTACTCCATTTAGGTTCCCCGCGGTGGGTTAAGACCCTATGTAAGCTAGCTATAATCAGGAATTGTCTGCTTGATCACCTTACAGAATATTTACCATATTTATCATAAGGCACACTTCAAACTAACATGTGAACCTAGCCCCATCTTACCCTAGGTCTTTGCACCACACGCTCTTCTACCTTCTCCCGAGTGTGAATGTCACACCATCCTACCCCGTTTAAAACATTGCACTTCTCTCTTTGGCAATCCTTTATCAATCATGGGAAATTCAAGCCCCCAAAATAGCTTTATTACCCAAAATCCTGGAACTCTAGTGACTAAAAATCTCCTTAAAGTCTTGCTCAATCAGACAACGTCCTTGCCTCATCCTAAACTACCTGAGATTTGGGATTAGAGAACTCTAGATTTAGATCCTGCTTATAGTACTGTTTGTGCATGAGGAAATAGCTTGTTCTTGCTCAAGATACCTGTAGGCAAATTAGAAGTGATAATACCTAACCTCTGGATTGCTGTGAGTATATGGGGAATACAATAAAACAAAATGGGCTCTACTTCTGAGCCACACCGCCAGCCCCTCACTGAGGAATTCTAGGCCGGGGCTCTAGCCTTGAGCAAGGTACCATTCAAGGCCAGAAATGCAGCTAGAAAAATCTGGAATTAGAGGAGTTAATGAGCCATGAGTGCTAAAAACAAAATCTTTGTCCTCTCTAAAGGTTCACCACTGAGCCATCCTGTTAGCCCCATACTGTTCACAAAACCCTGAACTTCATTCTGCATCACAGACACCATGACTTGTTGCTTCCCTTTCCTCTCTGGTCCTGCCATTCCTCCCACCTTCTGGTCCCCTTTCCATTCCAAAATCTCTCCCTTACTGTATTATATACAAGATAAAACATGAGATAATTGTTTTCTGAAAAAAAAAAAAACAACTATAAGATAAAATAAGATATACATAAAACCTATATGATGGCCATCATAGTTGTCTCTCATTAAGTGTCCTCTGTCTTTGGCTTTCATATACTTCTTGAGCTTATGACCCATTAGGCTATTGTAGTATGATCAATCGCTTAAAAGCAGAATTATCAGCCTGGAGTTCCTACATAAAGGACAAATGGATCTGTTGTGAAAGAATACACAACCTACTTCCTCCACAGCAGCTCTGATGGCATTCTCACTATAACCACCAGGTTACTCCAAGAACACCATTTCTGTGGCTCTCACAGAATAGAAGTATCGAAAGCAAGTGCTTCATCGATTAAGACAAGAAACTGCAGATAAGTGGCACCAGGTCTAATAGCTAGAAGTCCTACTCACCTGCCAGAACCAGGTCCCTTGTAGTATGATGAGACTGGAGCGCAGGACCTCCAGAAGTACATTGGTTTTCATGAGGAACTCCATGAAGGTAACCAGACCCGCCACGATGGTAGTGAAGACCAGAAGTTGGTGCACAAAGATATCCAGCATCTCCCGACCGTGTGTGTGGTTGAAGAAGATAAAGGCTAATAGAGGGGACACATATATTTTTCTGATAAAAACCAAAGGCTTCCCCCTGTACCACTCTCTTTCCACAGAATTTTATACAAACAAAGCATTGTCCCAAACAGCAAATCCCTCACTGGTTTCCATAGAAATGTACTTTTGCTTTGGGGGAAGGTAAACATTGTCTCTTAGAAAGAGAATCTTTGAATTCTAACCCCACTTGCCCCTTTCTCCAACCTTTGTTTTCTCTTTTAACATACCAAAAAAAAAAAAAAAAAGAAAAAACCTCAACTATTGTTCAAAGAATTATCTATGTAAAATAATATATTGTAAACATGACTGTGGTGGGGAGCTATAATTATTGTGAATGTACAGATGAATGAGCTGAATTCAAAGCCTCACTTTCAGGGATTCAGCAAGCATACTTCAATTATGATTATTGAACACTTGTTTGATCCCTCTCCTTTTGATAATCTGAAAGAGCAGCTAAAAGAAACATCTTGTTATTTTCATTATCTTCTCAGAATTAGGAAGTCATTTCTTAGATACTACACAACACATTTGGGCACAGTTTGTGTTTCTGATATCGGAAAAGCTCATTAGAGGTTGGTAGACATTTTCTATTGTGAGTGGTTGCTTTAAGTAATTCGTGACTTCTACTCCAAGGTCATCTTTCACTGCTGACAGTGAAAAGAACGAAGGGCTCCAAAACAACCGAGAGGTAAGTGCCCACTGCAGATGACTTAAAAACAAATATGAAATGCGAATAAGGCTTTTTGAGTGGCTGTGTCTGCCCGATCTATTAAGTTAAGCTGTAAAGATGGAAGAAAGGCGGTACCTCATCTAGGAGAGCCATCAATTCAACTATGACCCAGACAGCCCTGCCAATCAAAGGCACACACACACACACACACACACAAGATGTGGGGTTTTTCTTCTACCATGCCACACCACGGTTAAGGTTAGGGTTAGAGTTGCTAAAGAACTACATCAATGCCCACCGACCAACAGAAAAAGAACAGAAAACATATTGCTTTCATACTTACACTCCACAAAGATGGCATTTGATAACATTAACTTGCTTAAGGAAAGAGGAAATAAGTTGGTAGTGAAACATAAGATCTGTGCTACACCCTGTAGCCCAAAGAAGAAGTACATGGTTGTGTGATGCCACTCCAGAAGCAAGTACCACTGGCCATCTTTATACAGGGTGAGAAAGGGTCCTCCCGAAGTAAACTGCTCCCCAACCATACCTGAGGAAGAAAATATCACAGTTTTAGCAAGCCTCTTCTTAACTCTACTCTGTGTGTGGGAAGACAACAGGAACATGTGGTCAATGCTTACTCCAACCTTATGACATTGACTCCTCCCTCGGAGTTTCCTCCAAAAGCCTAGAGATAGTGATCGGGACTTGATTCAAAAGTTTAGAGGCTGGTTTGGGTAACCAGCTTTATCTACATATACACAAATGAGCCAAGCAACTGATTCATACCCTTAACACTGGTAATTTTTATTTAACAATTGTTTCTAATTTAACGACTCCTTTGAGGTTTAGATTTATGATATGTGTCTTATCAAGGATTATTACTTTCTTTCTAGATACTGCAATCTTAGGCAGCTTTTTCAAAGTAGGGTGTTGTCCCTGATTCCTGATAAAACTGATAAAGAATTTAGCTTTTTCCCCAACTTCTGAATAGATGGTTCATGCAGCCTCCACATATAGCTACGTATTCATGGAGACAGTTTATTTCCCTAGAGACACTGTCTTGTTAACCTCTAGAATGGGCAAGAAAACTCCTCTCTTTGGAAGTGGTTACTCTGCAATTTCATGGTCATGACAAAGTCCTACTGACGTGAATGAAAAGACTCATTAAGAAAATTAGAAGTGCTACCTTAAAAAAAAAAAAAAAAAGGAGCGGAGCGGCTAAAGCAGTACTGTAAAAATGCAAAACCTTCTCATAAAATGTTCACTAACAAAGGGAAGTTACTTAAGTTAAAAGTTACCAGCACTCTGTCCAATTCAAGAAACAAAGTGTATAAACATGGAGCAAGATATCCTTAAGCCTTGACTCTATCATCCCTCAGCAATGACTTGCAACTGAAGATTTCCCATAATCATGTCACTGTTTTAGTATAATTTACAAAATGGATTCTCACAGAGTTTACTCTTTGAAGGAACAGAACATCTATTTCATAGGCTCTAACTTATGATACAAAAGGAATTCACCTGACTGGATATGCAAATTAAATACTGACTCATTAAGGATTAGGTTTTCATATAATTATGAAATGTCACATTCCTAAGATTGCGACACTTGTAAAACATAATTGGGATGAGCACTAAAAGACATATTAATACAAAATTCATTTAGCATATCTAAATCTTTTTTAAATAAATTTTTATTTTTTATATTAATTACAGTTTATTCACTTTGTATCTCAGCTGTATCTCCCTCCTTCATTCCCTCCCAATCCCACCCTACCTCCTTCATCTCCTCCCATTCCCCTCTCCAAGTCCACTGATATGGGAGGTCCTCCTCCCTTCCATCTGACCCTAGCGTATCAGATCTCATCAGGACTGGCTGCATTGTCTTCCTCTGTGGCCTGGCAAGGCTGCTCCCTCCTCAAGGGGAGGTGATCAAAGAGCCAGCCACTGAATTCATGTCAGAGAGACAGTCCCTGTTCCCCTTATTAGGGAACTCACTTGAATACTGAGCTGCCATGGGCTATATCTGAGCAGGGGTTCTAGATTATATCCATGAATGATCCTTGGTTGGAGTATCGGTCTCAGAAAAGACCCATGTGCCTCTATGTTGCTCTAAATCTTGTATTGAATTTATTTGTTGTTGTTCATGAAATACTGAAAAGGAGAAAACATAACAGAGCCAGTCCCTACTTACCAGTAAAAGCCATGATAATCACGACAACTCCTTCCCATATCTCTGCTCGACGTAATAATGTTTTGGAACTAAGGTAGCAGGTCTTAGTTTGCTTTTTGTAGACATATTTCAGGATACCCTTTGTACACCACCAAAAGCCCATTATAATGAAGAATGTTCCAGGGAGAGCATGACCTCTGAAACTCCCCATGTCCTACAAGGATCAAAAATAGACATTTCATTTAAACCCAGCAGAAATATTTCATGCCGCTACTGAATATATTGTGTGTGATGATCTATACGTATACAGTAGATATTACCATAAGATTGACAAGTAAAATTAAAATAAATTTTAATAATTTAATAAATTTTCAAGTAAAATTAAATAGAAATTTGCATTTGTTTAACATCCACCATGTATTAACCACCATGTCGAGTGTTTTACATGCCATCCTTAACCTAACTTTTGAAATATACCTACAGATGAGAACTCGCTACTCAAATTTCAGCTGAGACCTAGGTTTGGGGAAGTTAAATGACTTGCAAGGATCTTATAATTGATAAGCAGATTTTTTTTTTTTATTTCTTCAAGACACAGTATGTATAATAGCACACACTTACACTTTACGCATAAAGCAAAACAACATGAAGGTTTGGGAAAGTGTGTTTAATTTGATACTGCCTATAGATCTTTAAGTACGTAATTTTAAAGGATCAAGAATTATTAAAGACAAGTAGGATTCCTGAGCTATTTGTACGTTCTTTGGCATACTAGGCAGGCTGCATTTGCTATGTTTCTAATTCCGGAGAGTTGCCTGACCAAGGATTTGGTTCATGCCACGTTCAAGCTGAGTCACCTAAGTCTACTTGAGAACCTTAGCTCTCCTCTTGCTTCAGCTACTTCGGCATGACACCTCCAGTGCACAAAGATGGTCAGCTAGCCTGATGCAGCTGTGTGTGTGTGTGCGTGTGTGTCTGTGTGTGTCCCTTTATTAATGTAGATCACTGAAACTTTGAGGTTTACATTTACAACAGCATAGCCTGATAAACACCGACCCAAATCACATTACAAGTTTTCCTCACATTCTTGCCACACTCTAACAAACAGAAGTGCCTCTCAGGTTTCAGTCTGGGGTACAAAACAACCTTGAAAAATGTGAGTTTCCAATTTTGGGGGAAGTCTTTCTTTCAAACATATTTATTGTACTATCAACAGAACAGCGAAGGAAGAGTCCAAAATTATCCTGCAAATCTAACAGTAGGTCAGATCCAAGCAAGCTCACAAAAGAGAATTTCATGGTATTCCTAGTCTAGGAAACTAGAACCTTTATTTCTTTGAGCAATATTTCTACCGGGCCTCTTAGTTTAGGTTACTCCCCTCTGACTTAAAGGGATGATGTAAAGGAAATGGATGCTGACCCACATACTGCATCCTACATCTACAATCAAGACCCCGGAAGCTCATTTCATGCACCCTTTAGTCATCCGAACTTTCCAAGAGTCAGACTACATGACACATCTCTAAGTTAGGACAGGTTCTGACCCTGACTCTCTGTGCTATAGTTTGGACCATGTACTTTACTTAACATGTTTAGGACGTCCGAACCGTAGTTCTTTGTCAGTAAAAAAAGCGGGTAGACCTTGAAGATGCATGGAATTTCATCTCTGACAAGCTTCCACTTAGCAAGCTAACCAGCAGCATGCTGTTGATTCCACCTGTCTGTCTGGTGGAGACAATCACATGAGCTATAATCACACAAGTGCTTCTGCACAGAACTCAGAAACACACACACCCAGCATATACATTTTTAAAGTTTTCTCTTTGTTTTTTTAAGGAAATAATTCCATATGATTTAGGGATCTTGAAACACTCTGTTATTTCTTAATATAGGAAAGTTTGTTTGTTTGTTTTTTAATAGGGGTTTCCAGAGTCTTAAGATTTTAGATTAAAACTAAAAATTTTTTAAATTTAATATCAAATAAAAACAACACATATGTCAAGAATTAAGAGAATGCTTAAAGAATTGAAAATACAGCCATTGAAAATACAGTTTTCAAATAATAAGTAACATATTTAGTAAAACTAAAAGGATAAAAATGAGGAGAGGCATACCCTTCATACATCATACTCCCCCCAATAACTACTAAAAATAATTTAAAAATTTAAAAAGCATATTTTTTAATGAGAGGAGGGGCTTGTATTCAGACTAAGGAGACATGAATACCAACTTAATTGCTTGTTACTTATGCGGTTTTTGTTAAGTTACTTAACCTTTGAGTGTCTGAGTTTGCACCTTTGTAAAATGGGATGAATAATAATACCTGCATCTAAAATAATTACCCCATATCACTATCAAACAATGAATTCTGTCCTCTACCTTCAAACCACTAGAGCAGTGGTTCTCAGCCTATGCATTGTGACCCCCTTTGGGGGTGTTGAATGATGTATTCCCAGGGGTCACCTAAGACCATCAGAGATATCAGGCACTTACATTACGATTCAAAGCAGTAGTAAAACTACAGTTGTGAAGTAGCAATAAAAATATTTTTATGGCTGTTGGCCACCCCTAAATAAAGAACTGTGATAAAGGTTTGCAGTGTTAGGAAAATGGAGAACCACTGTACAAGAGCAGAAGAAACTCGAACCTAATAATATCAGAAGCTTCAGCATTTTAAAATGCCTTTAAAAGGAAGTGACATAAGATGAAAACCAAACAAAAGGTAAAGAGAAATGGCAGGTGTGAAAGAATGGATGGCTGCTCAAAAGTGAGCTGATCTAGGATGACACCAGTGGGCAAGCAAAAAGTGAATGCAGAAAAGCCCATGAGGCCTCAGTCCTGCTCCAAGAACTGCAGGCAACAGAGGAAGGCTGGGGACAGAACAGATGGGCTTCCCCTGGGAAGAGCACAGCACTGATTGCTCAGTGCCGAATGGTCAGCTCTGAAAACATACACACAAGAAACATTACACGGACTGAACAGGTCCATACACACCTGGCATATATATTTGGGGATATATATGGACATATATAGACCTCTATGTGTATAACAACAGTTAGTAAAAAGTGAGGCCATAAATTTGAAGGAGTGGAAGGGTTTTGAGGGAGCAAATGGAAAGGAGAAATGCTGTAACTGTATAATAATCTCAAAAGTAAATAACTTTTAAAAATTTTAAAGAGAACATGAATAGCTATCTCTGCTTGAATACTGACTACTGAAAACCAAAAGGCATCTACATAATTCTTTTGTCAAGCCTAAGTGTGTAGCTATCAACTCTTCTTCTGCTACTGTCATGGAGAGTCATTGTGGTCTTCCGTGGTATTTAAATAAATTCCTCAAAAGTGGAGACTGTAAATGTACACTGCCACTTCCTTCTAACCCTAAGATAATGGCACAGAGGGACATACAGGGCAGGCTGTAGTTGCTTTCATGCTTTAGAGCTGCTTAGTGCACTGAACACATCAGTAGAAGAGCAATAGTTAACATAGAATCTTAAAACGTGTAACTCTTAGTCAGACAATCTTCCTGACTCGCCTCTTTGTTGAGTGCAAGTGGGACCATTACCCCTTAGTCCACTGCTAGGGTGTAATAAGGAATGTAATAAAGGAGGAGTCACAAAATGCTTCTAGTGTACATCGGATGATCACAGTGGGGAAAGAAATGAGTTCCTGATTCAGTCACAATGCCACTGTTCTCTTGTTCCAAAACAATTTGATAATTCAGATGTTGCCAGCTTTAGAAGACTCCGCAAAATAAAGACCCAACACTTCTGATATTTGCCTGGCAGAAGGTCCCAACACACAGTCATTCCTAGCAATTAAAATGGCAATAATTTCACTTATGTTCATGGCGGAGAGAAAACTTGCCCACATCCTCAAATACATATCTCTTGGCTTTTATCTCAGAAAAATCATTATCTATCAATCTTTTTGCTGCTTCCTAATCTACGGATACCTGCTGATGTAACTTGTTGCTTGGAAAAGCCAAGTACAGTAGCAGAGTCTGGTGAGCTCTAAACCCCTAAACTAAGCACCTTCATCATGGGACCTTCTTTCTCACTCACAAAGTAGAACTCACAAGGTAGCCAGTTGTAACCATGGGAACAGTAAATTAAGAGAACCTTCCTCTTGATCTTTATTGATTCTATCTGCAAGTTCAATCACTGTCCTCCAGATATGGTTCATTCTATAATTCAGACTCTTCCCCCATCCAAATATACCTATCATTCCAAACAACATCAAATCTTTTTCTTTTGGATGAAAAAACAAAACAAAACAAAACAACACCTTCTTATATCCCACTGCATCATTTTTGTTGACTATAACACAGACACACACACACACACTTACCTAGCACCAAAAAGAGATATGTTTTAAAATTCTAATACTTAAGAGACAATATTATATTGTTGTAAAGCAAGTGTGTTACAGCCACGCAAACTACAGACTTGCCCTGTAAATAGAAAGAAGGGAAACTCAGCCAAGAGTAAGATATTTTTCAATTTTCTCAGTAGAATCACAAAGAGCTCATTTCAATAAAAAGTGAATATTAATATGAGAAAGAACATAAACTACATTTTTTTCTAGAGCTACCACTAAAAAAGTATTTGTCTTACTAATTCATATTTCAGGACACACTTGTAACTTCTATTTCACTCACATAAACTCATACACACACAGCAACTATTTCTTGAACATCACTTTGCTACTGGCCTCATTCAAAGAAACTGATACAGGCATATGTTGCTTTGAAATTCCTTAATTCTCCATCATTCCACATCAGCAGTTTACCTCCCCAATGTGAACTCTTTTTTTTAAAGAAATTTTCATAAATTATCCTTACCTTAACCCTGTGCTCAAAATCAAGTCTGAGTCAATTGTCTTCTCTCCAGAATGTATAATGGTCCCAGAGTCCGAAAGGAAAAGCAGCTGTTGAATGCCTCTAAATCTAACACTGCCTCCTCCTGTTGCTTTGACACTAAGCCTATGTGCTTATCTTTCCAGCATGAAGTCAAGCAGTTAAGTTTCAGATTGTGTCATAGTATATTTAAGTCCAAGTAACACACCCTTCTAAACATACTGCCTCCCACCTGCCGGGCTGCTGGCCTGAACCACGCGCTACCTGCTCTGTGGGTCAAATAATCTCTTTTTCAGGACATAGAGACAAGGAAAAGACAAGAATAATAGATATAGCAATGATATTTAATTGTGTGCTTGAAGTTCCTCAGAGGTAAACCAGTTCCTATAATGTGCAGTACTGCAAGAAAGAGATTGCCACAGATTGTCTGTGATTGAGATTGCCTATGATTGAGTCATAGACAAATTGAAGCTATAGGAATAGAAACTACTGTAGGTCAGCACTACAGCTCAAAGAATATGGAGCACTAGCCGAGCGTCTACCTGTATTGCACCATACCATCTCAGGTTCTCAGGATACCTACTGGTAATAGACATAGCTCCTGCTCACACCAGAAAGGAGAAAACAGCAACTGAAGAACTCCATTCCTTACTAACAGGTCAGTTATAAGTTTTTATGACAATTAAGATGCTGGCACACATAAAATTGGGATAAGGTTTCATTCTAGAAGGATAAATAGTGGAAAAGGGTCACTGTAAGGAATGAAGTGAATGAATGACCCATGGTAAGCAGGATACAGGGGAGAGATGGCATTCTTAGAGAGTGAACTAAGGGGAACTTTTAAGTACCATTTGCAGAAATGTAAAGTAGTGTGCCCATCATAGAAAGCCACATGGCTATAAGATTCGGTAATTCCACACTACGTAAATATTCAAAGGAAATAAAATGAAGTAAAATATACATAATAAAATAAAGAAAAAATAAAAATAAGTGTGTCAAAGAGACAGGTTCACTCAAGCTCACAATAGCTAAGACATGGAATTAACCTAAGCATTCTTCAACATATGAATGGATAAAGATGGGGCTGAAGAGATGGCTCAGCAGTTAAGAGTGCTTGCTGCTCCAACAGAAGACCAGAGTTCAATTCCCAGAACAAACATCAGGCAGATCATAATCACCTGTAATTCCAGTCCAAGGGAATCTGACTCTCTTTTGGCCTCTATGGGCATTTGCATTTATGTGCACATACTGGTACACATATACAAAGAGATCAATAAAATAATAAGTGAAAAATGTTTATGCACATATACACAGCCAATACTACTCAGATGGAAAAAAAATCCAGTCACTTGCAGCAACATGAATGACTTCAGGCGATTTCATGGTTCAGAAAACAAGATAGATATAGAAATAAAAATAACTCACAATCTCACTTATTTGTGGAGTACGAAGAGGTTGACTCTATAGCAGTAGAAATGAAATAGAGGCTCCTAAAGCCTTTTTACAAGGGGGGTAAAGAGGGATGAATTCAGATAAAGACTGGTCTGTGGGTACAAAGCTACTTCTAGGGAAGAAGAATTTCTGATCATTTACTGCCCAGAGGGAGAATCAATTCAACACTAAAGCATTAAACATTTCAAAATAGCAAAAAAACAAAACAAAACAAAAACAGTTTTGAATATTGTGCCACAAAGAAT
Source organism: Meriones unguiculatus (assembly GCF_030254825.1). Taxonomy (NCBI): domain Eukaryota; kingdom Metazoa; phylum Chordata; class Mammalia; order Rodentia; family Muridae; genus Meriones; species Meriones unguiculatus. Next base: position 58,986,815 of record NC_083364.1, read on the forward strand.
GACAGCTAGATGAGGTGATGGATGTATAAAATACACTGATTTGATTTTTGTATGTTTACATGGATCAAAACACGTTTTTCATAAATACATACAATTTTCAATTAAAAACAAATAATAATAACATAGGATAAAAACCTTTTAAGAAGAATGGGAAGAAAGGGTTGGGGAGAAGACTGAGCGGTGAAAGTGCCTGTTGCTAAGGCTGATGACCTGAATCTGATTCCTGCTACCCACACGGGAAACAGAAAGAAATGACCCCTGAAAATTATTCTTCAGCATTTATACATGCACTGTGGCACACCCACACACAGACACCCACAGCAAAATAAACACATTAAATTATTTTAAAAGTAACAGGGGAAGTTACACAAGTTCTAGCAGATGCCTAATCTGATCATAGGATCAAACTCCAATGTTTCCAAATATTATTGAGTAATTCTGTTTTGATTACTCAAACCTTGACAGTTCTTGGAGAAAAAATAAAGACAATATACTTTTCTCTGCATAGTGTATACAGCGATAAAGGAATATTTAAACACATTTATCTTATTGTCAGATGCTTAATCTTTGAAAACTTTAGTGGAAGTTCAAATAGCTCCATACAGTGTCTTAAAGGTTCATGTCCCAGTGTTCTGAACATAATTTCCATATCTTCCTAGTCCTGGTTTCCCCAGTCAGAAGGCTTACATGGCTTCATTCCACTTACTCCTCTTTACAGACGAACTCAATACATTGTGGACACCAAATGCCTATTTTGATACAGATATATCAGGTCAACCAACTTGCCCTAGTTCTTTAGCCCAGGCTTGTGATCTCAACTACATGGGAGCCTGAGGCAGGAGAGCTGTACATTCAAGGGCAGTCTGCACAATTTAGCCAGACCCTTTCTCAGACTAGACTATAAAACAAACAAACAACAAAACAAACAAACAAACAAAACAAAGAAATAAACAGGGTAGGTAGGTCTAGAGGGCATAGCTCTGTGGTAGAGCACCAAGCAAACAATAGCAGTCATGAGAAGGACCCAAGCTGTGCTGGCTTGTTTTCTATTACTATGATAAATGCCAGGGCCAAAAGAATGTATTATCTAGTACTTAGCTTATACATCTCAATCACAGTTGATTATTGAAGGAAGTCTGGGCAGGAACTAAAGCAGGAAGAGAGGCAGGAGTCATGGAGAAACTGCTTACTGTTTTGCTTCCTCTGTCTGGTTCAGCCTGCTTTTTTATACAACTCAGGACCACCTGCCCAGGGGTGGTATCTCCCTCACTGGGCTGGGCCTTCCTACATCAATAAGAAAGAAACTACACCCTTTACAATAGACACAAATAACATTAAGTACCTTGGTATGACTCTAACCAAGCAAGTGAAAGACCTGTATGAAAAAAAACTTTAAGTCTCTGAAGAAAGAAATTAAAGAAGACATCAGAAGGTGGAAAGATCTCCCATGCTCATGGATTGGTAGGATTAACATAGTGAAAATGGCTATCCTTCGGATGGCATTCTACAGATTCAATGCAATTCTTGTCAAAATACCAACACAATTCTTTACAGAACTTAAAAGAACAATTCCCAATTTCATATAGAAAAACAAAACACCCAGAATTGCTAAAGCAATCCTGTACAAAAACAGATCTTCTGGAGGTATCTCCATCCCTGATCTCAAGCTGTACTATAGAGCAACAGTAATAAAAACTGCATGGTATTGCTATAGAAACAGAAAGGTGGATCAATGGAGTCAAATAGAAGACCCCAGAAATAAACCCCCACACACTTATGGATACTTGATTTTTTTTACAAAGAAGCCAAAACAACACAATGGAAAAAAAGATAGAACCTTCAACAAATGGTGCTGGTCTAACTAGATGTCTACATGTAGAAAAATGCAAATAGATCCATATTTATCACCTTGCACAAAAGTAAAGTCCAAGTGGATCAAAGACCTCAATATAAAACCAGACACACTATACCCGTTAGAAGAAAAAGTGGGGAAGAGCCTGGAACTCATTGGCACAAAAGACAACTTCCTGAACAGAACACCAACAGCACAGGCTCTAAGAGCAACAATTAATAAATGGGATCTCATGAAACTGAAAAGCTTCTGTAAAGCAAAGGATACTATCATCAGAACAAAATGACAGCCTATATATTGGAAAGTATCTTCACCAACCCTTTATCTGACAGAGGGCTAATATCCAAAGTATATCAAGAACTTAAACAAACAAACTAAGTAATCCAATTAAAAAATGGGGTACAGAGCTAAACAGAATTCTGAATAGAGGAATATCGAATGGCAGAGAAACACTTAAAGAAAAGATCAATTTTCTTAGCCATCAGGGAAATGCAAATCAAAATGACCCTGAGATTTCACCTTATACCCATCGGAATGGCTAAGATCAAAAACTCTAGTGACAACACATACTAAAAAGAATGTGGAGAAAGGGGAAGCCCTCCTTCATTGCTGGTGGGAATGTAAACTGGTACAACCACTTTGGAAATCAATCTGGTGCTTTCTCAAAAAATTAGGAATAGTGCTACCTCAAGATCCAGCTATACCACTCCTAGGCATATATCCAAAGTATGTGCTCAACTATACAACAAGGACATTTGCTCAACCATGTTTGTAGCAGCTCCATTCGTAATAGTCAGAAGCTGGAAACAACCCAGATGTCCCTCAATGGAGGAATGGATACAGAAATTGTGGTACATTTACACAATGGAATACTACTCAGCTATTAAAAACTAGGAAATCATAAAATTTGCAGGCAAATGGTGGGATCTAGGAAAGATCATCTTGAGTGAGGTAACCCAAAAGCAGAAAGATACACATGGTATATACGCACTCATAAGTATGTATTAGCCATATAGTATAGGAAAAACCTACCAAAATCTATACTCCTAAAAAAGCTAAACAACAAGGAAGACCCTAGGGAAGATGCTCAACCCTCATTGAGAAGGACAAACATGACAGACATTGGAAGCAAGAGAAGACAGGGAACAGGACAGGAGCCTACCACAGAGGGCCTCTGAAAGACTCTACTGATGGAGGTATCAAAGCCAAGGTGAAGACTCATAACCAAACTTTGTGCAGAGGGCATGGAATTTTATGAAAGAGGGGAGAGATAGAAAGACCTGGAGAGGACAGGAGCTCCAAAAAGAGACCAACATAACAAAAAATAAAAAAAAAAAACAAAAAACAAAAAATACCCCCAAAACAAGCAAACAAACAAACAAACAAACAAACAACTGAACCCTGAGAGCCCTGCAGAAACTTTTGCCCCAACTAAGGACACTGCATGGAAAGGACCTAAAACTCCAGTTCAGATGTAGCCTATGAACTTGGTATCCAAGTGGAGTCCCTAGTAAGGAGAACAGGGGCTGTCTCTGGCATGAACTCAGTGACAAGCTCTCTGAATAACTCCCCCTGGGGGGTGCAGCCTTGCCAGGCCTCAGAAAATTACAATGCAACCAGTCCTGATGAGACCTGATAGGCTAGGGTCAAATAGAAGGGGAACAGGACCTTCCCTATCAGTGGACTAGGGAAGGGGCATATGGGAGAAGAGGATGAGAGAGTGGGATTAGGAGGAGACGAGGGAGGGGCCATATCTGGGATACAAATTGAATAAATTATAATAAATGATAATAAAAAATTTTTAAATCATTAATCCAAAAAAATAAAAAAGTCTCACAGACATGCTTACAGGTCAGTCTGATGGAGGCAATTCTTCAAGTGAGATTTCCTCTTCCCAGATATGTCTGGGTTTGTGTCATTGACAAAAAAACCAACCAGCAGAAAAACAGAAACAAAACAAAACAAACCAACAAAAAACCATTAGCCTTGACAAGTGGTACATTTTCATTTACTTAGGAAGCTGAAGCAAGAGGATTATAAGTTTAAAGCTGAGTTCAGCTATAGAGTAAATAAGAGGCCAGCCTGGTAAACTCAGTGAGATCCTTTCTCAAAATCTAAAACAAATAAGGGGCTACAGATATAGTGTGGTCATGGAGTACTTGCTTATATGTATTTGAGGTCCTAGATTCAATATACAATATGATAACAAACTAACTAACATAACACAGAAACAAACAAAAATAGTCGCAAGCAGGAAATATGTGATCTAGTAGAAACGAGTACACAGATTACTCTAAACCATCAACGAATATATAAAAACGGGGACAAAGAAGGAGCAACATTCTGACTGTAACTAACCTACGGAGCTAGTGGCCCCCAGCTTCTTGGTAAATAGGTCTCATTTCCTCTCTCGGTGTTAAACCTATGGCAAGCAAGAGCTGTACTTCTCAGGACACTCTGTATCTAACTAACAATTAGAAACAGCCAATGAGCAATGTATGAATCTATTTCTAGGTCGGAGTAAAGAGTGGAAGCTTGTTAGCAAACACAGGCTCTGTTCTTCATGAGGAACTACGCCTCTTGCTGCCACCACCACCTGTAGGGTTCAACTCCAGCCTCTTCAGTGGTCCAGAACAACATTACCCAGAACCTCCCCTGAGGACTAAGACTGCATCGCTGATCTTCCTTCCCCTGAGGATAGCCTCTTCTTAGAGTGAGCATGTACCAATGTTCTGCCTCGACAACATTCAGTCATTTGAACTACTGAGCTTTCAATCATTTATCCAGGCCAATATATCCCCCTTTACTGATGAAGTATACATTTCTCCTTTAAACAACCTCTGTAATACAAATACCAAGAGCACGACCCATGAGAGAAAAAGGTGTGTTGGTTAGACGTCATTAAAACTAAATACTGTCTATGTAAAAGTACTAAAAGAACAGAAGGCATGGCACAGAGAGAAAACACTTAAAAAACAAACCTGACAAGGGAGCCTCCCCTATCAGTGGACTTGGGGAGGGGCATGGGAGGAGATGAGGGAGGGAAGATAGGTTTGGGAGGAGATGAGGAGGGGGCTACAGCAGGGATACAAAGTAAATAAACTGTAATTTGTAAAAATATAAATAAATTTTTAAAAAGTGGAAAAAAGAATTTGTCTCTAAAATATATATATTTTTTAAATTTAGGATTCAACAAGAGAAGGTAACTAAACTAAAAATTTTACTGAGTAACATCTGAATATTTATTTCATCAAAGAGAGTATACATATCAGAAACAAACACATAAAAAGATGCCCAATGGAGACTTATAAAGGAGAACAGCAGTATTAGCATATGCTTGTTTAAAATACTGTAATCAAAATGCTAACAATGTGAAATACTGGTGTGGCTAGAAAACTCATTTCTATGCATCTGGTTGGGCAGCTTCTCACTCTGTGATCCAGATTTGTGCTCACAGACATTTACTCATATGAGTTGGGATCTTAAAAACCTGCATATGAACGCTATTAACTGTTTTGTTCACAACTACCAACTCTGGGGAACCACCATGATGTCTTTCAATATGCAAAAGCATAAGAAAACTAGTATGTGGGAGAATATTCAGCGATAAGAAGAAATAAGCCTTCAGGTGTCAGGAGACACCTCTGCTTGCCAGTCCTTGGTATTTTAGCCTGTGTGCATTACAGCACAAAGTTCTTGTTACTGAGGACCTAATGAATGCACAGCACAAAGAAGAGACTTAATGAAACAGAAAAATGAGTGTATTTGCAGCATCTTCTCCTGCTAGAAGGTCCTTCCCTCTTTCTCTGCCACTTCCTCCATGAAGTCTTTCCCTTTTTCCTTCCTTCCTCCCTTCCACAACTGGGATTTGTTCTCTGACAACAGGTGGAGGAAATGAGGGCAAGAGAACTGGTGCCCAGGAGTCTTGGGAAGGGAGATGGCCTGTGAGTGTCCATCCATTGTCCTGTCTCAGCCTCCTCTCGCTCTGTGGGAGTACTACGTGTGCCTGCGGTAAGCTCTGGGGATCCAAACTTAGAATCTCCTACTTGTTTGGCAAGTGCTTTACACAGGAATCCATCGCACCAAAACAAAAACAGAAGACCTGTGGGATGGTCCCAAATATTTCAATTATTAAAATGCAGTCATAATGGGCAGTAGTGGTGCACTCCTTGAAATCTCAGCACTTGGGAGGCAGAGGTAGGTAGGTCCCTGTGAGCTCAAGGCCTACAAGGTCTACATAGCCAGCTTCAGAGCAGCCAGGACTACATGGAAAGACCCTGTCTCAAACAAGCAAACAATCAAACAACAAATAAAAAGCACTCATTATATTCAAAAGAATAATTTTATTGGTCCAGCTGTGCACATCTGTAGGCTGGATCCCTTCAAGTTTGGCATCTGCTATTCAGTCTTAAAAGTCTAACCTTTGATGTCAGTCTCCCCCATTTAAAGTTCTAGTTTCTGTGGTTTAAGATATCTGCAGTCAGCCATGTCCTGAAAAGATTATACAGAATGTTCCAGAACTCAACAATTTGCAATTGTGTTATATTGCTGTAACTAGTTTATGAGTTACTATTTTACCCTCTTAGGGTGCCTACTTGCATGCTGCTGCTGAACTCCATTTCCATCCCTTTCAATGCTGTTCTGAAGTCAGCTGTATGGATCTGTTCCTGTTCTCTTTGCTATCAAGGGTCGTTTGTCTTTGTGTATAAACTTTAGAATCAGAGTGTCTGTTCTAGGCAGGAATTTCCACAGAGTATGACTGGAATTAGCTCCCATCTTACACTATAACCTATAAATTTATAATGAGGTACCCTTGCCTTGTCCGTAAACCTTAAAAGGTATCTAGGTTTTGACCATTAAGTCTGAGTCTCTATGACGTTGGCGATAGATTTTGTTTGGATATCTTGGATCTAGTTGAGGGTGTTCTTTTTCTATACTTACTTTGCCTTCTATCTGTTTTCAATTGAGGGTGGGCACGCACACACAATGAAAATCTACAAAGATAGTTAGAGTCAGATAGTAGAAGACAGTACGTGTTGGGCACCATGGTAAGGATTGTAAGGTAGCCATCTTAATATAATTCAGTAAAGAAGGATCCTTAAATCATCCCACAACACAAAAGTCTAGTTTCTAGTGAAAGACATCCAAGAAGAGGGTTTTCCTGAAGGACTTTTGTAGCATATCCTAGAGTCACAGATAGTTCACTCTCATTTAACCTTGCATTGAAGCATGCCTGAATTCCTTGCAGGTCCTAGAAGAAGCTAGAGAATCTTCGTCAGCCTCCGAAATGTTTCCAATTGAAGGCATGACTCCCCAAGGACGATTATACCACTCACTGTGAACACAGAAAAAAGAGCAGCTAACTCTGGTTTACACTGGAGTCACAGACATCCAGCAACTCAAGCTAACTTACTTAAAATAAATAAATAAGAGCATGAAACTAACACTGAGCACACCTGAATCACCAGCGCGGTAAACATTTGTTTGTATAATATCACCTCTGATGAAAGAGCTGTTGAAAACCTATACAAAGTTTTGGATGTCCTTGGCATATCTAAAGAGAACATCTTGCAGATCTGTCCTCACAAGATTGGCATTCTTGACGATTCTTTGCCTGCCTGCCTGCCTGCCTGCCTGCCATCCTGTGTTCTCACACCGTCTCTCTTCAGCCTTCCACACCCAATTCCCAGGAGGGAAGAAAGGAAATAAAAACTACACAAGCATGGGCCCATCTTCTAGCTGCTTTTGTTTGAAGCCCATTTATGGCTGCCATGATACAGTGATGGATTTTGGCACATCCCTAGAGTTTCTTGAGAGAAAATACCACTTTCCTCAGAAAAGTGCCTCTAAGGTTCTTTGAGGGGTAGGTGTGGGGAAACTGGGGCACGTGTCTGTCTGCATATTCACTCACACCCTCATTCCTCCATCTACCTACCCATGTTGTCAAAAATACTTATAATAAAACTTTACTGGGCCAGATATAGTAGTACTAGCCATTGGTGACATGCGACAAACAAGTCACATCCTTATAGAGTAACTAAGGCAAAAAAAGAGTCACAGAACAACACAGTGAAGCCTTTATTTTACCATTACCTGCACCACAAGGAAGTTTGTCAGAGGAGCAGGCTCTCAGGCCCCTCCCTAGTGCTAACATCCCGAGTCCTCATTTGAAGCAGATCCCTGGTGACTCACAAGCACACAAAAGATTGCGAAACATTAGTCTCAGGCAAAGCTTCTCGGCAGCAGTGTCACTGACATTTCACACTGGTTCCTTCTTTCTTGTATCGGTAAGGGCACTATACTACCTAATGCACGGTAGCGTGTGGAGGGGGATCCCTGCTCTGCACTACGACATGTGGCCAACACACGGCTTTAGCTGTGACAACCAAAAAATACCTTCAAATACTGATAATGTCCTCTGGAGGGCAAAATCCTGCTTTATTTCCCAATTAAGAAAGTCTGGTCCAGGAGATTCTTGGTCAAATGCCCTTAACATCAAAAGGTTTTCTTTTTTTTCTTAAGAAGAAAAAAAATCCAGAAATTTGACTGTCACTTACATTGAAGTAAGTAACACCAAGGTGAGGTGTTACCTATTATCAGGGATATACAGTACATAGTACCACAATGAAGCAAACACACAAAAAAGCATTCGGAAAAAAGTTTGGGCAATTTCTGAGTGAAATACTTCACCCAGAAATCTTTGTTTGTGGTTTAATATTGCAATTAAGGATAAAGGTGAACATTGGAATTAAAGACAGCATACATCCTGTCAAGGCCTCATACTGCACTGTCATCTCTGGCAATTATATTTGTACTAGCTGCAATCATATAAAGGTGTTTTGTTTTGTTTAATCAATGGGCTATTGTGCACTATGATGAATATCTGTCCTCAAGCAGCAAAAGTCAGGCATGGAGATGATGTTTTCAAATCCAGTGAAGGAAAATTAATACACTCTATAAGCGAAGCCTGATGCTGGTGCTGTGGTGTTAGTGAAGTTCAGTTGTGAGTGGAGCAGAGGTGGGGTGGGAATTAAAGTGAGTACCTCTGGGTCTCTGCATCGGGAAACGTGTTTCATTTTTATTTTCCACAAGTACTTTCAAAGAAATACTCATGCTAGGATAAAGTAACTTCTGATTTTGACAAATGCCTATGACAGGGTAACAAAGAAGATAATTCCCATTAGAACGAAAATAAAACAGGCCGCAAAATAGTTCAGGCTGAGCTTGAGGAAAGAGAGACTTTGGCTCCACTTTGAAGATATGAGCTCAGCTGTGTGGAAGGATGGAGCCTGTGGTAGGGATGACATTTATAAAGGGGAAGAGGTCAGCCATTCAGCCCTGTGGCCCAGCATTGTAATTCCGTCTTTTTCCAAAGCAGCAGCTCAGTTTACAGGCACTTGATACTTTATCTCAACAATCCCGAGCTAACCATGAGGAACAAGGAACCCAGGGCTCCTGTATTCTTTCTATTGCGGGTTTAACAGGTTACAGGTCATATTTACTGTCTTGCCCCTCTGAGGGTCATAAGTCTGGATGGGCCTCAGAGGCAGAGTCATACAGGATTGGCAGGGCCAGGCTCCCTCTGAAATCCCTACGGGAGAATCGCTTTCCTTGCCTTTTGCCTTTCCCTGGAAAGTTACTGCATGCCTGCACTGCCAGGCATCCTCTGCCTTCAAGCCAGCATTAAAGCATCTTCAAACCTCTGCCCTGCATCCTGACCTCTACTCTCCACAGATCTCATCCTCTTGCCTCTGTCTTACAAGGACCTTGTGATTACATTGGGCCTACTGGGCATCAGGTGATCTCTCCAAGCTTTAGTCACACCTGCAAAACCTTTCTACCATGTAGAGTAACCTCTGCCTGGTTTCCAGAAATTAGGAGGCCTCATCTTTGAAGGTCTTTGTTCATCTTACTAATATGGCGTTTAAGAAGACCTGTCACAAGGATATGTGGCATTCATAAAAACAAACTAACTTCAAAACTGACCAAAGTCACAAGAGAAGACAATAGCAACAGGAGCTTCTACATATTACTACTTTCAAGTTATTTGAGGTAGAGACAGAAGATTACCATTAAGTCCTCAATGCAAGACCCCCATTAGAAACCCTTGACATCTCATTAAAAGCTACAATGTATCGTAACTATATTTCATTGGATACATGTACAAAATTCTCAAGAAGAAAGCAAAATTATTTCAAAATTACAATGTCAGAATCACAATCACCACAAATTCTTTTCAGTTAGGTTGAGTGGGCTCAGGATACACATTTTTCAAGTTTTCCAATGATATGGAATTGAGATGAAATATGTTAGCAGGGCAGTGATGGCATATAACTTTAATCCCAACACAAAGGAAACAGAGATAGGTGGATCTCTGTAAATTCTGGATCAGCCTGGTTTACATGATGAAGTCAGGGCAGGACCCCATGCTGATAAGATAAGGCTGCTTACAAAGACAGTCTAGGGTTCAAAATGACAAATTTTTCCTTAAAGTTACTACGTATATTTTTATAATAATGTCCTTACTCATCTAGAGGATGGATACAGATCAATCTTAGGTTTATGTAAGGAAAGGATGATGTCATACTGCCCTAAAGGACCAGCCGATCTCTTTAGTAAGTGGGACTCCCTTGGGAAAACCATTGCCAATAGGCATTTTGGCCTAAAAGGGATATTCTGTTAATCAATATAAGGACCCAAAGTTAGGCTGGGAGGCGAACACGCAAGCTGCATGCCTCCCACAGCCAAAAGCTTATTAAATGCTGACTGAGTTGGGGTGTCATGCTGCTCTGGACAGCCAGCTTCTCCCTCTAGTTGGGAGGTATTTTCCAGGATGATAGGTGGTGGTCATGCCTGGTACAGAGACACAGAGGTCTATACATGTGGCAAACTATACTCCAGCCTAAGCTAGGTCCCCAAACTCAAAGGCTACAATTCATATGTTTGCAAGGTGAAACCATCCATTCCATATGGAGAAAAGGATGGGACAAAAATAACTGTATCAAATGCAATAACCCAGGCCCAAAGCTCTAGTACCTTATACCCAGAATGTGCTTAAGCATTCAAGGTAGAAGGGAGTTTATATAAATATATTTAAAAGGTAATGTCTTTTCTGCTGCTCTGGGTGTCTGGTTTATCCCTTTAGACATCAGGCTCTTACTTGGGGGATAGATGGCAGTTCGGCCTGATGTAACAGGGGCCCAAAGGAGGATATTTGAATCTATACAGTCTTGTTCTGACTTCAACAAGATAATGATTGTATGTTCAATGGTAATGGTAATATTACACTCTCTCAAAACGGAACAGACAGGTAAAAGAGAGGCTGCTAAATTAAATCATTCTATACTTATGTGACTTCAAATTACAGAACAAGTACGTAACTTATATTGCTGATCCCACTATAAGGGAATAGCTCTGGGACTGGCTGAGGCATGACTGTGCATAAACAATAATTTTTCATGGCTACAGAATCCCCAAGACTTATTATTACATGCCATCTTTCATATGACATGAATGAAGATTTACAGATATCTTTCTTTTGCTCATACATAGAGTAGAGAACCACCAATAATTGATCTGTGCATCCTGCACATCTTATACATTTATAGTTTTAGAACTGTATAATGCTTGTGAGAAATTGTATGTTTTCAGAGCAAAAGAACTGGACACCGGTGACACTGGGTCAAACCTGACAAGATTCGTCCTTCAGGATACTGAGACACTGACGTTTTTATTCCAGCACTCTACATGCCCCAGCCATATCTGCTTCGGTTGCTGGTCCTTCAAAACTTGCTCCCAGAACAGCTTCCGAGAAAGCTGCTGATCTCAACTGGCCCAGCATTTCAAACTGTTCCAAAAAGGACTTCTATTAAGCCTAAAATTTCTCAATATTTAGAGACTGAACCACAAATGTTATTTTTAGCTTGATTAACCATTTTTTTTCCAATTTTATTTGGGTTCCCAAACGGTATCCTATGCCCCCAAATCAGCAGGAAGCAACCTTGAGAAGAACAACATCCAATTTCCCTTAAGATGGGGTGGCCTGATTTTTGGTTGTTTTCTTAAGTAATGGATGTTTGTTGTTATCAGTTAGGAGAATTGGTTACAAGTTATTAATGTTAGAGAAAATGAGGTTAGACTCAGGGGTTTCTCTCTTTTCCTTTTCTTTTCTCTATCTTTCTTAGGTAAAGAGAAATGGGTTGAAAAGAAAGAAGGGGGAATATAGAAATAAAGGAATAATAAGACAAAAGGTAGATTATTGTTTTTATTCTTCAACTTAGAGATACGGTTGTATTTAAATAAGGTTATTTTGATACATTGGTATAAATTTTGGTATATTGAAACAAATTCAAACCTCCAGTATTTTTAAAGCTGCATTACAAACTGTTTAGAATAATTAAATAATGTAAGTCAATTGTTACTTGATCAACTCAT